>NW_008794710.1:2169903-2191413 GCF_000699145.1 Aptenodytes forsteri
GTGTGGCTGGGTTCCCCCTCAGGTGGCTCCTGCACAGTGGCGCCTGCAGCCGGTGGAGGCGGGTCCGATGCGGGGAGCGGGACGGAAGGGTGGGGGGGTCGCGGAGGGGAAGCGTGAACCGCTGTCTGCGAAGTGTATCGGCATGGGGTGGGGGCGAAGGGGGGGGTTACTAGTTTCAGGGTTGCTGGTTTCCCTTGTGCTCGGGCAAATGATTTTTTCCTTCTGAACTTTCGCACATGCAAAATCAAACTGCTTAGATTTTCTGTTGGTGGATGCACCGTTGGATTTTTTTTCGGCCATCCAAGTGTTTCTTTCAAGCTGTAAATGTAAGATCTCCTCCTTGTATTTCTAGGGCTGTGGTTGTGTGGGGAGGAAAAAGATTGTACCCATTTCATAGAAGCTACTGACCACCCACCAACATGGTAGTTTTCACATGCAGCGCATGTGGAGAATCAGTGAAGAAAGCACAAGTTGAAAAACATGTGAACATCTGCAGAAACTGCCAGTGCCTTTCTTGCATGGATTGTGGCAAGGATTTCTGGTAGGTAAAGGATGGGAAACAGCCTTTTTTTGGGAAACAAGATTTTCCTATGGTGTATTAGAATTAAATTTGGCAATTTCTGAATAATTCATATTTGTATTTAAAGATTATACGTGTTTTATGTAATTTCAAGCCTAATCATCCAAGTTTGAACGGCAAGGACGACTTATACACAGACTTATACCACGCAGTATACAGAGTTGCAATTTCTTCTTTTACAGTTATAAGTGACAGTGCTTTCAGCTTCTGATCATCAACTGTTAGTTATTCTGCTACTGCAGAGAGAGTGAGATTGGCAGTAACATCAAAAATTCTGAATTTGGTTGTCACTTCTCAGAACTCAGAAGAAAGTGCTATCTGCTTTTGAAATATAAATATATGAATTTGCCTAAGAAAATAACATTGTTCTCAAATAACGATTGTATTTCTCAATACTTCACTGACAAAAGAGTAAGATCTATGTTATTCATCCCTTTTTGGGGGCACTTACACATTGGTCAGAACTACACTACCACATTAGTATACCTATATTTAGGAATCGGGTTTTTGCAAGCATTTTTCACCTGCTTTTCTAATTTTAAAATGTGTCAATGTGAGTAGTAAAACACAGATATGCGTTAATAGCTGTGCACATATTACGTGTACAAATGTGTGTAAGCTATAGAGTCATTAATAAAAGCAGCAGTATACTGAAGACTCAGATCTGATTTTGCAGATCAGAAATTTTCACTGAAGGCTGTAGCATGACAGAAATATCAGCAGTCTTATAAGCATGTACTTTAAGCACATCAAATGTTACTCATATAAGCATTGACAGTATTAAGGTTTAAATGTTAGATGCTATCATCTATTACTTCAGTTTATTGATTACATAAGTCTTGCATAGTTCCAAGGACTGAAACACTTCAGTGAACTAGAGTTAAAAATCTCCTATGTTCAGGGGTGACGATTATAAGGAACATGTGAAGTGTGTAAGTGAAGACCAGAAATACGGTGGAAAAGATTTTGAAGCCAAAGCTAATAAAGGAGATGCTAAACAACAGGAGTGGATTCAGGTAAGGTTTGTACTATATACAGATATGATAAATAACTATTGTTTATAACAATCATTAAAGATACAAGAGAGGCTATACTGGATCAAACCAGAGATGTCTTTTTCCCGATATCCACGGCTTGCTTTTGGCAATTCCTTGGTAGGTCTATTGCTTATCCTGGTAAGGAACACACCTTTTGTTTGTTTTGAATCTGTCTCCTACTAGTTTGATTTGATGTTCCCTAGTTCTTGCATACAAAGAGGCATTGATCATTGTCCGCCCTCTTCGTGCCACATACGCTTTTTTAGGCCTCTGTCAACCATCCGTCCCCATCTCATCGTCTCTGTTCCAGGCTGAAAAGTCCTATCCTGCTCAGTTGTTCTTCATATGTAAATTCTATCTTTGGTCCTCTGAAGTCTTCCCAGTTCTACTGTATCCTTGTGAAGTGAGGTTACAAGAACTATATACGCTGTTCAAGATAAGGATGAACCATAGATTTACTCTGCATCATAATGATGTTTTCTGTGTCCTTTATTCCTTTCTTACTGATTTTTGTCAGTTGATCTACTTTTCTTTTTGACTGCTGCTGATCATTTTGCTGGCATTTTCATGGAATTGACTATTTTAACCCCAAGATCTTGTGTCTAAGCTCCAGCGATCAACTTAAAGCCTGCCATTTTAGAGTGAAGTTAGGATTGCTTTTCCTATGCATGCTGCTTTACATGCATTTGCGTTGAATTTAATGCACCTTTTTATTATCTACTCACTCATTCTCTTAAGATCTTTCTGGAATTCTTCACAGTTCTCATCCTGAATAGCTTCATATCATCAGGAAGTTTTCCTGCCCTCTTCTCAGGTATTTTGTAAATAATGTTGAACAGCAGAGGGTGCAGCATGGATCACAAGAAATGTCTCCTACCCTTTCTGTCCTACCCTTCAGGTAGCTATTTATCCTACGCAAGAACCTACCCTCTTATGGCTGTTAGTTTCCTTTGAAGGTTTTAGGAAGGAACTCTCAAACATGTTTTTAAAGCCCCATTACATATAATTAGTTAGATCGCCTTTATCCATGGATTTGTTGATTTCTATCTCGTATAGAATACAATCTAACAAATTACTAAGTTACATGCATACTCAAGGCATATGAATAATACCATTGAAGTCAACAGACTAGTGCCATTGTTCAGATTAAACATTGTTCAAAGGCAGTATGATGTGAATGCTGTTGCTTATGAAAATTGTTAGCCTTCCTCAATAGTAAGTTCTACACAGAAAGGTGAGGGATTATTACAGAGCGTCCTTCTCTGGTAGTCTTAATGCAGCCACAAAACCTTTCAGTAAACAGATTTTCAGAAGTACAGGAAGGCTCTCCAGTGTCCAGTGGCTACATCTTTAAATAATAGGAAGCTCAGGGCCTTTTTTCCCCCAGAAGCAGCAGTGCTGTTGAAGTAACTGCCACAAGGCCCTGGCCTAACCTCCTCTGTTCTTTTGTGCTGGCTAGGAATATGCCTGAGCTCTCTTCTGGGGATTAATAGTTGCTGAAGCTGGCACCGCGGCTAAAAGAAATGTGTGTCAAACTGCGGTCTCAAAGTTAGTCTGATTTTTCACAATTAACTCCAGAAGTTTGCAAAAACCAGTCAGTTGACAATTGCTTTTCTTAATGCAGGTCTTTTTCTTGCTGCAAGAATCCCCTATGTGATACAGTTACTTTACTTTTAAAAGTTTTTATTACAGGTTGTAACTTGTACATCAGAAAGCATTGGTGAGCAGTCCTGTTCGCCTCTGCTTACTTGCCTCTGCTTACTATATAGGTATAAATATTTATATAGATAACTTTGATGCATCTTATGATCTATGATACCAAAGGTTAGTGTTTTTCCCATGCGTATTGAACAGTTCTTTTGAGCAGGCTATACAGTCTGTGGCTACTGGGTGATTTCTGTCCAATGTGTTTCCAACTTGCATACCTTGCATGTTTCATTTGATCATTATGCTGCTTTGCTGATTTAATTCTGTTTTTCTTCATTCAGAAAATCCATGAAGTAATGAAGAAGCCAAACATAAGCCCTAAAGTGCGGAACATTCTGGAGCAGATGCGTGTCTTTGATAACATTCCAAGAAAAAAAGTAAAGTTTCAGGTATGTTTTAATAGAGATTTGTACTAATCCATGCAGTGAGCTTAAAAATAGACTTTCTTAGCAAGTGCCACTCTCTTTTAACAAAGGTGGGACAAACTGCTTATTTGGGCATTGGTAAATAGACGGTGTGATAGCCGAGTTTCAAATAGGCAATGTTTGTAAAATACATCTTGCTTAAAAGGACTCTGTGTGTGCCATTTTAATTAGGTATTAAGCCAGACTCACCATTCAATTAATCTCCATGTGTAGGCTTGTTCTTTTTTTAATACCTTTGTTTTTTTCTATTTGCAATTTCTATTGAATGTCCAAATTCTTAGACATACTCTGAAAGGATTCTCATTTCTGTGGCTTTGTTTTTTCCTGGTAAAGGCAAGATACTGTTTTGAGAGTTTTCTTGTTGCTCAGTATTCTGACAGGATCTCCCACACTGAATGCTTCACTAAATTTTGCATCACAGCCAAAGCAAATTCCAAATGTTTTATGTGGTGTCAGTAAAGAATTACTGACAAGCTGGCCATTTTTTTTTTCCCCCCTCTGTTCTGTGCCTCAGATTGTGAGGCTGAGAGAAGATCATGATTGCTTCCAAAGCGCTCAACCTAATAGAACCTAATAGAGCTGCGGTGAAATTGCTGCTAGTGAGCTGAAGGTTAGAATACTTTTCTACAAAATTAATGTTCTAAAGAGGGAAAGTGATATTGTCAAGAAGCCTCTTTCTTTTTGGTAAGATACGTTGCAGTGGAACATGAAAAGTTTTTGCAGTTCATTGTTCCAATTTACTAACGCAGTTTTCCTGGGATTTTCATTGCAATGCAAAAATCTTTACACTAGGTTTTACTTAAAATTCCACATTCCTGAAAGTTGATCTGTCGCTGATAGTGTGAGCATATTATAAGTAGAAATTTACTGCTTTGTTTTCATTTTCAGCAGGAACTCCTGCAATAGCCCAAACAACTTTTAAATGTTTGCATTGAGATATTTGCTTAAATTTTACTTTTCTGCAATAAACTCTGGTAGCCATTTAGGAGCATGACCATCTGTTTGGTACACAAATAAATAAATAAGATCAGATCCTTAATGTTTTAAGGGAACAGTCAAAAGGTTTGGTAGGACATTAACATAACCAGCTGTATTCAAAAGCTTGAGGATAATCTTTTCTATATATTTACCTCTTCTGGATTACTGTTGGTGAGGCAGTTGAGAGGCATGGTATAGCCTTGTAACAGTACACAGGCGTTATGCGAAACAATTTAGCATGGAGGTTTAAGAGATTTGTAGAGAATAAACATCTAACCAGATGTTAATCAGAAAAAGTGATTAGATTCTTAAATGAAAAATAAAAACAAAAACCAAATACATGGTCATCAAGAAAAAAATCAGAGATGCACCTTTTCAATTATTGCTGTTTTTGTCCTGAACAGAATTGGATGAAGAACAGTTTGAGAATTACTGACAGCACTTTGCAAGACCAGGTGTGGGATATTTTCTCTGAAGCAACCAGAAATGTAAGTTAAGTTAGAGGTGCAACATCATACAATAG
This sequence comes from Aptenodytes forsteri, assembly GCF_000699145.1. Taxonomy (NCBI): domain Eukaryota; kingdom Metazoa; phylum Chordata; class Aves; order Sphenisciformes; family Spheniscidae; genus Aptenodytes; species Aptenodytes forsteri. The sequence continues at coordinate 2,175,154 of NW_008794710.1, forward strand.
GAATGCAATCAAAAACGCTGGAAGGAAAACCTTTTAGACTCCCTTTGTAAATGTTAGCAGAAATATTGTCCCTCATTGTTACAATGGATTATGTTATAATGTAATATTCCTAGACTAAATTGCTAGTTTGTGGAACATACTGTTGCTGAAGTAGTTGTGCATACTGGGCAGGTTGTGATTAAAAACTTGGACACAGTGACACGCTGTACTAATCAGAAGGCTAATTTAACTTTATTCTATGCTGTTAGTACATAAGGAAAGGGAAAAACACTACTTTTATCTTTGGTTCCGATCTTTTACCACACACTACGAAGGAATAAAAAACCCCCTCTTTTCAGAACTTTATTGGCCTCAAATTAATATGTATTAGAGTGGGAAATTAACAGCACCTAGTTTACCTGTTTTATTAGTGGAGAGAGATGAGATCTTCCAGTTTGTAGTGCAAATTCCTCCCACTGACCTTTTTTCTCTGCGCCTAATTCTTTGCTATTTCAGTACTAGCTTAGCATGTTCATCTATTACTGCTACTAGAAAGCTGTTACAGCAGCTTACTTCTCTGTGGATTTAAAGATTGCTTTTCCCCTCGCCCCAGCTTCTTTTGAGGAAGAGTGTAGGCATAGCTTTGATGTTAATCCCTTGTTGATCATGCTTCATGTTCCTGACTTGATGATTCCAGTTAAATCTATTTGTAGTTTTTCTGAAGAATCCAAATATAAGAGCCAGGAAGGAAGGAAATACTTTTTTTTTTTAAGGATATGAACATAACATAAACTCTGGGCACTGAATTGCAAGTACATTGTCTTGCTGGAACATTTCTGAGTCAATACAACTTCACTAAAGTCATAAGCAGTTCCCTCTTGATTTAAACTGATTTTTTTAATAAAATAAATCTTGAATCTGAACAATTACTTTATTTAAACACAAGTAAACAATTTAAATTTTCTATAGAATATAGCATTAAAGTAAAATATGTAACACAACTTTCTTGCTCAGATTGTTTCAACACACCTTTAAGAGTTCTTAAAAAACATCTCAAGATATTCTTCCTAATACATGCTTTGAAGTGTATGTACTCAAAGGAATTTCTTAAGTGGAATTAAAATTTAATTGAAATTGCTCTTTACAAAAACACGTTGGTATTAAGTTGCTTGTATAAACATGTATGCTCTTTCTAAATAGCCACATTAACATTTCAGTAATTGTATTTCACTTGTAATTATTAAAATTAAAGTTTAATTTAAATACAAAAATGTTCATTAATATGTCAATTCTTCTACAAGAAAATTAGTATAAGCCCAGGAACATTAAAAGAAAACCAAATATGTTAAGGTGAGAAAAGTACCATTAAAACAACCAGCACTGCCTTTGTTGATATCATGCAATAGTATGTTGTCCCAGACATACCCCAAGACAGGGAACTGGATGGCAAAGCTAAGATTATTACTCAAGGGCCATATATTTGGGAATAGGTTCTGTATCTTGCTGTAATATGCTGTTATTTTTGTCTGCATAAAGCAAAGAGTTGTCCCTCCCTTAACTTAACTACATTTAGCACATATGTTAAAAAAATACATAGACAATTTTTTCAAATAGAAATTATATATGTTGTAAGATAACATTTCTTCTGTATTTTAAGATAATTAGCATTTAGGCTGTTAAGTTAAAAGAAGAATCAGCCACACTATTTAGTGCTATTTCTCAGGTAATTGGTGTCGCCACGTGTAAGCAATTTAATTGAATTCAGGATATTAGCGTTCTTCATGAATGATGTAGTAGAGAAAAATTGCGATGTCAAAAAAGGCATGTAAAAATTGTGATTATCTGTCTTTCAACAAAAGATTTCAAGTGAAAAAGAACAAGACAAACCACAACAGAAGGAAGAGGGGCAGTCTGCAGAAACTGGGGGAAAAACAACAGCAGAAGAAAATGGAATTACAGATGATAAAATTGAGAGGAAAAAGAATAAGAGAGAACGAAAAGAAGAGAGACAAAAGAACAAAAAGAAGGAGAAAAAAGACTTGAAATTAGAAAACCAGTCAGAAGTAAAAAAGAGTAAAAAGTCCAAAAAAGGAAAGGAGAGCTTGGAGAATGAATTTGAAATAAATGGAAATGGCCATCAGAGTGAAATAGAAGAGGAAACAAATGTAAAGAAACGCAAACATAAACATGCAGAAGGTATCCGTCCTACACCTTATATTCTTGTTTGTTTTCAAGGTGCTTTTTCTCAATGCCTTAAAGCTCAATAATCTACTTTAGTAGAATTTTTTAAGTAGTAAGTTACATATACAAATCAGATTATTTTTTAACACTGGTTGCACAGTCCTTTTATAAAATCTGAACTTCTTAGCAAATATAAACTCTTGTTACAAGAACAGAAACTTTAAGTCACATCAGAACTTTTCTTCTAGTTTTATATTTTTTTCTGTATGTTTATCCAATTCCATCTCTAGAGAAACCTCCTATCACAACAAAGAGAATGAAAACTGAAAATATTTCAGAAGACATGGAAACAGAAAACACCAATGGCAACGAAGAAAATGTGGGAACAGATAAAGGTATTCTTAAAGAGGGAGTTTAGATGGTTACAAAACTATTCTGCAAAAGACCTAGCGCAGAATATAAGACGGTGCTTTTGCAACAAGCCACGAAATAAATTGTGCCTCAGTATACATACACGTATGTATATTCAGTATACATATCTGTTCCAGAGTGAGTAGCCTGTGCTACACTTCACACCTGATGCTGAATTACTTCTCTCATTTGTTGCTTCTGCTGTGCTGGCAACCTTTGGCTACGCTTGCTTTCACTGGGCAGTGAGGAACTCGGCATGTTTGTTTTGCCACAGCAGGTCTCTTCCCTGCTGCCATGCACGTTAGCCAACATTGAGGAAAAAGGGTAACAGCTCTCTTATGTCTCTTTACATCTCTTTATATCTCTTACATCCCCATTTTTGCTCAGTGAATCATAAATTGGACTTGAGCTGTGTTTGGCCTCAGTTTATGCTTAGATAAACCTACTTATGCCTATCGTCCAACACACTCTTACTGTTGGGGAATGTCTGTACTTGACCGTACCGATTGTTCATTTGGAAACTATCAATGACCTCTGAAGTGAGTACTGTGTGAAATTCAGTACCGGTGCTCTAAGGGTGAGGAGACAGGATCTTCCCAACTATTCCTGTATTACGTAAGAGTTGCTGCTTAATAGCTGAAGCACAGAAGTTAAGTAGAAGCAATCCTGACCCTAGTTGTTCAAGTAGTATGTCGGTTCTTCATGTCTATCCTATTAGAATCTTTAGAAACAGCCTACCTGACTTTATGCTTAAGACATCCTGCTGTGGTAGGGTCAGTAAGATAACAACTGTTGTGGTAGCTGCACTGCTTCCAAAATTAGGAGATTGAAGGCTGATTCCTACTAGAGAAGAAGACCTGGAAATACCTGATTTTACTAATGACGTTGTACACCTAATTATTTCCTAGGTAAATTCAATTGGAAGGGAACCATCAAAGCTGTTCTGAAACAGGCTCCAGACAATGAAATTTCAATTAAAAAACTAAGAAAAAAGGTACTGTATAACACCTTTTTTTTAATATCCTTTAGTCTTGTGAATTTCTTTTTGTAATGCTTAAGTTCATAAAATCCTGCCCCACAGAAGCAAAAAAGTTTGATGTTACTTAACAGAATATCAGTTGACAGAATGTCGACTGAAGGACGTTATTTGTTGCTTACTGGGCTACAGAAGAAATTCAGTGCTAATTCTGCAAAGGAATAATAGCATAATAGATTCCATGCCACTTTTAATACAGTAACATGAATGTATTGCTTAAAGTGGAATCATCTTTACTAACTCAAAACCGTTCCTCTGTCTTTGTGCAGGTTATAGCTCAGTATTACGCAGTAGCTGGTGAACATCACAAATCAGAAGAGGATATTCTAGTCATATTTAATAAGAAAGTGAATAAAAATCCCAAATTTAAAATTTTAAAGGACAAAGTTAAACTCCTCAAATAAAAGTTTGCACACTTTTCATAATGTTTGCATTTTAATCTTGCAGACCAAGCCAAATTCTTGTCAGCTGTACAAATATCATGCATTGGTCTCAATTTGAATTGTGTATGTGAGAGCAGAATTCAACTTCTAAGACTGGATTCCTCCTCTTTTTCTAGATTTATCACAGAACACTTTCAGATATTTTATTTTTTGATTTTATGGAAAATGTATATTTTTTGGTACAAGTTTTAAGTAGTATTGAAAATAATTGCTGCCTATTCTATTAAAATTCTTCCAGTAATGATATAATTTATAGGCATGAATGTTTATCAGGACCTGGGTTGTGTGGCTTTTTGCAGAAACTATTGTAAGAGCAAATAGGATTTTCATATTCAAAAACCCACCATGGAATAAATGTGTTTTTAATGCTAAAATTCAAAATGGTATGACTGATATCCCCTTTACGCACTGTAGCTAGCATATGCAGGCTTTAATAACCTGTTAATTCTGTGTTGTAAAATGCATAATTTGAGTGTCTGTCAAGTTTGTGTATGTAATATTGCACATTCGGTGACAATCTGAGTTACCTGTATATGCATAGCTACTGAATGTTTTGCTTATTAATGCAACTGACTTCAATATAAGTGGTCACATGGACTAAAAATTCACTGATGAAATAAATTACTTTAAAACACCACCTTAAATATAATAAATCTTGCCGCTTTATGATTGTATAATAAATCCACAAATTACACAAAATTTGAAGAGGCTGGGGTATTGCAGTCACCAAAACAGTTTAGGCAGGCCAGAAAACTTACACGTATGGAAGAGCCAGAGTTGCCTGGGGAAAACTACTTGAAGTTTACAGGGTTTTAGTCAAATGCAAAGTACTTCCAGATAGGGAGTTTCGTACCATGAAGTAATCTGTTACAAACAATGGTAGAAAGCCAGTGAAAATTTCTTGCAGTAGATGGTATGGTGTTTTGGAAAATTGCATAGTGATTTCAAGCAGATACACTTTTATAAAACTCCATAATGAAAATATCTGAATTTATAGGAATACTGAATATATTAAAAGTATAAATATGAAAACACACTGGGTCCAGTTTTTCTGAGTATATATTTGTCTTGCTTACTATAAAAGTTGCAATAAAAATACCTAATGAATTTAAGATCTCTTCAATAAATGTTTGTTGTTAATTTATGAAAATGGCTTTGGAGATAAATAGAACAAAATTTATTTACAGACATGGAGAAACTTCAAGAAGTTGTTTGAACACATTTCAAAAGCTTAGATTTCTTTGTTTGTTTGTTTGTTTTTAATTTAGGAAAGGACATATAAAAGAGTAAGTCCTTGTCAGTGAAATTAAAATTAATACAGTGCTGTTAATCTTTTCACTCGCTGTATTTATTTTACAACACTGTTACATTAAGATCCTAAATAGTGTTGTTACATTAATTATTACAGGCTTTCATTTTTTTCATTTAGAATTAATTCCAAATGATGCCATTGTCTTATACTCTTCATCTTCCATTGTTGTTGACCACAGCATGTGTTTGACACACATATAGAAACATTTCCTGGACTCTTGCTGCTGCTATCCTGAGTTCTTGTGATGACGGCAGCAGTCATCGGTGCAGTCAGCAGCTGCTACGGTTGTGGCAGCTAATTCTGTGCCATGCCTCCATCCTCTTCTTCCTACCCTCAGACTAGGATCTAACCTCTCTTTCTATCCTACACTATAAGACGCCAGTCCCATGTCCACAAGCCAGGATTGTCTTCCTGCTCTCTGCCTCCGCTCTCGCCTGCCAGCTGCTTCCAGCTGCCTTGTTGTGGGAGCGTATCTCGCAGCTCAGGTCAGTTTCTGAACAGGGCAGCAGAAGCGCCCTCTGCCCGGTGAGTTGTGGAGTAGCACTGCTGGCCATACCACTGTTGGCAACCTGCATTACCCGCACGTTTTTTCAGTAAAGGCCTACTGTTTTCTTGACGTGCTCATGAACTCATCAGCTGCATCTTTTTTCCTTTTTCAAACTGGTAAGGGCACTTCGGATTGTTTATGCTATGCATTTAAAAATAAATATTAACAGAAAATTCTTACTTTGGAGCGTTGCGAGTGATCTTTTACAGCTTGGGAGAATGACAGTTTCTGCTCGTGAAAAGCATCAGCGTTTTCTAATCCACAGACAAAAAATCTGATCTATGTCAGATGGAAATAAGAGTCTAAAAGAACCTCTGAAGTTGTACAGCAGTTCTTTTTATTCAGTCTAACAGATAACCAGATATTTGTTTGGTTCCTGTCATTGCAGAGTTCTGGTGTCTGATGCTCAGGGTTTACTTCAGTGATCACTGAATGAAGCGAAGCAGCAGACTAAATGTTCAGAAACACCACACGGCAGTTTAAAGCTGAAAATATACTGTGTCAAATCAACAGTATACAGATCAGCTATCTGAGTAGGATTTGACCTTGGCATTTTTTCCTGCCATAGCTGTTGTGATTCTTAATGGTTCAAACGCCTGACTTCGCCTGTGCGTTGCCATGGTTGTGCTAGTAGTGCCTACGTGGGGTAGTCAACTTGACTTTTGCATCTTACTCTTCCCCTTTCTGTGTAAAGGGCAAAGCAGCACCAGCTGCTGTTCAGGTTTTTCCTAATGATTTGGCAGATATGGGGATCAAATTAATGCTTCTTTATTGATGGTCACTAGTGGTAATCTATTGCGAATAAGTCCTGTTATAATTACAGTAGTATTAACTCATTATACATCATTATAGCAGTATTGCCTTTTCCTAGGCTGTTGGCAGAAAGAAGGGGCGGGGGGAGCAATATGCTTTGTAGGTACATTTTTCTTTCTGAATGTTCCTGGGAGTACTGTAGTATGGTAGATGAGTCTATGCCTCTAATTACTGATGACTTCAAGTGCTATTGAAGTCCACGCATAGTCGCATTATTGACATGCAGCTCTCCAGTAAAAAAAAAACCCGACCTCTGTGTTTTTTCATTAGACAATTAATAGATTCCTCAGAGGACTGAAATTGGCTTTTCCACTTACAATAGATTCAAGCTTTAATTTACTCCTTGCAACTAACGATGTCTTGAACAGATTGCAGTTAGCCTGTTCTTTACCAATTTAGTGGTAATCGTTTCGGAGGGAGGCATAATCCCTTGCAGACCGTTCAGAATATTTCATGAAGACAGAAAAACAGTAAGACCTATCTAATTTCTATTCAGTGATTAATCAGCATATTTACCAGTATTTTTTTTTAAAGATTCAGCAAAATCTAGCACACATTGCAGTCGTATAATTAAAAAAAACCCCACAAACCCAACAGGAAACCAGAGACCACTGAGCTGTTGCAGACCCTCAAAATCAAAATTGCTGGCTTATAACATTTCCACTTTTTATTCTGATACCTTTCCAATTCTAACAGATCCTATCTTTTGGTCCATGAACTTGCTGTGCAGTTCAGATAATATTAGTATTAAGCAGGTCATTAAAATAAGACTTAAGCATTAAGTATTTGAACATCAAACAAACAAAAAAAACCCTGAAGGCCAGCAGCACCTCTTCAAGTTCTTTAGATGAGGTATTTTTAGAGCATCGTCACCTTTCCCACTATTATTTTTTTCTGCTCTTTCAGGACAAAGGGGCATTGCTTAATGTTGATTCTGCAGTGTGGCAGAATCATGTGGCTGATGGACATGCACCTTTTGTTGTGTTTTTCTCATTTGCAATCAACCAACAGTAATATTCAGAAAGGGACTTTACTATCTTGCAGCTGCCACTCTAGATTCTGAGGAAAAGAGAAGGAGCCCTTCCAAAAACTTGCAGGGGCAGAAAAGCTACTGTAAAATCACCTAACTTAAAAAAAGGAGATAAGGTAGCACAAGTGTCAGTTCTATTTTTGTGCATTTCCTAGTTTAGTTGCATGAATTTATACCATTAAAGCTATTCTTCTAATACAGTTTGTACAGACAGATCTCAATAAATGAAGATGTAAATAGAGTTCTGATTTTACTAGCAAGCTGGGTATTTAAGTGTTATAGTATGAAAAAGAGGCGTAATATTACATATTTACTTTGTAACTACATATTTTATACTTGTAATGTTTCAAATTCAGATGTGAAAACAGATAAAATCAATGTTAACAATTTACAGTTTTCCAGTATTCACTCAGTACTGTAACCACGGAAATGTCTTTGTTGTAACATGGGTCAGGGTACTGAAAAATCTGTGCAAGAGAATGCTTGTATAAAGCTTTGCTTAGCATTTAATACAAATTGACAAAATCATGCATAATTTATTTTTCTTTCCACAAATTATATGCTTAGCAGTTATTGTTAATGTCAACAGTCACAAAAAATTGATGAAAAACCATCAGATAATAGTAAAATAGCACTACAAAATGTTCCAGAATATGTTTGTTTTGTTGATTTTCTAAACAGCATAACGTATCTCCATAATAAAAGATGCCTTATTGCTAAAATTGTCCTTTCTAAAATAGTGTATTGGAAATTGAGTGTCTTGGTGGCAGGGGGGGAAGGAAGAAGTATTGTAAATTAGAAAATTGTTCAAAGCTAGTGGCTTTCTTGACAAGTATAGCGTAAGCATTTAAGCAGGGAGTTTAACCACTGAAAGAAAAAAGCTTCAAAGGACAGCTACTTATTTGTTGTGCTCAGCACTCCACTGTACTGGTGCATTAGAGTAGTTCATTCTTCTTTCTCCCAGTGAAAACCGATCCTCCCACCTGGTGCTATAGTCCGATTGCATCAGTACAATGTAGTCAGACCCCAACATGAGTAGTGGCCGATAGTTGATGGCCACAGGATACAAAGACCCAATACGTGATTTCATTCAAAAACTTTTAAAGCTGTAACACTCACCCTTATTAAGGAAATAAGAGAGCAAATATTAAACTTTTTGTGCGAGATAAGCAAAAATAGGCATATTGTTCTATACATTGAGCTGTATTCACAGGTTACAAGATATCTCAGTCAATATATTCAACATTTATCCCTTTCTTCTCCCAATTTAGCTTTTAAGAAAAAACAAGAATAAGTCCTCTGAAGTTTCTTTTCTGCTCTATCAGCCAAGAAAAGCGGCATATCATGTTTCCCATTAGTACTTTTACAGGAAGTGTTATTTTATATTGAATTCTAAATTTCACTTGGAGTAGAGGAAGTTATAGTACTAACTTTTCTTTGCACTTTTTAAGATATAATTGCTTTTGCACCTGTATCCTTGTGCTTTTACGCTCTCACAGGGTAAGAGCTGAAAAACCTTCAAGCTTTCTGCTTAGATTGGACTTTTTTTCTGCAAGACTGCAGATCACAGAGCTTAGTCCTTCCTCAAACATATCTCCATCTTATTTTTTATTCATCCTTCCTATTTAAATTTATTCTAGAAGACTTAGAATAGTCCAGTCTTCAAACAGAGACTGTGTGTTTTGCCCTTCTCATTAGATCTTCTGTATAGAAACTGCCCTTGCTACTCAACTCCGTATCTGAGTTACAGCAGAAGTAAAATAACTGACTTCCTACAGAAGTAGTTTTGTAGTTCCTGAAATGACTTGAAAGTAACAGAAAAACAGAAATTGTGTCTCTGTATGCCTACCCATTAAACTACTATTCTCAAACTTTTGGGTGGAATGCATTACTACTAAATTAGAATCAAAATGCTAATTGAGGCCTAATTACAGAGTCAAGCTCAACTCTCACATATACTTGTTTTATTAGAGAAAAGGTGCTTTTAAACATACTGAGATCTTCCACTCAGGCAGCATGAAATCCATCTGAAAGTATTCAGGTCACTACATCTCATTTAAGTGACAAACTGAATGAAAAATGACACCAGAATTCCACCTGCATTGCAGATGGCTCAAAACATGTGATTTTTACTCCTTCGTTCTGTTCTTTGCAGTAGCCATGCAATGAACTCTCGCGATCCAGCCGTTAATGTATAAATACAAAGCAGGAAGTGCACTTCTATACATTTGATTTTCTGCCTTTCTGATGGCCTTTGATTCTTGATGATGAGAAGGAATTCAAGAAGGAATACACAGCTATTGACACTGTATAGTATCCATGCATGACAAAACCTAACGTTTTTTGTGGGTGATACAGGACCAGAATTTTCTCCTAGACTTTTCTTTCTTACCATTAAAGCAAGTGCTTCGCTTACTGAAGCCAATACTTTGTGCCTGCATTTCTGCCTTGCACTTCTAAATCAATTGCCAGTGTAAAAGCTTGTAGTGAATTGTACAGACATCACTTACGCTTTTTCCATCTATCCATTCTACCATTTACCATAAGATATTTTATGGACTGTTTGTTCCTACAATTTCCTTGTCTTACACCACAAAATATGTTTCCTCTTCCCTTCTTGCTGCTACAATTCTGTCTCATCTACCTTTGAAAGTTCAGCTTTTTTGGTGAACTTTCAGAACTTAAGGGGTTTCAGAGGTTAGCATTGGATAAGTTTTCTATGAGAAGAAAAAATATGAACTAGTCTATGTTCTTAAAGACCTGTTCATGTTAAGCAGATCAGCCAAAACAGTAACAGGAATTGTACAACCATCCTCCAGCTAAAATTTCAAATTGAGGTATTGCTGAATTTAGTTTTCATACCAGCAAACATCTTTCCCTCTTCCTTTCTCTCTCTCAGAGTATAGCACTGTCAGTGTTCCCTCTAACGCTGTTGTCCAATTACAATACCAGATCAAAATATATGAAAAATTGACCCTACAGGATACATAAGTGGTAATGGACTGTGAAGGACGATGGTAAAGAAAACATGCTTCTAAACCTGAATGAAGTGTGTAAGGGTTTTGTTTCGTGTTTATTTTTTTCAGGACTCCACAGAAAAATTAGCCAGGCAAACAGCATGAGCTGAATTCCACACTGTATACATCAGTGAGATGTTCCTGTGCTGCACACATTATGAAAATTATCTGTACTTTCCAGTCTTGTAACAGTGAGGTCCATGTGCCCAAGCAGCTTTGTCCCTGCTTCATTACAGCAGTCAAATCACAGGCAGTGGGGGCACTAGACCATCTCCAAAACAATAGTTAATATGCTACCACAGCCTAAAAAAATGCTAACCTCTATCAATACAGAAGCAAAGTGTCATGCCTAAAGAGAGCAATAATCCTGTAAAGCAAATGTTCAATGAGTAATAAACTTGAATGCCCATTCCCACAACTGATACACAGTCTTTCCTGTGTGAATTGGATCTGTGATCTTCATTATTCAAAAAAAAACCCAAAAAACTTTAGGATGTTCCTAAATGCCCTAAGTATGAAATTCTTGTCATATTGTTACAGATGCATGGTTGCACAGACTTTTTCCTCAGTGAGGAAATCAGTTTCAGTAATTCCCAAGTGTTCCCTTTCCCACCCTCCCACATCTGGCCATTTGTTTTTGTCTCTCCGCCACCCCCTGCATTTTTGCAGGCTTTTAATACCAGATCCAATCCTCAGACCGAGAGGTATTATATACCACTACCGGGGATTGAGTAGTCAAGAACAATTATAGCTGGAGTATTGCTGCCAAGTGCTTTGTATCATTAAACTGTAGTCTTAGGAAAACATTTTGAGAGCCATTGTACTCCCTAAGAAAGTACACATAGTTAAGTGAAACTAAACTCAAGAAATTATTTAGGAGAGAGAGTAAGAAGATTTATTTAGCAACTTCTAGGAGAATGGTTTATCCAGATATATTTTGTGGGTTTTGTTTACATGTTTGCAGATCCAAGCTGGAATGAACAGTCTTCTCATTTTATATTCTTAATGCCGATTATAGCAAAAGGCAAGAGTCAAACATTGAAGCTACCTAACATTTTTAATCAGGACAATTGAGGGTGTTGAATGTAAGAAGATTTACTTAGCAACTTCTAGGAGAATGGTTTATCCAGATATATTTTGTGGGTTTTGTTTACATGTTTGCAGATCCAAGCTGGAATGAACAGTCTTCTCATTTTATATTCTTAATGCCGATTATAGCAAAAGGCAAGAGTCAAACATTGAAGCTACCTAACATTTTTAATCAGGACAATTGAGGGTGTTGAAATGGTCTCCCATCAAATAGATACTTCAGATTAATGTAATGTTCTGGACCAGCCACTTTTTTGTAATTTGCAGACAGCTTTCAAGGTGAAGAATAACATACCTAGATAAATCAGATGACATTATGTGGTGCATTCTTTTTCTGCTCTCTTAGATGCCCTCTTCACCTTTTTAACTGCCTTTATCTTTTCTGCTTTCTTTTCCTTCATGAAGTTCAGATGCTTGCATGCTTATATATAGTGCATTCTTGGTATCAAACACACTATTATATGTATTGTTTCCTTCCTAAAGGGTCAATTCAGGGCTGCACTGTAATTTAATACTCGCATGAGAATTCAACTTGAGTTCAATAGTTTGTATATCTATAACATTTAGATTTGATTGAGTTTTAACCTTCAGTTGTTTTTCAGATCTGCATTAAGTTACTCTTACCAAGTGCTTTCAAGTCCTTTGGTGATTTTTTCCATTGTACTGAATTTGAAATAATTAAAGGAATGCTAGATGAAAGCAAGAGAACTGTAGTACTATTTGAAGGCTTTTTCTTACCTGGATGACTGAGACAATGCATTTACTTTTTCACTCAGTGTAAGAGAGGATATGCAATGCTTTGCTCCAAGAACAATGTTCAGAAAGGATTGAGAATCTCTACCCATCCGATCCTTTTACTTCTGATGGTGGAAGATAAGCAGCAGATTACTATTCACTTCATTATTTCTTAATTCATGAACAGAAAGCACAGAGTATATTGTACAATCATTCCTCAAAATTAAGAATATGCATACACTGTAGCCAACCTCCTTCAGCTAAAAATGAACATAGGGAGAGAGGAGCCAGCCCTACTTAGATAAGAAATGAAGAAAATTCCAACCAGGTCTTTTGTGAACAGACAACGTTTGGGCTAATTTAGCTACTATTGACTTCTGTAATGGGGAAAAAGTTACAAATATTTGCTAGAATACATGAAAACTAATTTGACTTTCTAAAAGTGAGAATTTAACTGAGAAGCCTAATTCCCAGTCAAGGAACATAAAAAGCTACCTCTTGTGTGTGTTGTTAAGTTACCTGAAAATCAACATAAAAACAACTAATTAGTAAATGGCAAATACTCAGTGAGCAACAAGAAAATTAATTTTAAAATATCCAACTCGACTGCAAAATTCAGCTTTCATTTATAACTGTAAAACCTGAATATTTAAAAACATTCAAATAACTTACAAAGCATCCTTTTCTATTTAAAAGAACACAACGGTGTTGAAGTCAGTTTCTGAAAATGTGGGAAGAATTCACATTATGCGAGAGACCAGGAATACATTTAACAAAAAAATTGCTGCAAACTCTACCTGTTGTACATTTCCTTCACAGAATCTTCACATTCACAAATTCCTTTCACAGACTGTTAAGTAAATTTATCAGATCAAGCACCACATTTTAAAATACTTCCTAACATTTCTGCAGGGTTTCTTAGACTTTTGCTTGCAAGAATTAATTATCCATAACAGGCCTGTTGTTTAGATGCTTTATTAATTATGTTGTTAATTTTGTAATAGCCTCAGTTCAGCTCCTGATCGCTATCTACTCTTTAACAGATTAGTAATTTCTGAATCAGAGAAGCTCTGTGAAAAGATCACAGAAAACATCTCAGCTCTACAAACACTGAACGTGAGTGGTCTAGGTTAAGGTCAATAGTGAGTCAGGGAAGGGAAGCTCTTATTTCAGCTCTTTGCACAATACCTACTCTGTAGGTAAACAGGAGTCTTCAGTTTAACAACACTAACAGATCTTAACCTTTTCAAGCATGCATATTCATTTAATTGCTACGTTTAAATCAAAGATATTTCCTATGAATAGCTTTTGCAAAGAAAGTACATGAAGATTTCCTTTGTTTCTTATTTGAATCACTAGCATGAAAGTGAAGGCTGAGGTAATCATTTCACTCAAAGGAAATAAAACAAAGAAACCTCTATTTCATTGCTAAGAAAGCAGAGCTCAGAGGCTCCCACGAGCTGTTAACTTCACAATACTCAACCGAACTAAATAAAAAATAATCACTGTAGTCACTAAGGACTATGATGTGGTTGGCCCTTATGTGAGACATGTTCTAAGGCTGGGAAAAACAATTTCTACTCACGATGACATGGCTTACGTGAAATTCAGATGTAAATGAAGGCCCAGCTTTCTGCAGAAGAAAAAAAAAAAAATTGTTCCATTCTTCCATTTTTTAGGCTGAATTTACTCAAAACTCAATGCAAAGTAATAAAGAATAACCAGAACCCTTTCTTTCCTTGTCCCTAGAACCTCACTCATCTATAAAACAGATGACAGGATATTGAGGAAAATGTAGGCATTTTTTCCTGATAAATTACTGTTAGCAGCTCCTTTGCTGAAAAGATAACATCTCCAGGTAGATGATACAACACAGTGTATCTACGTATCAGGTTACATGACAAATGAAGAGCCAGTGCTATTTTTCTTCTAATTGTAGAATGTACAGATTAAGTCAAATGCTCCATTATTTCAGCACCTAAAATTCAAATCAAATGTAAGAAAAAGTTGTGATAATTAAATAAACTGAAAAAACTTAGTCTTATGTACTTTCATAAGGGTTCATCATTACACTAGTTAAAATGATGTAAGTCTACTGAGTTAAACCTGCTATAACACTTCATGAATAAGGTTATGTATGCAGAAGATCTATTATTTTATTAATACTTACTCCAGTTTTTTTCCACCCATTTCAAAGGGCATTTGATAAGGTCATTAGTTACCCAACAGGTTTAGAACTGCTTAAAAACAGTGCAGGTCAGAGCAAGTCTAGTTTGTACCGTAATTAGTTTCTACTAGTTAGTTTGTATCCTTAGGATGGCCGGACATTTTTAAAGGTTTACTGATAAAATACAAACTTATTTATCCACAGCCTACATTCCATTCTTTTTGCTTTTCCTGTTTTCTCAACATGAAACTACAGAGGAAGTATCTGCAAAACTTTTAGTTTGACAAATGCCACACAATATCCAAAGAATGCATGTTAAGTGAAAATTTGACAGATTTCTTATACTCACTGTTTTCACACAAAATACTCAGTTTGCCTTGTAAAAGGAAAAGTATAATCAGGTAATTAAACATTTGTTTTTTGAACTTTAATCTATATACAGCTAGAAGGACTATAAATTTGATTTTGGTAAGTAAAACCCACATACTGAAATTAACGTTTTTTCTTCAATCATCTACCTTATAATGATCTAAGCTTTTATTGAATATTTCTACATTTAATTAAAATGTAAAGAACAGCTATCCATAAAAGGTGCCGTATCAGACAGGTACTTCCATTCTATAGCGAGTGGGACTTTTGCCTTAGTAGGAACTTTATGCCACATGTGATTTTGACTAAGAAAGCACAGGATTTGTATGTATCACATATATAATCTAATTAGTCTAATAAATCATTTTTATTAGAAACAAATTTCAATTTAAAAAGCCATGTTATTTATTCAGTGAACACATCCCAAAAGATACAATACACATATTCACAGGATTCTTATAAAACAGGAAAAATTAGACCAGACCTGATCTAATCTGTCAATATAATTTATTAGTTTTGAGTTTGTCCATGTGAATAAACAATAAAGCAACACTAATCTACTAAGTTTCAAGGTTTTGTTTGCAGAAACATGCTAGTGTGACTTCCTATCTAGTTATGCAGAATTGAGCTAGAGCTGAAACAGGCAATTTATTTTACCATCTTACTAGTTTAACTTTTATCTAGTTTGTCTTGTAAATATGGTTATTATTTTCAATTGTGGGTTGAAAATAATATTATATTGTATTACAGTGTTCCTATGGTTCTTTAAACCTCTCAGAGCTTTGTATTTGACTTCTATCTAAACCACTGCTGTCACGAAAATTGAAATTTTCCCACTGTCCTTGAAAGCATCTGTTTTGCAAAACGTGATGAGCAAAACATTTATACGCACCCAGTTTTTCCCCATTTTCCTTAATTATGTTGACAAAACAGTCCTCACGCCGGCATTTGGATTTGCATCACACTGTTTACTATTTTCAATGGGGATTAGTGCGATTTATGATGCTGTTGATTTATAACGTATGACTGGGCCGTTAACAGGGTCATGACTTGCTACAGAGATGCTAGGGAGACGCCCAGCGCCCTCCACCCCGCTCCCACACCGGCACCCGGGCACCGTCGCGGGGACCA
>NW_008794710.1:2196078-2205285 GCF_000699145.1 Aptenodytes forsteri
GGCCCGAGATGGAGACCGGCGTCAGCGGCGGGGACCCGCTCCCGAGGCTTAGGCGCCCTTTGCAGCGAGGGGCAGAGCCCCGCGCCCCGCTGCTGCCGCAGTCGCCTTTCGGGGGCGGCGGGACGGTCGGTGGGTGGTGCTGGGGACGCGGGCCGAGGACGCGGGCCGAGGACGCGGAGACCCCGCCGGGAGGGGAGCGGAGCGGAGCCAGGCTCTGCGAGGCGGGCGGTGTGACAGAAATGCCCGGGCGGGGAGCGGTGACAAGCAGCGCCTGCCGCACCGCAGCTCCCGCGGCGGGAGCGGGGAAAGGGGACGGACCCTGCGCACTGCAGGAGTGAGGGTGCTCCTCGGGTAAAGGGGCGCGTTGCCCTGCCGGTGGGGTACTGCTTGCTCGCAGCCAGCACATCTTCCCTCGGGTGTCTGCTCGTAACAGCGAATTGGATGGGAAAAGGGAGACGTGAGTTGTGTAAAACACTTGCAACCGCGGATTTCTTGATGGGGGTGAAGTGCTTAAATGCTCCAGGCCCAAGCTCTAGTAGATGAGGAAGAATCTAGGAAATAAAAATGCCTGTAAAGTCTAGCAGAGCTGTTAGTATGCTCAGCTGGTGATAATGCAGGTGGAGGAGCCAGCATACATTACACTGCTGGAGGCACACAGGCCACCAATAACTTCTAGTGATAAAGTTCAAAGTATGAAACATCAAAGGCACCTTTGACACCTTTTTTCGGACAGTGTCTATAAGTATTGAGTGTGTTAGTTGGTTACTGTCATGCACAAAAATATGCTTTCAAATCTGCTTGCTCTGTTGCCTTGCTTTCTTCTAAAACAATATATGGTGATGAGGGAAAAAAGAAAAGATACTTTTCTGCATAATGATAGTTTTAGTTTACCTGCTGAAGGTATGCAGTGTGAATCAAGCTAGCTCGTGAAACTGAAGTTGAAAATCTCTTGTGAAGTAACTGCAGTTGAGTACAAGAAAATTATTTATGCCTGAAATCGGTTTGCAAATACTGAAATTAACAAAAAAGGATACAAATAAATCAGTAATCGGAAATACTAACCTGACTTTCTATATGCTTGATTAATAAAAATGCTTTAATAACACCAGGAGGTTTTTAATTAGTTAAATAAGCCTTTCATAATCTAGTCAGCTGTTCATTTCCTAAGAAGGTACACGCGCACAGTATGTGCTGATTGTTACTGCTTTATCGTTTTATCAGAGGGTACCTTGCGTAGTCTTTTATTTCAGGAAAAAGGAGAGCTGTTTAGAATACTTCCTCTGTAATACAAAGTATTATACTGAGTGTAATAATCTCCAAAGATAAATGAATTAAATGTTTTACGTAACTATAATCATACTCCATTTAATGACTGGCTTTAGTGCTATAATTATGTTCTTATTTACAGAAGAGTCTACAGCTGTAGAGAAGAAGAGGAAGCCTCTTACCAGACTGAATGTTCATTCTGCATTCTGGATTTTGGCATCGATTGCTGTGACATACTACTTTGATTTTTTAAAAACTGTTAAAGAAACTATTCAAGCAGATAGGTAAGGTAACTTTTCTTACAAAGAAAGCTGTGTTTTCATCTTACAATCATATCCAGTTTGTTACATCTGAACACTGTGTTTTAAATCTTGGCTAAACAAGATCTATAATAGGAATAGAGAGGGCTGGGACTGTTCAGCCTGGAGAAGAGAAGGCTCAGAGGGATCTTGTCAGGGTATATAAATACCTGGAGGGAGGGTGGAAATAAGACGGAGCCACGTTCCTTTCAGTGGTGCCCAGTGACAGGACCAGAGGCAATAGGCACAAACTGGAACACAGGAAGTTCCCTCTGAACATCAGGAAACACTTTTTCACTGTGAGGGTGACCCAGCACTGGCACAGGCTGCCCAGGGAGGTCCTGGAGTCTCCATCCTTGGAGATACTTAAAACCTGTCTGGACATGGTCCTGGGCAACTGGCTCTAGGTGACCCTGCTTGAACAGGGGGGTTGGACCAGATGACCACCTAAGTAATTATTATTAAACTAATTTTTAAGAAAACATAATGCTTAAAATTTTGCTATAATTATTTTTTTTCTTTAGGCTCTACTGAGCCATCTGTGTACATGCAAAATTTGTTCAAATAGCAGGATGTTTTAATACTGTACCTTCAAGTTTACACTTCCGTACAAGAAATTGCTGCCTGTTTTGTTGAAAGCGTTGGGGTTTTGATTTTATTTTAATCAAAAAAAGCTGAAATTAATCTTTAAACATCAAAATGAAGTTCTCTAGACTTCTTTGAGTAGACTAGTGAAAGATTAGTGAAATGATTCTTCTGAAATAATTTCTATTTCTTTTCTATTAAATTATTTTCAGTGGGATTGTTGGATGTTAAATATTTTTAGATAGCTTCACCTGGAAGTGCTTTTAAAACTTTCTCATTGTCATTGTTGTATCAATATGTGGAAGCTGAACAGGGCCTCGCTCTGTGCTGTGAGGTTCTGTAGAGCTGCTGTTCCAGGCTGGCCTAGATAGACCCTACATCCAGTTGGCTGTGGATACAACTTCGTGATTCCAGGATGTGATCAAAGTTTTGGGTGGCCCCATCCGCTCCCTGCAGTACCCTGTCTTCCTGCGTTGCTTATTTAGGTAGACTATGGCAACTGCTCTCTTAATGCAGATTTCTCAATTGGTAGTATTGAGGTCCCAAAATAGCATACGATATTTGCTGTACCATACGAGAGCAAATGTTAGACCTGAGTAGGAAGATCCTTGATTGCCCTTTGTAATTTAGTAATCAAACTATGGTAATAAGAATTCACTTTTCAAAATTTTTATTTGCTAAATACACATTCAGATGAGTATAAGATTTTATTAAAGTGCACCTTCCTCCCAAGCTGTCTTTCCCATCTTACTCTTGAAGTATGTCCTCAAAGAGGCTCAAAAGTGCATCTTCCTAAATAATCACATACCCTGTGTTTTCTTGATTCTGAGTTTGAAATCCTGGAGTTCTCTATGGTTTTCTTCAGCTGCTATAAAGAAAAATCTTCATGCTTCTCTGTTAAATTTGAGAGTTCATAAACTTGAAACTTTAATAAAGCTTTCTGCAATGTTTCTGTTGCTCAGAAATCAGTAGTCTAATTTATAGTGAGAAGCACAGTTGCAGTGGAGCCTATTTTATTTCATTACTGACAAGGTATTTTTGGTGTGGTAGTATAGTAGATCACTGACAAGGTCTGTTGCATTGCATTTCCAAAATATTTGAGGGACAAATAAATGACAGGAATGTTGCATTGCAAAATTAAACTCAATTAGTTATGTATATTAGACAGCTTTAGAAGGGCAAAAAGTGTTTTGTAAAAGTAATTTAAGAAAAAAACTACAGGAACTCTAGGCCAATCTGTATAATTAACAGGTATTGTCTGTTCTGTTTCTAGACTAGAATGAAGATTAATGTGCAAACTGCAATGTGACTGTGCTTAACATGCTTTAACGTGCTTTCCTCTCCCCCCCTCCCCCCCCAGTTGGTGGTTTGCCTCTGGCAGTTGTTTACTGGCTGCAAGTTCATCTGTTGCCATTTACTGCATACTATATCTTGAGTGGTATTGTGGAATTGAGGACTACGATGCACAGTATCCAGCACTGATACCTATCACAACAGCTACCTTTATTGCAGCAGCAATTTGGTAAGTTTGAACGCTACAAACTTCTGCTAAACCTGTGCAAGCCTAACTGTGTTACTGGGCTCATTTTATAAAAAGTATAATTTCTCTAATTCTAAGTGTATTGGTGACAATACCAGTCTTACGTAGCATAATTTCTTCCACTTTCAACATTCATTCACAAAACAAGAGTTGCAACTGTCGGAACTGTATATTAAGTGTACTTGTAGATACACCAGATCTTTTCTGTTGTGAAAATTTATGGGAAAACTGAAGTCCTCAGCTTTGTTAGTGTAAATTGTTCACCTCTGACAACTCTTTGTGAGGTTTACAAATTAAGACAAAGGTGTATTCTCTAGCTGAGAAAAAATTATGCCTGATCAATTTCTAATACAGAGTTCTTCATTATCAAACAATCTATAAATAGCAAACATATTCTGAAATTTATACTTCTAGCTATTGTTATATGAGCTTTAAGGGTTTATATCTTGTCAGAGAATGGTACTTTTAGTAAGAGCTACTTTCTTTATGAGATGATAGGAGTCAGAATTGAGCAAATGTGCATGTGAATGAAAAAATTATATACGTGTGTGCCAGTATATTTGTTTGCTCTCTGCATGAAAGCTGGTTCTCTCTTTAAGTTCAGATGTTGCAGCTGAATAATGTCAGTCAGTATTCGTTGCAATGCTGGGGAAAAAAGGAACACTGAAGAAGATAAAGGTTCCTTATAGTTTAGAATTAGTCAAATCTATAATCCTTGTAATTCAGTTGTAAAATAAGTTGGTTTTCCCCCTTTCTCTTCAGTTAACTGAAATCTGCTTGGCTGGAAGTACAAGTTAAGGTTTTTCTCAGCTGCCATGTATGTCCCTGGAAAACTCAAGAGTAGTTAATTTTCAGGTGCTTCATATACAGAGATTCTGAAAGTAAAAGGTATCTTTACCCTTGATGGGACCAAGTGGACTTGCACAGCGTAAAATCTACAGCAGCTACTGAAGTTCTCAGATGAGTTGTCAGTAAATAAACAGTAAACTAAACTACCAATTTAATAAGTAGATGCTGGGATCTTTTCGTTTTGTTTTCTCTCAAATCTTAAAGAAACAAGTATTTTTCCAGGTTGCATAATTTAAATCTCATTTCCTCTTGTGCCATATTTTCTTTGTGTGGCTGATATTTCCATAATATGACAATTGAACTTACCAAAAACTTCCTGCTTTTATTCCCAGTTTCAACATTGCCTTGTGGCCTGTCTGGTCGTTTATGACACCTTTGTTGCTCTTCATTCAGTTTATGGGTGTTGTGATGCTTGTGTCACTCTTGGGATAAGTCCTTAAGGTAAATAATTGAATTGTTTAAGCACATAAAAACATCTATCTTGTTGCATGAACTGCTTTGTTAGACATTTAAGGATTGTAAGACCATTTAAGGATTCCTTCTCTGTTTTGTGTACGCTTTTAGAATATTGACATTTTGTGGCACATAGAGTAACCGGAGAACATGCAGGTATCCTAAGGGGAAGAATATCCTTTTTCTCTTCTGTAAGATTCTGTTCTAGACAGTGAAAAGAAGCGATTAGTGAGAATGGATGGTTTTGGGGAGTACAGGCCAAATACCTGCAGCTTTTACCCAGACTGGGAAAACTTCTTAGTGAAGTTGCTTGACCTGATAGTGAAGGAGAGAAGCTATTAACATCCATATGCAACTGTCTTCTCTATTTTTATTTTTTTTTTAATTCAAATTATTTGTCTTGTCTTGAAGTATGCTGTTCTCATTTTCTGTGATGAACAGTCCAGATCAACCTGCTATCTGGAAAACTGCCAGACATCAGAAGTTCTTTGTTCTTTAAAAAACAACCTTTCAAAGGCAAAACCAGATATTTTGTTGACTTGAAAAATTCATTTTCAATAACTGCCACATTGAAAAGGGGTTCTTGCATCTTTTGTTAGGATATACTATTCAAATGAGTCCTGTGAAATTGAAAAAGATTAAGCAAGACAGCAAAGACGGCTCAGTAAATAGGGTGAGGGATGTCCCCTGTATCACAGGCATCTACATCACCCAGTGAAGTGACTCCTTCAGCAGGTCTTGTTTGCTGTGCTTCTCAAGGGAATGTGGGGAAGCCTGTTCGGTTTTGCTTGCCATCACAAATCCTTTCCAGTGAGGAAGTCCCCCAGCATTTTTGAGTGCAGCAAGAAGAATGAGACAGTGCTGGATTTTGAGCATAGCCTCTTGTAGTGCCAGGGTTATAGGCAAAAAATACTTAATGGGTGGGACAGTGAAACACAGCTTTTGTTTGCATAAACAAACTGAAACTAGTGTTGCATTTTTTTTCCCTATTTTCTAGATACCAAGAAACCTGATTTTTTTAAGGAGGTAACTTAGGTCATACCCTGACAACACCTATAGACTTCTGAAAAATACCATACTTATTTCAGAACCTCTCTACTGTGTTGTGGGAGCTTCAGTCAGACTGGTTAATGCAAACTTCTTTAAATCATGTTGGTTCGTTCTGTCATTAGCTATGTTCTGTCTGAGCACTGGAAGGATGTGGGGAAGGGATGCATTTCAGTGTGTTAGCGCTGATCATATTAACAGACTAAAACAACCATTCTGTAGTAATTTGTACTTAGAAAGTAAGAAGTACAAGTGAATTACAGATAACCTGAACAGCTGAACCTTATGAAAACGTTCCGGTTTTCTATATGAACAGCCAAGTAAATTCTGTTTACAGAATTTATTAATTCTGTATTAGGCCAAATAATTATTGGCCTAATAATTAGGGCCAAATTATTACTTGGTGATGCCAAATCATTAACTAATCATTATCGAATTAGTACAAGATACAGCTTGTGCAGTATATACGACCTTACAGCATTTTTGTTAAAGTTGGATTTGTTTTCTCTTTTCTTTCAGCTTCATGTGAAGGACTCAAGTAACTGTTATCCTGCAAAGTGGATGTCACTTTTGTTACATTCCAGTATTTTTATTATTTCTAATACTGTTTGTTTGCTCTAACTGATACCGTAATTCTTAGACTACCTGATTTATAAATAAAATGGACATAACCATAGGTCAGCCAGTGGCTGGGAAAAAGCAACTGATTAGTGAATGATTGAAAGATAGATAGGTTTTACCTCTCCTAGTAACATAAAGCATTTCATCACTGCTTTGTAAAGCTTTTATCTTTCAATATTAAGTAGATGGGTAATGAGTCAGTTATATAGCCCTAAATCCTATTTGGGGACTCCAGAGGTCACCTAGTCCAACTTCCTGCTCAAAGCAGGTGGGTTGGTTTGAAAGTAATTGATACTTAATAAAAATGTTGTGGGTTTTTAATACTATATTCTTTCCATTTGAATTGACAGCTAAAATACTGTTATCTGGAATCTGTGTATGTACTTGTAAACTTACTCATAGGTGAAAAAGGAGACATTTCTCGATCTATTAAATTTCTAATGTTATGTGTATTTTCATGTAGGAAATACTTTATTACCTAATCTCTTGACTTCAGATCTGCTAGTGTTTGAAAAAAGATACAGATCGGGGTAAGGGCCTAGAAAGCTGGTTGACATTTACATCATTATTAATTTGCAGTGCTATCAGTGAAATAAATGGATTCTACTTGTGCTGATATAGTTTTTTGCCAGCCAAAGATAGATGATCAAGCTGTGAATAACAATAATATGAACAATATTATTGGTTAACAATAATATGAACACTATTAACACTACACAAGAATTTCAGAGCACAAAGTAAATTCTTCTGATGTATGCACTATTTTTCAGTATTCAGGATGTTATTCTTCTGTAAATTAACTTTTCATTCTCAGCAGTGCCTGTTAATGAAATTGCCATTTTTCTTCCTCAGCAATGAAGAGGCTGATACTAACTTAAATGCCATTAGTCATACACAGTTGGGAAAATAAAATAACTTTGTCCACTTTGGCTGACATACCTCAGCATCTGGAAACCTGTGCACCATTTAGTTGCTAGACCATTTTATATAGATCCTTGTGTTAAATACTTTCACACCCAGACCTTTTGGAAGGTAGGAGAATGTAGAAGCTGGGTATTGAAACTTGTTAAAATCTACTCTTTGAGACTGTTGCTTGAAGTCTGGACTGTTAGAGGAGACTGTGTTCTTCATTCTGACTTTCAAATTCACACCATTGCTGAAGACACAATACATGAAATGTTTAATAATGAAAAACATAGATGTTGTCTTAAGCTGCTACAGTTTCATTAAGGAAAAAGGGTGCTGTCGGTATGCAATACAAAGGATCAGTCAAACCAAAATAAAATACAGGTACCAGTACCGTTAAGTAGCTTGTAGAGTAAGTTAACATCTCAATTTGTTTAAATGTAATATTTAAGTTTTCCAAAACAAGTTGTACTTCACATCTTTACAGGGCAAGTTGCTTATCTTCAGGTCTTCATCTTTTAACAAATTTTAACAATTTTACGTCTGCATACACAGGTACGTTTGAGTAACTTTGTTTATTACAATATTTAAATGCACTGTTGCTCAGGGATGGTAATTATCACTGTATTTTTATTTGTCAACTATATAAATGCTCTAGGTGTTTTAAGTTGCCTTGTACTCTTGAATTAAAATAACTATTTGCTACATATTTCTTCAGATTTATTCTTCTGGACATCTTAATAAACTTCATACAAAAGTGATCAATTACTGTTCAGTACTTAACTGTTTAACCATCCAATTCCACTGTTCTTGGGGACTGCCAGCTGATCATTTTGCCTGTAAAATAGATCTTCATGTAGATTTTAAATACTGTACTTGACTAGGAGTATGTTTGTCTTTCATGACCTCTCAGCTGGATATACTGAAGGTGTAATACCATTCTGTACACCTTTGGAGAGCTAAAATCCCAGGTATATATGCTCATTGTACAAAAGTCCTGCAAAGTCTTTCAGTAACAGTTATGAGTATCTGATGCAATACTTAGGCGCTTACTGGCTCACAAGGAAGTAGTGGCAAATCTGGAAAGAAGTTAAAACAATGTTAGCTGTAATTAGCAACTAGACAAAATGTTGCTGCCGCTTCCAGTTCTGTGAACTCCTTGCTTTTGTTACTGCCTTACCACCAAATAAAGAATTTAGGGCAAGAGATTAGAAAGAGGTATCTTAATAGTTTCCTGAAAACAATTATTAGGCGATCAAAATCCCTACCTCTACCACAGCTTGAATATATTAGCTGGCTACAGACCACCATAGATATTTTCTGTATCTATTTACATTAATTTCATTTGAGGATGAGAGTGCGTACTGGCACCAAGGAGCTTTTCTTCACAGGTGGCAAGGGATGCTCTAGAATCATCTTAAAATAACATAGAAATAAAATAGTCTAGACAGTGAAGATTATTTATCAGTTACCCATAGAAGCTCTGTAAAATGAAAGCATTTTCCTTAGTTATAGAATAGTTTGGGTTGGAAGGGACCCTTAAAGGTTCATCTATTTAAATGCCCCTGCCAGGGGCAGGGACATCTTCAACTCGATCAGGTTGCTCAGAGCCCCGTCCAGCCTGACCTTGAAGGTTTCCAG
>NW_008794710.1:2205367-2207534 GCF_000699145.1 Aptenodytes forsteri
GCCATCTTTTTTATAAGCCCCCTTTAAGTGCTGATAGGCTGCAATAAGGTCTCCCCAAAGCCTTCTCTTCTCCAGGCTAAACAACCCCAACTCTCTCAGCCTTTCTTCATAGGAGAGGTGTTCCATCCCCCTGGTCATTTTCGTGGCCCTCCTCTGGACTCGCTGCAACAGGTCCGTGTCTTTCTTATGCTGAGGGCTCCAGAGCTGGACGCAGTACTGCAGGTGGGGTCTCACCAGAGCAGAGGAGAGGGGCAGAATCACCTCCCTCGACCTGCTGGCCACGCTTCTTTGGATGCAGCCCACGATACGGTTGGCCTTCTGGGCTGCGAGCGCACGTTGCTGGCTCATGTCCAGCTTTTCATCCACCAGTACCCCCAAGTCCTTCTTGGCAGGGCTGCTCTCAATCCCTTCATCCCCCAGCCTCTGTTGATACCGGGGGTTGCCCCGACCCAGGTGCAGGACCTTGCACTTGGCCTTGTTAAACCTCAAGTTGTTCTTTAAAGGTTATGTTACGTAAGATAAAAGTAGGACTTGGCATTTCCATAAGCTTCAGATAGTGATGGATGTAGCTCTGAGCTGGAGGTGGTTGAAGCCTTAACTGTTCGTCTAGTTATGCTTTTTATTTATAGTGCTGTTATGGGCCAGACAGAAACATAGGGCTAGCTTTCAGTTAAGTGCATTTTTCAAAGGGAAAAATTGTAGATGGCTTAAAATACCTGTTTCTTGAGAACAGGCCAAAATGAATAAAGGACATGAGCTACTACTTCCTTATGCTTACCTCAACAGGGCATTGTACAGCATTCACTCATTCCACCCTTCTGCCATTTTGTTCTCCTTCCTGGTTCAAGAGGAATGCGAACCTCAGAAATTTACATACAAGTTCAGAAATGTCCTTTGGTACTTAAGAAATAAGAGCTTCTTGACTCATTTCTGGCTTCAGAAGAGAAAAAGCTTTGCCAGTGGAAGTAGAGTAAAATAGATGCTGGCTTTTCATTTCTCCTTTTTTTTTTTTTATGTAGCTGAATTAGTGGCTTAATTTCATGTGAGACATAGGTCACTCACTGTAAAAAACAACGCTTTGGATATTCGATATGCTACCAACAGATACAGGGTAAAAATGTAAGACCTGCCTGGCCAGAACAAGGACCAGTCCATCTTGGTATTTGGCCCCCAAGCTATGGCTAGGTACCTGAATACCTAGAATTAAGAGAATTTGTATTGTATGCAAACAAAATACAATTTAAAATAGGTAGTGTTTTAGACTGGGCTAAATTCCTGTCAACCCCTACAGACAACCAACTGGTGCTCCAAATCTTGAGGTTTGAATACATTAATATCTTATGACCATAGGTCACAACTAAGCAGTTTAAATAAGAAAAGGTAAATACTTACAATGTATATAAAAATTAGGAAAATGAATAAATAAGAAATGGACTAAATCCTGCAGAAGTCTCTGCTACTTTGAGCTCAGTTGTTGCTACTCCAGCTAGCAATCACTATTACACTCTGTTGTCAGAATAGGACTTAAAAAAAAAGAGACAAATTGCTACCTTTGAAAGGTCTAGAAAATTCCTGAAAGCAGAGGGGTTTTATTACTAGTGGAAGTGCCAATTGCCAAAAAGAAGGTGGACTGTGGGGCCCAGAGCATGAAACCGTGGCGGGTGATCCCATTTCCACCCCCGTGCGAAGGAGCTGCATCACGGGCTGTTCACTCCCTGGGCTGCAGGGCAGGCTCCATCGGCCCCATCCTCGCTTTCTCTGAACGTCTCCCACATGTTGGCCGTTCCTCGGCTTTCCAGCCAGCCATTAACGGTCAGGGATGTTTGTTCACCGCTCGCTCTCTTTCCCATCTCCCTATCTAGAGAGCATGTTACGCTGCACACGTCTCTGTCAACACGGACATAAGCTCCGTGTCCCTCACCACAACCAGCCACGGAGGGCTCACCTGCCCCTCTGCAAGGGTCATGACCACCTCCTGACTAATCTCCCTCTGAATAAATCCTCCCTTACCCCTAATCTCGACCCTAGCTGTTGGCCGAGTCTAAGGCAAGACCCCCCTGCCCCGCATAACCTCAGCAGCCTTTACCCCCCTGGCAGCCTGCCTTTACCCCCCTGGCAACCTACCTTCCCCTTGGGCAGCCCGGGGCTCCCCCCCGGCAGCCGGAGA
>NW_008794710.1:2207672-2210063 GCF_000699145.1 Aptenodytes forsteri
GCCGGCGGCGTGGGAGATGGAGAAAGCCGCCGGTTCCTCCTCCGTGGGCGGCAGCTGCCCGCAGAAAAACGCCGAGATCCTCAGCAGCCAGTACGGCATCAACCTCTTCCTGGCCGGGCTGCTGCTCACCTTCGCCTGGGCTGTGCATGCCGTGGGCATCAGCAAGAGCCACCTGCTCTCCTACCTCATCACGCTGATGCTCATCCAGCTGCTGTGGATGCTTTGGTACCTCTGCAGAAGCTGCACGCAGAGGAGGCTGATCCGGGACAAGGACACGCACGCCGGAGCCCGCTGGCTGAAGTGTAAGTACTGGCCGGTGGCACACAGGGTGGTACCGTGCGCAGGACATCCGTGCCATCACCTGTCTCTGCTACCACTTTGTTACCCTCTCCATCCCTACCAGGAGGCATCCTGGTGTTCATGAACTTAACGCACATGCAGTGCACTCTAAAGTAAATATATGCATAAGCTGAACATACTAGGAGATTGTATGGGAAAGCTGTTTGCTAAACATCCTCACTTTCCAACCTACCATTTACAGTACTGAAAGCTCTGGTGCCTTTTTTCCCTTACCAGGCTGGCTTGGCGACACTTGAAAAAAAAATATAGCTAATGGAAGAGGCAATTTTGTTGATGTCATGCAACTCTCTTGGAGGAACTATCACCTTTTCCAGACAGTATAATGCAACTTACTTTAGGCTAGTACCAGTCAGAAAGGTCCTCAAGTGCTCTCTATACCAACGTATATCAGAGATTCCTGTTTGTATGTGTGCAGTGATGCCTTAGAAACATCTGGAGTTAAACAGAAGAGGACAAAATCCCTGGCCGGATCAGTTTGTAGATTAGTACATCTAAGCAAGGAAACTAAAGCTAGCATGAGCTTGTAGGAAAAGTATACAAGTTTGCAAGGGTAGCGGTGGGATGTGATGGCCCTTATCTGCAGAGTCAGGTGCATACTGGAGTAAGGGTATAAAGATTTATTGAGAGAAGGTGGTTGGGGAGCACATCACAGAGTCATAGTGACAGGAACGCTGTGTTTCTGGGTCCCAAGAAAAAGAAACCACCCACATCAGCACTGTGTAGAGAATAGGCAGGCCCAGTTTTACTGACCTTTTTTTCAGTCTCAGCACCGTAAATGATAGGTTGGAAAGTAAGTATGTAAAGTGGAGAGCTATAAGACAGCTTTTCCATAAAATATTTCTGTCCTGCTAGCAATGAGACAACAGTTAATTATCACAGCAGCTAATGAAATATCTAAATGAAAATCCCAAGAACACCTAAAACCTGATTATTTTGAAAAGTAAGGTTCTGTTGTGGAAGTTTAGTTTGTTCTCAGTCGCAGTACTTGTGCGTCTTTTATTTTCTTTGCAACTGTTAACAATTGTGCTGTATGAATTGCTCAGGGAAAATCTTTTTTTTTAATGTCTAACATACAGTCATGGTCTGTAGACTCTTTCCTGAAATGTATGGAGTTCATGTACCAACTGTTCAATTGTTCTACCTGATTATTCACTGTTTTCCAACACAATATTCAGCTCTCAGGCATTTTTCATTTATTAGCTTATGTGGCTTACAACCTCCTGAAATTCATTAATGCAAGGCTTAATTTGATCCTGTTTTGGACCAAGCTATGCTTTTGTTACTCAGAGGGTAACTTTCTCCTCCTAAGTATGGAATAAATACTGCTTAACATGGGTAAGTACAGCAGGACCCCCTGCCCTTTTTCTTTTGGCACAGCATTCACAGCATTTCATTTGTCCTACAGGATATAAGGAGTCACAGAGACTTAGAAATAAGATACTGGAATGAACTACTAGGTTACCTTATCCATTCCTTTTACCAGCACAGGATGGCTCTTTGTACTAGCTTCTCAAGTGGTGCCGCTTCTACCGCTTCTCTTGGATGTCTAGGCTGCAATTCAACAAATTCGCCCTTAGGGAAAGACCTACACTTTCCTATTCTTAGGAGTTTCTTGTAGTTACAACAAGCCTGTACAAGTCCCTTATCCTCTGTTGGTAAAAGAAAACTTATCTGAGGTAAGGAAAAACTCAGGTGGCAATTCCTCTGCCAAGATCCCCCTTGCCCTCCTCTGCATCAGTGGTTTTGTCATAGAAAACTTTTATCTGAAAGACTAAAAGTCCAAAAAGGAGGAGGCGGGGAGGACAAATGTCCTGGTTCCTGCTGGGATAAAGTTGATTTCCTTCCTAGTAGCTGCCGTAGTGCTGTGTTTTGGATTTAGCATGAGAATAATGTGATAACACACTGATGTTTTAGTTGTTGCTAAGCAGTGTTTATACTAAGTCAAGGACTTTTCAGCTTCCCATACTCTGCCAGTGAAGAGGGGCACAAAAAGCTGGGAGGGGGCACAGCCAGGACAGCTGACCCAAACTG
>NW_008794710.1:2210254-2213127 GCF_000699145.1 Aptenodytes forsteri
ATATTTTAATTATTTAACTGTTCTTATCTCAATGCATGAGTTTTTTTACTTCTGCTCTTCCGATTCTCTCCCCCATCCCACCAAGGGGGGAGGGTGAGCGAGTGGCTGTGTGGTGCTCAGGTGCTGACTGGGGTTAAACTACAACAACAAATTTTCATCCAGTCTTTCCACAGAAAGCTCTCTGCAATTTTTGGCTAGCTCTATCAGCTGCTTTTGAAGACTGACTCCTTGCTCTCATCATTAGAGAAAATGTCCATGTACTAACCAGTATAAAATGAGTATATTTTCCTGATTCCCTTCAAACTGTGAATATCATTTTAGTAAAAGTGGTGGTAGCTGCTTGCTTAGAGAATTTTGCTATGACAAATGCTGAAAAAGAATGACTTAACAGAAACCTCCTATAACTGAGTCCTTGCACACGGTTAACAATGCTAGCAGGACAAATAGTTCACAAGAATTGCTCACAGAAAGGTTTCCTTGAGCATTTTTGCAACTGTGTGAACCCTAGAGCACAGTCTTCCCACTTGTGTGGTAGACCAAGAAACGCTCTTATAGCCTGAATGTGGGAAAAGTTTTAGGGAGAGCTTTGTCTTGAATAAGGTACAGTTATCCTGACCCAAATAATCACAGGGAAGTTTAGGAAGTCCTTTCCTTGACTTCCTCCAAATGTTATTCCCCTGAGTGCAAAAGGTCTCTGACCATTATTTGGAAATTCGACCAAGTGAGACAGAGAACTCAAAATCAATTGGCTTCACAAATGGCTTTATTTTATCACGTTCCCCAGCAGCACAGCTTCTGTTTAAAGCATAGACAGCTAGTCAACTTACAACGCTCGTGGCAGACTTCAACTTGTGTATTTTTCCTGCTTACATTAAATTGTCTATTATTTAAAACCAAATAATATTTTAAGTTTAGAGTGGCATTTTCACAACCGTATCATTATGGCTTTCTTCTTCTTGATGGTTAATAGAAAGAATTAAGCCAGCACTTAGCAATACTGAAAATCCTATTCTTGATTTCCTAAGATATGCAGGTTTCAATGACCATTTGAAAAAAATCCCGATTTTTTTTAATAATTCAATGCTCAATAGCAATCATTTCATATTTCTTTAACTTTCAAATAGAAATAGCAAAATAGCAGAATGATCTTCATCATTTATAATTACTGATATATATCTAGTATTTAGTATTAGTGTATAAAACTGAAGTTTCCATCAGGAAAAGTTAACATAGAAACCATTAGTATACCATATGTATGGTTATTATAGTTGTGCTTTGATTTTTGCCTAAGCAACTTAGTACAATCATTCTCTTTTTAAGCCCCTTTAATATGCACGTTGGACACTTTGCGTATGCTTACAGTGTGGTCACCTGAGTGACTGCCAGAAACATCTAGATTATAATTTGAATAAGTGAAATAATTGAACATTAAAAGAAATGAGCCATATAAAATCTTCTAATCCCTAGAGGACAATGGCAAAACTATTGATTTCAGTGGGAACAGATTGAAGCCCATCAAATCTCTGATGAAGGTAAAGGAAACATGAAGAGAGATACTGAGGCATAAACCAAAATGCTCAATGTGAAAGAAACTTTGTGGGGTTTTTTGTGTTGGTTGAGGTTTTTTTGGTCTGCTGGACATTGATGTAAAGCTGTAAAACTATACAACTGAAATAGTGACCTTGTGAAATGCAAGCAAGACAGAGTGGAACTACTTTTTATCTCAGTGAATTCAAACCTGAGCCCCTTGCCTTGCCTTGCCTTGCCTTGCCTTGCCTTGCCTTCCCTTCCCTTCCCTTCCCTTCCCTTCCCTTCCCTTCTCTCTTCTTCTCTCTTCCTGTTTCTTCTAGTTAACAAGTCCCCTGTGATGCTGTTCTGCTGAGCCACTCTCATGAGTAATGGAAGCAAGGATGCAGAACTTTTACATTATGAAATACATTTCCACCCATTTTGCTCTGACATTACTACGCCACTAAAGCAGTTCCTCAGGGCTTGATCCTGCACCATGAATTAATTGGAAAATTACCTTACTAGTCACGAATGGGGAATTAAATACCTTTCTAAAATACTCTGCAAAGTTAACATAGGCATAACAATTCACTGTAGAGTAATTGTGGAAGATTTTTATAATCTTTTTGCTTCAGAAGATAGCATTTTCCTTCTTATTGAAACACAATACACAGTAAGTCATCTTTGACATCTTTCAGACAAAGAGTGAAACAGGCTGAGTTTCCTGCATACTTTCTAAATAAACCATGAATCACAGAATCAATCATAGCATAATTTAGGTAGGAAGGGACCTCTGGAGGTCATCTAGTCCAACACCTTGCTCAGAGCAGGTCCAATTACCTTAAGTAAAGTTATTTCAGGAGAATTAACAATTCTAATTTATTTTAGAATAATTTAAATTCTTTAAATAAGGAAGGAAACGTATCACTCAATCTCAAGAGTAGCCTAGAATTTTGCATTTTGTGATGCCATTAACTTTTATACATAATGAAAATGGCGTATCTATTTAAATGTGGGCTCCAGTTCTCTCATGTGTTAGAAATAATACAAATTAGCTGACATAATAAGCATAAATAAAAAAATGTACGGGATCATACACATGCATGAAGTACAGAGCAAAGGTTTTATAATTTTAAATATGAGGGCAAAAGTTGGGAGGAGGCAAACTGTCCCGTGGTAGAAATTACATTCCATCAGTAATTTGACATTGATTTTATTATATAGAGTTTGTAAAACAGAAACATAAAATCCTACTGGAGTTCATACCCTCATTGTTAAAAAATTTTCTGAAATCTATTTTTGTTTGATTTTAAAGGATCAGTGAAATAATAAACAAAATGCATTGTATTTTTATCATTTATACT
>NW_008794710.1:2213267-2227078 GCF_000699145.1 Aptenodytes forsteri
TCTTAATTCAAATAAACCCAAACTAAATCCAGTGGAAACCTGTTTGAATAAAAGCCTGGAGAAAAAAAAACTAAGCGAATGAAGACTTTAGAGTTTGGTTTAGTAATTTTATTGCCAGTTGTGCTTAGTCATACAGGTACAAACCCAATAATTAATAATATACATTGTGTTACCATATAGCTTTCCAGAATAAGTTTGTAACAAACATTTACATTCCTGAAAGAAAAAAAGAATTAAACATGGGGAAACGTATTTTGAAAGTTCTTTAGGATACGAAATACATATTTAGAGAAACATATTAGGGTTTTTTTTTGTGTGTGTGAAAATAATACTGAAATGAAATCTTTGGTTTCTTTCTAGGAGAACAAACCATACAGCTCATTGTCTTTTTGGTCTCTGAGTTAAAGCGTAACCTCCTGAACCACGGGGAAGGCATACCAAGTGATTGTGTTACTTCCCACTGTCGAGCTCTTGGGCCGGGAGACTGTAACATGATTGTTCAGCTCCCTGGAATTGTATAGTTTGCTGTGTGGCTGTAGAGAGCATTAATTCACGCACCGTATGGCCGCTTCAGTGCTACCGTTACTTGAGAGGCTGACCTTGCAAGGAGGTGGGAGCCATCTGCAGGGTGCTGCGTGTCTCCAGGTCCTGGCCATTGCCGGACTGGCTCCTCTGCACTGACCGTGCAAGGCGTGTATGGTGATGTGCTTTCGTAATATATTGCGCAGAGGCTTTCACAGATTAGAAGGATTTATTACATTGAGTCAATTACCTTCATGATCATCGATCTACTTTTATTTCCCTAAACAAGGACACGGATATTGTTCGACTTTTATTTCCCTGAACAGATTTTAGCATATGGGTACAGATTGTCTCTAGACACTATAACTGTACATTGAGGTTTTCTAATATCTTTTTTGTTTGTAGGTGGGATTACATTGTTTGCAGTCATTACTTTAATTCTGGACTCTTTTAAAATTGGATATTACATTGATTTTTCAAACTGTTTATCACCAACTGAAGGCATTTTTCCTGTTACACATGCCGTGCACACCATCTTACAGGTAAAAGTCACTGGTTTCAGTTTTATATTATATCTGTATTTCTTACCAAAAATATCTTTTATCTTCTCATCATCAGTGAATTTTACACTAATTTAATTTCTAAGCATATCATAGGATGCTTTTGAGGGCTAAGTTCTTGTGCATGTATATCCTTTCTATGTGTAAATTCAGGCTTTGCAACCTGAAATTGCTCAGTCGTAAAACTCTCATGGGTTCAAAAAAGAAATAATCAAAAAATGCTCTCCTATAATTGAAGTTACATGCTTTTTTTAGTTGAAGTTACATATATAACTTTCAGAATTTTCAGGCTGAAATGAGCAGCTTCGCTAAAGACAATTCACTTATTTCTGTGTGTAGGACTTGCCACACAAGTTCAATTCAATCTGTCTATCCTGATGTCCCATTGTAGTTAGGGGTGGAGGCCTGATACTTCGAAGGGACAAAACCCTTCCTGTGTATTTAGCTTGTTATAAAATACTTGCACGCCTTTCCTATACCAAATGAACATGGATTTTCCTTCTAGAAGCATTTGATTATGCTTATCAGTGGCTGCACAGTAGCAAACATAGTCAGTGACTCCGGTAAAATATTCCAGCTGCTTGTTTATTGTAAGGCTTTTGGTCTATATTATATGGTGATATTGTTTATCACATGAATTCTTCTGAGGCCCTGTCAGCAGATTTGTAGGAAAGAAGGAAAGAAAAAGCCACTCAACTAAGATACTCAGTTATAGCCAGGTCATTTAATGCACTTTCCAAGCTGATTAAGTCATTCAGAAAGAAAAGAAAGATTTTCTTAGCAGTTGTGGTTGCATGTAAATGAGCATTTGAACAACCTACATTTTCCTGCTTTCTGTAACAAAAAAAGCATGGAAATTTAAGCAGTAACTCTGACCTCTTCTATCTTTTTCTCTGAGGGTGAAATTCTGATTTGGTTGAAGTAATCTTAATTTCCCATTCTTGTAATATCCACTCTCCATGTCTTGCAACTTCTTTGCTTTACCTCTGAAAAACAAACCAAAGAAATAAAGCCTTTTTTCCCTGCTGATCTGCATGCAGCATTCTTCATTGCATCCAGTGACCCTGAGATGACAAGGTTTCCAGCTACCGTGAACTGGAGTGTGGAAGAAACGGTGTATAACAATGCTGAACAAAGCGAACAAGAATTTTAATTTAAATTTTACATCACCCAATGTTGCTGAATTTATCATCTACTTAGCTTAAATAATGAAATCTGGAATGTTAGCCTGAGCAATCAAAGAAAAAGTAAAAAAGTAATTTACCAGATACTTCTTACCTAAGACAAATCTTCTCATGTCTTTGAAACACAGGCTGAAATTACAGCAGAGAACATCCCTAATTATGTGTCATCTAAAAACCGAAGGATTTGTTTTCTACAGAATATGTGTCAGATTCTGTTGTATTTTACTCTAATGAGGCATCCTGATATGTGCCATTAAATTAATAAATATATACATACTGCACCTGTGCAAGCAATGAACTAACATGTACCTGCCCTTCCAAGACAGGCTGTGCATTACTCTCTTTTGCAGGCAGAAGTCCCTTTGAGGCAGTGAGTACTCTGTGAGCAAATATTGTATTTTATGCTATTTCTTTACCTTACTGACTTTTCTGTTCCTATTTCCCCCCACTTTCGTGACTCTAATGTCTGAACACATCTTCAAAACTTATGTTTTTTAAGTTTTGAAGAATGCTTTCACATCTGCTGTTAGATTTTACTGCATCTATCCTGGAATGGGAAATTGAACGTGGCATTAGATGAGACTAAGGTGCTAATTTCAATTTGTTTGGTTTCAGTTGAAACCTCCATGGTATCTTGTAGTCTCTACACCTGGGGTTTTACAGTGGTCACACCTCCTTTTGATAAACGCTTCATTAGAGGAATGAATGAACATGTTATTGCTGGGTGGTGTAGGCGACCCACAGAGAGCTGCATTTTCCTGGCTTTTTCAAAAATCAGATACTGAATGTCTCAGACCACACCAGCTGTGGTGTAGGGTGCCTACATTAATGGGCACAGTGGTAAAATGGACCTCCAGTTACTCCAATTGCTGAAGAAGAACCCAAAGTTCTTTGCACTTTTCAGACCGTTTCTGGAACACCAAACCAGGAAGGTTTCTAAGAGAAAACTTTTGGACCGTTTCTCTCCTGATAGTTAACCTACTGTCAAGTTCAGTATCCTAGGAGCTATTCTGAGTAAACAAGACTCCCAGTTTCACCCTAACATCCCTGAGGAATATTGGTAGCGTTCTCCTTGCACTTATCAGCACTTGGAACCGGTTTTGTATCAGCAGCAATCTGTATCCTGAGGTTTCCATTATCCTCCCACAAACAGAGATTCCCACTTTTAATATTTCTTTCCCCTTTACTTGTTAACTCAGTAGTGTTATCCCTCTCTCTTTTATTCTCCAGCTTGAGCTTTCTGCACCATACTTGAGTTCCACTGCATGTGTTCCTAATGCTGTTGTCTCTCGGACTGATAGTACAACCTTTTCTCTCGCTTCCTGGGTGTCCGTTGTTTGTCTTATTAATCAAGTCTGGCATCCTTTCACTTATCTCTCTCCCTCCTTAGAATTTCATATATTAAATAAATTATTCAAACTTAGCATCACCACGCCCTGCAGCAATCATACTGCTGTCCACAGCTGGTAGCTTTATTTCCTTTGAAATAAAAGCCTCTCCCGATACAGCCACAAGGTATGTTTTAGTGAGTCACACTGAGACTTTCTACTGTTGAGCCACTGACTTTGCATATGAGAAATCTTAGGTTCATCACGCCAGAGAGGTTCTGGGTGAACATCAGAGGAAATCGTGAGTTATTTCACGTGCGTGGAGATGGACCTTCCTCAGTTTAAATCATCAGAGTTTCCGTCTACAGATGTGCTTTCCTTTTTGAGTGTCACACATGTTCATTAACATAATGACATTTCTCTGTATTCCTTTCATTTAGGTATACTTTCTTTGGTGTCATGCAAAGGATATTATCCAGTCTTTCAAAACACTTGAAAGGTAAAGTGGATCTGATCCTCATCTGGAATGCTAATAGGTGTAGGTCTGCACAGTGCTTTAACACCTACAGTTTTACTGTATGAGGGACACTGAAAACTTACGGAGTTGGATTCTCCTCTTAATTGTGTTAATATAAATAAAAAGTAACTCCATTTACCCAAGTGAGAAGATAATCGTTAGTCTAAATTATTTTTTTCTTATTTAAATGGTGCTTATATTTTATAATGTACAACAGTCACAGAATAAGCGTATTTTTATCATGAGAGAGGGACATGGGCAATGTATGATACCACAGTGTCACTTGCTTTTTTTGAAGGAAGGAAGCACTGTGTATGTATCTTAGGACTATGCACTATATTATGTTTTCTTTATTTAGCTACTGAAAGAGAATCTGCATCAGCAACCTGCAGTCAGTACAATATATCTGAGGTATTTTATATTGATTTTTATGGAAAGCACCTTTTGGAACCAGATGCCGATGTGCAAATTCACTGTGAAATACAACCTCCCCGGTGGTATCCCATATACCCAAATCAGTAAGGGTTATGCACATTTCTGACATCAGAACTTGGGTCTCGCAGTGTAACTGATGTGGCCTCTGAACAGCGGAATACATACATTTCTTATAGAACTGAGGACTAGTCTTTGAGGCAGCAGATCCAGTTCTTATGTGTTTCTGGTTTTGTGAGAAGGTGGATTAATGTAGATTATCTGTACATAGAACATAAATAAACAAACATAGTAACTTTAAAAAGACTCATCTCAAATTATCAATGAGCTGACCAGTTTCTATAGGAAATAAAAAGAAATTTACTCAGAAACATCACTTATGGAGAAGGTTCTCCTTTTGTTTTGCTCTCTTGGGTAAGTGTTCAAGCCCCATGCTGTTGAGGAGAGAGATCACAGAAGGCTTGCAACGTCAGCTGGTGAAATCATCTCTGTTTATAAGTAGAATTTTAAAAATCCCTAACCGCAACTCTATCAGTGAGAACAGTGCCATAATAAAGAACTGTTTCTTGGTGAAGGAACAATACCAGCCTCAGGTGCAGAAGAAAACCGCCTGGCTTGTCAGAAACCAGGAGTCTCAAAAACACTTAGAGACCTACCCTCACTGTACCAGTAGTCTGAATGGGATAAAGCCCTCTGTTGGCTTCAACTCTCTCCAGGAGACAAAAATGCATGGACCAGAAGTTAGAGAAGGCAGTGGTATCTGTGAAGAAAGACCAGCCACAGTGAGTACGAAGGAGCACCGCAGAAGGCTGTGAAATATGGCTTGCAAAACAATTAACCCTGTTCAGACTGTTCAATCGCTGTCGTTAATATGAAGCTTGTCCAGCCCAGAGAATAACAACCATCACATAAGGGAGCATAACAAATAATAACAGCGTGGTATTAATGGTTAAATACATTAAGCCATTCTATAAATGACATTCTATAAAATTTTGACAGTCTAACATTCATTGTGCTCCACTGAGGAACATCTTTAGAGAGGTTGGTTATGATTGTATTTTCCCTGCACTGACAACTAAATAGGGCCACGTAGCATGTTTACAGAAAGTTAATCCATTTTATTTAACATACATGGAGGTATACTCTGTGCAGGTTTCTTCAATAATTACTTTATTTTGTAGGTTTGGGGTTATCCATTCCGTGTTCACAAATTTACTCCTGTGGACAAATGGAGTGCTAACAGAGTCAAAACATCAACTGAATGAACATAAGGAAAGACTAATCACACTTGGTTTTGGGAACATAACAATAGGTAAGTGAAAGGGTTGATACATTTTGGAATTCCTGCTCTAACACGCTCTCATAGAAAATACTGCATCACTGTAGGATGGAGCTGGGTCATTCATGACTATGAATGACTATAGTCATTCCCGGGCAAGTGGTAGTGAGCTGATACGTGATCAGTTCAGATCACAACTAAAATGTTGTATGATCATTATCATTATCATATATGTGAGTCAGGCTGTAGTTTTCTGTTTATTCATCTCCCCTTCTGATGAGGTCCAGAAGAAAAAAAAATGCTGGAAGTTCCAAACAAACAAACAAACAAACAAACAAATTTTCAAAAACATTTTATTTGCGGAGTAACATCACTGAGGAACCCCTTTATTAGTAAATCATAGAAGTAAATTGAACATAGCAGTGTTAAAAACAGAGTTTACTATTTTGTAAGTTATTCATAGCAAAACAAGTGTGGATAATCCTGCAGATCCTTCCCAGGAGAGTGGTTACACATGGCCTGTGATCCTATGGGATTCAGTGGGATGGCTCAGAGGGATAGGGGTTATCCATTAGTGCTGCTTCACAACACAAGGATTTTGCTCTGGGTGGGTTTTTTTTTATAACAATCCATTTTCTCCATTGGTCAGCTGATGCATGTTACAGTCAACAAACACTGAGTATAACTGCTGGGGATGCCTTCTGCTTTCAAGTGCCACTGAAGCATAGGGAAATTAGGAGTGCTTAACTTTAAAGAGAAAATAAAAGTTCTCAGCAGCTATAAGTAATTTTCTTCCCGTGAAAATTTATCGGTACAGCTGATATATTTTGATTGTGTTCACAAGGAAAAAGACAGACAGCTTTTGAAGAGGAAAATGTATGTTTTCCCACCCAGTGGATTCAACAGTGCCCGTATCCTAAAAACTCCCAATTTTGCGTCTACAACGCCAAAGCCTGAACTAATTTCTTTTTTGCCTATTTATAGTCTGTATATATTGAAAAATTTTAGGCATTTTTAATAATTCCTGCCAAAGTTCACATATAAGTGAAAACTTAATTTTAAAATCTGTAAAATAGTATTTTCAGTGTAACTGTGTCTAAAATTATGCCCACAATTTTACATCTATTTTCGAGTGTTACCCTTTAGATGTACCTATGGAAACTATCTACTTTCCATTAATAATCAGGTAGCTGAATTCATAGTTCAGAGATTTTTGTAATCATAGAGCATTAGTAGATAGCAGGCAAATCACAAGTTAGAGGCTCTTCATGATATTTCTACTTGTTAAATAGAAGCAGTTTCCTTATATTATTTGCTATTATTCTGCTGCCAGAATTGTTACACAATTATGAATAGTCAGAAATAGCATCTGAAACAAGGGGGAGTGAAGTAGTGATCCACAAGTCAAGTTTGGCATTAACATACAATCCACTGCAAAAGCAATTTTTTTTCATCTCTTAACAGTGTGCTTGAGACAAAACAATACCAACTTTCTCCTCTGCTCTTCTCTTCTAAAATTATAGAAGACAATAGAAAAACTTCCAGGCACAAATCTAAGATCAGCACCTAAAAATGTGCTCTTCAGCATGTATGCTTATATATTTATAAACAAACACATTGTGAAAATAAGTATCTTTTTTTTCTGCCACTGTGGAAATTTCTGATTTCTGAAATTATGTGCTTAGGTTATAAATGGACATTAAAAAAACTTATTTTACAAATAAGAGCAATTGTTCATTGAGATGCCTTAGGGGTTTACAATGCAGGTAACTGCACTGCAGAGAGAGAATGATTTCATAGGTTCCTCTCAAAAGGAGAAGATTGATTTTTAATTTTTTTTTTTAATCTTAAAACTATACTGGGACATTGAGTGAAAGTATCTGTGGTTTACTTCACCTCTTTTCTAGACATAAACAACTTTTTGATAAAGTGGTTTTGCTATCAGAAACCACACTAGTGTAAATAACTGATAAAAATGAGAGTAGAACTGAGCCCTTTCCTTGTTAAGCTTGTTCTTGATCTGATCCACAGATCCCCGGGCTTCTATAAAAGCCTTCTAAGCTGAAGGGCTGAGGACTCAAAGCCCTTGGGATCTGGATTTTTGTGTTATAAAAACGTATTTTTACCAAGACCCTGCTGAAGTTTGGTGCACTTTGGTGCAGCATTTGTTCATGATGTGATTATTGCTCAGTGGCTGAGCAGTGAAGTCAGGGGTCATACTTCAGTGCACATGCAAAAGCTTTGTTAGGTTAATGACTTCAATGACAAGACCTTTTCTTAGGTGGCTAACTGGGCAGCATGATGTGGTGTTTGACTGAAATCTTACCTTTTATGTTTTATCATTTTATTTATGTTTTATTTATTCACTTTAAATGAGAAATCCTTATAATGCACATAACTGATCTCTCCCTCTCCTTTAGTTTTAGATGATCATGCACCTCAATGCAATTGCACAACAACAACTCTCTGTTCGATATTTTCTCAAGGAATATATTATCTATACCCCTTTAATATAGAGTACCACATCCTAGCATCCACGATGCTCTATGTCCTCTGGAAGAACATTGGCCGCAAAGTTGAGCACCACCAGCAACACAAAACTCCATTCAAATTCCACGGCATAACTGTTGGAATGATTTTTGGACTAATTGTGTTAACTAGCACAATAGCCATAGTTGTTGTGTATTTAATTCAGATTGGACGTTCAAAAATCAAAAGCGAGTTAGCACTTACTATGTTTTACTTGCATGCCATCTTTGTGTTGGCTCTCATGTGTACAGCTGGAATTGTCGCCCTTCTCATCTACAGACTGGAAGATAGATCGTTGGATAATTCAAAAAATCCCGCTCGAAAACTTGATGCAGAACTGCTGGTGGGCACAGCTGCAGGGTCCTGGCTCCTCTCCTGGGGCTCGATCCTCGCCATTATCTGTGCCCAGGCTCATCCAAAATACACGTGGTATAACCTGCCCTACTCCATCCTGGTTATTATTGAGAAATATATTCAGAACCTCTTTATCATTGAATCCATACATCGTGAGCAGGAAAAGGTGAACGATGATATTAAAACTCTTCGAATAGTGACTATATCTCGGGGGAGCACTTTATCACTTACCCCCTCGTACAAAGAGATTTACAATGGCAGAGCCGCTCGTGACAGCGGAGAGGTACCCTGCCTGTTCAAGGGCAGTATCTGTGGGAGAGAAAATGGTGGTGGTGGTAGCAAAGAAGAAACGAGTCAGGAAAATAGTTCGGTCATGCATTCAGCCTCAGATTTCTCATTTTACAGTAGAAACTCAGTTACTAACAATAAGAGGAGAGTTCTGAAGAACATCGCTGCATTTTTATTCCTATGCAATCTTTCGGTAAGACATTTTGAACGTAATTCACAAGTTAATACCCAAAAGCTTCCCAACCTTTCAAGCCTGATAAGTACATTAAAATTACATGGGTCTATATTTTGTAGCAAGTAAATTTTACTTCTTCTGGAA
Organism: Aptenodytes forsteri; assembly: GCF_000699145.1. Lineage (NCBI taxonomy): Eukaryota > Metazoa > Chordata > Aves > Sphenisciformes > Spheniscidae > Aptenodytes > Aptenodytes forsteri. Next base: position 2,222,580 of record NW_008794710.1, read on the forward strand.
GAGTAAGTGAATGCGCCTTTGGGGAACAAAGTTTATTTAAACGTGGAATCTGGGAGCCTAGGCTCGTTTTAGTCACAATACAAAAACTGTAGCAGCAGCAGAAGCTGAAATACTCTTCCACCAGTGTGCCCCAGTAGCAACAGGGAGGGTTTTCCTAGGGATTTCTGAAACCAAATTGCAATTCAGTGGGGTCCCGGTCATTAAGGGCTAGTCACTTGTACCGCTGGTGATTAATATTGGCCTTGCGTTCTTTCCTTGCAGCTTTGGATACCGCCGGCATTCGGGTGCCGCCCGGAATATGACAATGGACTAGAAGAAATAGTTTTTGGCTTTGAACCCTGGATAATTGTTGTGAACCTTGCGATGCCTTTTTCTATTTTCTATCGGATGCATTCAGCTGCCTCACTCTTTGAGGTCAATTGTAAAACATAGATCATATACGGTCCCTCAGTGAACAATTGATTGAATAATTAATTAAATAAATAACAGTTGAATGAGGGGATGGATGAATGAGTGAACATAGCAACAGCTGCTCAATAAATAGAAGATTCGATAGTTTTTTTAAAAGAAGGGACCATAGCTAATAGCATGTAATTTTTTTTTTCTTCTACGTATTTTGTTACGTATGTGGTGTTATTGTATAGGTACACTTTTCAGAATCATATTAGTGTTAATATGATTAACACTACATAGTAAAGTTAACTCAATCACATTAATCTTTGTTTTAGTCATCTGGGCTTTGTCCTCTATATAATTTGTATTGCTTTGTTTTCATTCATTATGACTTGTGAAAGGGGTTTAAAAAAATATCTGTATGGCTTAGGAGGGAAAATCCCAGGAACAGCTAAATTGAGTGATGCTTCTGAATCACAGAGATACTACGAATACTCCAACTCTTAATTCCTAGCTATGTTTTTATAGTAAAACCTGAAAACATTTGCTATTTATGTGGGATGTGGGAATTATTTTAAACTTCCTGAATACTGATAAAAAATCAAGATATAATTATTATTTTCTTAACTATATAGCAAGAAATCCAGGTAAATAACATGTACGATTAGATATCTCATGCTGTATATAATTTCTTCTGATAAAATATATTTCTATTAATGCATCCTCCTTGTCTTGTATTTACTTTATGACATAACTGAGAAATAAAGTTAACCCTTTTTACTTAATTCTTTATTCACACATCCTTGAAATGTTTTAAGAGAGAAAACTAGTCTTATAGCTTATGTTTAGGTATATATGTTTCATTGCCAGAATGGTACATCTTCCCTGTACAATTTTTTTATGAGCTGCTAATTTCTTTGTAGTTCAGGCTCCTGGTTGAAAGATAATCATATGTCTTCATACAGGGATGCTGTAAAGCATAGCTGATGCCTCTAGAAATCCGGAGGGCCCTTGGCTGAGGATTTTACAAGCGTGGTTTACAAGCTGTTAGAACATAATCTCAAATCCCTAGGATATTTAGTTGCCTGAATTCTCACAGAAAGCAGTGAAAAGTTGGGTGCCTGAATATTCTTAGAATCTGGACCTGTAAGATCGAAAGACCGGAGCAATGACCAGAGTACTATCAATTATTGGATAACCCTTGCTAACTCACTAATGATCTAGTCCTAAATCTGGTGGGCCAGGGGCTGCAAAATTTCTGCCCCGAGTTCCTCGAAGGCCAGTTATACTTTTAACTACAGTTGCCACCTGCCTGGAAGCAGTCGTATTTCTGCATGGGAGAGGTCTGCTTCTGAGACAAAATTTCAGCAGTCTTGTCTGCTCTCACGCATCAGAACAAAAATTTTGGCTTTGTACCACTAGATGGCAAACACAGACCATTCGATAAATTACCTGAGTCCTTCCAGGAGTTGCTTCACATCATAATTAATCTTCAGTTCTATTTTGCGGTACACACAACCATTAACTGCTTTACCTGTTGCAAAGCCCAGATCAGGCAAAACAATTTTCATCTGAAGTCTCAGGTGAAGTCTGTATTAGATGAACCATCAGTGAGGCTGAGCAAAGCAATTCCAGTTACTTGATTTTGAGTGGTTTTTGAAAGAGTCACCACCTGATCACATTGCTGTAATCTCTGCCTTTCTCCAGGGCTGCTTGTCATGCTCTTTTATCACATCTCTATTAGTTCTTACATTCATTCTGGAGAGTAGCCTTTTCTATCTTTCCACTTGAACACAGTAGCTTGATCTCACCTACTTCCAAGCAAATACCAGCTCTAGCCACATCACCTGGTTGTCTCTCAGACTGTTTTCATTTTAAGTAGAATGAATAGGGCCATCCAGATAATCAAATAAAGCGTTAATCTTCCTTCCAAATCAACTGTTGGACCAACTCTCCAGCTAATTCTGGTATCAGAAAAAAATAATTTCACTCACTAAGCCCACAAATTCCTCTTCATCTTCCAAGTGCTCATAAAGATGGCTAGAGGAAGCCTGTTTCTTCTTCCTCCCCTTCTCTGGGATGGGTCCCATGTCACTCCTCAGCTAGAAATGGTGCTCTTTAGCTGATTCCCAGCATTTGTGTTCAACCAAAGCAGAGCTAGCTAATCCCTAGGGCCAAGAAGGGGCCACATGCTCTGTTACAAACAGTTAGCACACATGTGGAAGTTTAAAAAATAAATAACACCCTTATTTAGTCATATTTCATCTGCAATTACTTAGCCCTTTCTGTTTCTTAACATTACTATTGAAATAATTTCATTTATCCACACTATTAAATTGATTTTGAGTGCTGAAGTTGAAGTTTGTTCAGAAAAGTGAATTAAAGCATCACTCTGGCAGTGAGCAAATGCTTTAAACATGCTAATGGGCGCATTCTATTCCGAGCTGCACTGATGAAACCCTGCTGACTAAATGGTTCTGTTTCAGGGAACCGGAGACTAGATTTTGGTCTGAGAAGCTTAAGAGGTTTTCACGACAGGACTTCTCTCAAAAATAGTTTCATCCAAATGCAGAATATTTTATGGAAGCAGGTCTTAGTTTAACTACTCTTGAAGCAATGGTGAGTCATGAACTTCTGAATGTTTTAGAAACAGATTTTTAAGAAACATAGATTTTTGGACCAGGAACAATAATCAGGTTGTTTAACATAGTGTGACCTCTAGCTTGCTGATCAATGCTAAACCTGGGCTTTCTCAAACATCTGCTTTCAATCTTCTCTTTTTTTGTTTTTCTCTAGCATGTATCGACAATACTAATTTATCACAGTTTTTAAAATAGAAAAAATAGCACGAAGTTACCCTATTTCTGCATACCTATCTGCTCAAGCATGTGACAGGAGGCAGGAGAGCTGGCTTACCCAGGAGAGAGGTCTAACAGCTGCTCATTGTTATGTTCCTGAGGTGCCTCTAAAGGACAGTTTCTCTGCTTTGAGATCTCTAGGGAATGTCTTTGAGACCAATTTAATATTATTTAAAAAGAGAATTTTTATTTAAAGGGAATTTCTTCTATAAAATGCACTTGATATGTAAATTCTAAATTTTTGCTGTATAATCTTAATTGGAAAGCTATTCTCTGATGTTCATCATATCCTTCTCTTAGAATCTTCCACTCCCTCCCTAGATAATTTGATTTATTCAATACTATATGCTTGGGTAGCATTTAAACTCATATATGCACAGGAATAAAGACTGCTAAGGTGCAAAAAGATTCCTGCAATCCTCAAGCATTCTCCTGAAGAGTCAAACTTGCATGACCATAGATTTTTCCAAGTGTTTTTTAGTGTCAGTGACACTAACTCTAAGATGGAAGAAGGTGGAGGAGTCTTGGTCAAGTCTTTCTAAAAGAACTGAATTCCTTTCACTGGTATTTCTCAATACTTTGAATTTCCCCTTTTAACCACTTAAAAAAAAATTCCAATGACCATTTTGATAATTTTGGAAATATTCCTGTGTTGTATGGCCCACTTGTGGTCCATAGACTTTGAGTGGACTATATCAGTGCAGAGAAGCAGACGGCTCCAGAGGATGGCAGAGAGGGAAATTACCCACATAAATTAAGTACATGCTTCTTTCCACTGACTAGGGAATTTAAGGTCCTTATGAGGATGATTAGTTCATTTAAAAAAAAAGCTGACTGTCTCTTCCATTGAGCAGCATGTAATAAACCCTTCAAGATCTAATCTGCTCTTTCCTAAGTAGGGGCACATCGTATATCCTGCTTGTGTTATTCTCCCTTTTCCTGCAAAAGCTCTGAACAAAGCAGGATTTGGTTAAAAAGAAAATTAAAGATATAATAGTTTTGTTAAGTTGTAGGCTTTGTTGTTTGCTGGAGTTGTGTCCTGGTTTCGGCAGGGATAGAGTTAATTTCCTTCCTAGTAGCTGGTACAGTGCTGTGTTTTGGATTTAGGGTGAGAACAAAGTTGATAACACACCGATGATTTAGTTGTCGCTAAGCAGTGCTTACACTAGCCAAGGACTTTTCAGCTTCCCATGCTCTACCGACGGAGAAGGCTGGAGGTGCACAAGAAGCTGGGAGGGGGCACAGCCA
>NW_008794710.1:2227353-2232480 GCF_000699145.1 Aptenodytes forsteri
AGGGGGGAGTGAGCAAGCGGCTGTGTGGTGCTTAGTTGCCAACTGAGGTTAAACCACAACAAGTTGTTTCTACTTGAAAATGAAGGGCAAATTTCAATCATCATAATAATGTGACCAGGGTAATTTACTTGTAAACTTGATGACAATGTTTTGTGTAGCCAATATGAATTTTAATTTAATTTATTACTAAATAAGATTAAGAAATGCTTAGAAATCACATTTGCAAGAATAAAGAAAAAAAGGCTTTTTAAAAGGGTAGTTCTTCAGAGCTAAGGTGAGGTTTCTGGACACTACTAGACTGTGGATTTACAGACGATGCTTTCATTTTAACAGTTAACACCACTTCTTTACTTGTATCTGACTAGGTCTGTGATGGCCCTATTGAAGTGTTAGCAAGGCAGGTCGGAAAGCGGCCTGGCAAAAGCAATGAATGCTACTTGAATGTTATTTATTCTTTATGTGACCTGACAGTATGTAAAATGCAGGTTGAATGGAGATATGACTATCTGCGTGTAGTGATGTACAAATACCCTTAAATGATTCATTTCTGGATCCTGAAAAATGTTCTGTGGGTGCCATTGACCATATCTTATATGAAGTATTATCAAAACCAAACATGCACTCAATAAATTGCATCTAAAATCCATGAAATAAAAAAGATCCCTAAACGTCAAGATTTTAATACAAACATTCATTTCTTAATTTTCCTACCTTGTTTAGAGATGATGTACGTACAGCGGGCTCACTGGATCCCTTATTCCTTGGGACTCTTGTCCCCAAGGATTTGGCCTCATTCTGTGCATGCATGAATAAAATGAGATCTGGATTTAAACAGAATTGAAGCAGCTGCAATTGTTAATAGGAACCTTAAAAAGCAGGGATGGCTCTATTAGCTTTAAAGGATGAATTATGATCTTGAAGTTGATGATAGTGGGAAATCTCACTTTACTGTCAATAGTCAATGGTTAGAGTCCTTTTTTTTTTTATTAGGAGATGAGATGTGTTATTTCCCATAATATTCATTTGGCTGAGATTTAAAGCAAAACTTGCAGTTTTCTATGGCATGTCTCCTGTCTTCCTCTGCTACTATACTTCACCTAAGGAAGAACTGAGTTTCATTTCTATAAATATGTCCTTTGGTAAAATATTTACCAACACGTTTTCAAATTCTTGCCAGAAGCAAATGGACCACAATCCAGGCCTAAGAATATGTTATCAAAGAAAGATAGATGCAGTAGGTGGAAATTTGTGAAAGAACAGGGATGGCGGGAAAACCAGTTGCCATCTCGCTCCTTCACTTGCAACAAACACAATTTATTATCTTTACACAACATTTTCCATCAAAACTTGCACAAGCAGTGGGTGCTTCATGTTTATTTTCCAGTAAATCTTTGCTTGAATGTCACTGCAACTTACTTGGAATAAAAAGCCAGTTTGTGAAAAGCACACATAGATCCATTAGTTCCAGGGAACCACATCAGCATTTTCATCAAAGCAGAGTGAAGAACAGCTCCAGTCCACAGAGCCAGGATTATCAAGGATACCGTAACTTCTTTATTCTAATTTATTCTGCAATCAAATATTTACCAGGCTTAACTGAAGATCAGAATGCTTTTTAAAAATGCACAGAAACACTTCATATCTAGGGCTAAATCTATACGCGGTGTTTGGTTCAGACTTGAGTCCATCATCTTCTGAATTTAGTAATTTCACCTCTAACAGGCAATGACCTTTCTAGGAAGGCAGCAACTAACAGCTATGAGGTAGTAAGCAACAGCTTCATAACAACGTCTTAATGGTAGCTGGTTACATGAGCCCCCTTCCTCGTCCCTCCGGTTGCTCCTCTCCCAGGTATGAGGAGTGCTCCTGCAGGGCTCCCCAGGTGGGATTTTCCACCACTGCCTGCTTGAATCAAATAGCTTCATTATCAAGAAATTCTTTAATAAGACATAATACCAGTCAAACATACTTTTGAAAACATTCTTGAGTCCTTTTCCAAGCATCAGAGCGTCTTTCTTCTCTCCAAACCTTTAATTTTATTTTCGTTGCTCACCATTTTGGAAAACCTTTCCAGTGCAGTAAGAGTCAAGAACCCAAGCTTCACCTATCAAGAAGAGATGACTGTGCCTGCCTTTGACAGCAGCTCTGCGCGTAGGTGTGGCACCGACACTGAACCTGTGAGATGTGGCCATCAAGTACAGGTGAGACCTGACGGGGCGAGCCAGTCCGCACACCGCTAGGTGGGGACCTGACACCGCAACATAAATTAGTGGGACCTAATTAATAGATTAAACGACCCAAGGAAGGAAACTACCTCGTATTCTGTCACAGCAGAAACGAAGGTTAAACTTTTGTGCAACTGTAATTCTCATGATTATCTTTTATGTTTGGATAGAGCTACAGCTAAAATAAAATAGCCCGTCCATCTTCAGGCCACAAATCTGGATCAATAGTACTAAAAGGAATTACATTAGCTAGTTATTTTTAACTATAAAGGCCACGACAGCAACAATAAGTAGTTGCAAATTATTCTAAAATTAAAATTCAGATCCAGAGCTGGGTATCATTATTGCAGGTAATTAGTGCAAACAGTACAGCCTATGTGCAACAAACAATTCACAAATATCAGATAATTTGATCTGCAATATTTTCTTTGATGAAAGCAGCTAGATGATATTTCAATTGATAGTTTCTGTCCTTGGCTTTGTTTTCTGCTCTAACATTTGGGAACCTGCAGCTCCCTGTGACAACTCTTTTTGTCTCAGATCAATAGATATTTTATGTTTCATGAACATACAGAATGGAATAAAGATAATTCCATGGAATTATGGAATTCCACTTTCAAATTTTTAAACACAAGTGATAAGAATGAGCAACTTTGTCACTTTGAGACAAAGAGCAGTAAATTACTGCCTTTACTTAGTTCTGCCTTTTTTTTTGCCTTTAAGTAAGACTTAAAATGAAATGCTCCTTTAGAATCAACAGGTCTCATTCATCTCCGTAGCAGAATATCAGCAATAGGGATTAGAAAGTTCTTTATTAAATAGCTACTGCAATAATCTTTAGAACTATTAGTGCTATTACAGAACACAGAGGAACTGCTGTCTGCCAAAACAAGGCAGAGTTGTACCGGGGTTGACAAAGAAAAACTAAAGTGTATTCTTCTGTCCATCCATGAGACAGCAATAGCTATTTATTCTGAATTAGGACTAGCCTTCTGCATGCTGAGCAGAGGCACTTCATCCTACAGTGTGTCTAGGTTTGCCGTTCTCTTGGTCTCTCCTGAAACTGAACCCAGCAAGATTTTCTGTGTACTATTTTGGCAGGGTTGGTCAATCAGAAGTCTCTTATATATACTAACTTTCGAGATATGTTAAAAGACTATTTTTGCCTTGGGGATTCAGCAGAGGTAACTGTACACACAGTAATTTACTGCTGTTTGTCTCAAAGTGACAAAGTTGCTCATTCTTATCACTTGTGTTTAAAAATTTGAAACTGGAATTCTTCCCCCAAATAAATCCTGAACTACGAAATCTAGCCCTGGTCCTATATGACTCTTAAAAATACAGATCAAAAACCATATCAGCTCTAACTGTTGACACACTTGTAAAATCACCTTGCCTTGTAGTTTCTGTTCAGCATTTGCAACAGGCTGTCCTGCGAGGATACAGCTGTCCCACAGTGCCAGCGCAGCAGCCGAGGTTTGGGGGTCCTGCTTCCCAACCCCATTCCCTTCCATCCAGCAGCTGCCTTTTGGGAGGAGGGAAGCCCAGCGATGAGTTACTGTCTGACCCTATGAGACATCACCTGCTTTCCTCGAGAGGCCAAGACCCAGCCACTGACTTCTGTTTTCTGAGTCCCCTTTTTCTATCAGACTTAAAAGTCTTCAAAATAGTGTCTGTTTTCATTATGGAAATTACTGTTTGTTTGATTCCATAGAGGATTTGGTTTTCCTACTCATTTTGTGGAAGACAATCTCACGCTAAGCTAATGGACAGGGTAAAACCCTAAAATAAATGATGTGGATTGCAAGTGTTCCAATAAAAATTATTAAATAAAAAAGCCTATGATTTACACATTCAATATAAAATTCATAGGTACTGTTAATATACAGTGGATTAGAGAAACAGAGAAATCACAACACTGAAAAGAAATTTGTTTTCAAATGACTCCACAGGGCAAATTGTTATACTATTTAAGCCAGAGACAAAATTACATTGACTTCTTCGGGAATTAAGTCCACCTGATTTTTATTTGCAGTTTGGTAATATAGTTGACAAAAGACAAAATAAAAATCTTGAAATGTTCAGTATTAGAAAATTACAATCTTTTTTTCATCTTGATAGTTTTCTCAGGACAGATGTTCACCTGGGATGTAGCCATGCATGCCCAGAGAATACGAGTAACGTACCCAAATTGTGCTATTGTATAAATCAGTTTATTTTTTTTCTTTATCTTGCTCCAGATGTCACTGATCTTTAGTAGTTGTTCATCATGTCAGCTCTTGCTGTATTAGCTGCACCTTCTGTAGCCCCTGAAAAATAATGATACTAATTTTTAGTATATAATTTTGAATATCCAAAAATACAAGATAATATTTTATAAGACAAAATGAACTAAGATGGTTGACCAGGAAGTCATATTTACAGTCTTACTCCCTTTGCTTTTGGTCTTGGCTAGCATACATCTCTCATCTTTTACCATTGGTTTAAATGAAGTCAGGCTCAGTATGAATAACAAAAAAATGAAAATTTTTGAAATCTCTTCTGGTAGCATCAATTACTTCATGATTTCACCCAGAGAGTGATCAACAGCTTATGTAGGGAACCATATCACACTCATTACAGAAAAAAAAAGCAACGGAGATACTGGTGTCGTGGTTTAACCTCAGTCGGCAACTAAGCACCACGCAGCCGCTCGCTCACTCCCCCCCACCCTGTGGGATGGGGGAGAGAATTGGAAGAGCACAAGTGAGAAAAACTCGTGGGTTGAGATAAAAACAGTTTAATAATTGAAATAAAATAATAATAGCAATAATAATAATAATAACAATAATACACAAAGCAAGTGATGAACAGTACAATTGCTCACCACCCGCCGACCAATGCCCAGCCAGTCCCCGAGCAG
>NW_008794710.1:2232857-2236468 GCF_000699145.1 Aptenodytes forsteri
TACCTAGCAACAACTAAAACATCGGTGCGTTATCAACTTTGTTCTCATCCTAAATCCAAAACACTGTACCAGCTACTAGGAAGGAAATTAACTCTATCCCTGCCGAAACCGGGACAACTGGGAGGACTGTTCATTCTGTTATATATGGTTAATGAATACTATCCATCACAGTCCCAAGTCAACAAAAACTTGAATAGGTTTTAAGGCCAGCAGGGATAACTGTAACCGTCTAAAATGTTTTTTCCCATAACGCAGACTACAGAATGCTGTTTGGTACTGTCTGAATCAAGACAGAGCTGGGGGGTGAGCTGAGGCACAGCCTCTAGGAAATCCACTCAGCCTTGGCTTTCAGACTGCAAATGATGGCAAATCCATTACACCCCGAAGTCAACTGCATCAGCCATTAATCATCCTCACTGTTAAAAATGTGCACCTTATCTATATCCTGATTTCTCATAGATTCAGTTTCTAGCCAATGCAGTTTTTATAACCTTACCTGAAAGATTAAAAGTAATCTATTATCAGAAAACTCTTCCCTCTGTAAGACATCGCCAGCTGTTTCTAACCCTTCTGGTGCCCTCTGCTCAGCTAAAAAAGTTTCCCAGACAAAATTCCTGTAACGCTTTTCTGATCATTTTCCAATTGCTCATATTTATTTTTATTTGAAACACGGGCAGCAGAACCAGACCTAGTCTGCAAGGATTTTTCCGTGCTGAATAAATTGATGATACCAATTTTCTCCCTTCCTTCCTCAATATTTTCACACGGCTATATATACACCCGCATCTTTGTCCATCTCTGTGCAGTAAAGCATTTCAGCTTCAGTGAGTAAAACTGATGGACCTTAAGCATATGTTCAACGATGCTCCTAAATATAGCTCCATGTGAGCATACTTCTACAGTTGAGAACATGTCCAGCTACTTCGCTAAACTGGCCTAATGTACAGTGAGTTCCAGCCTTTTCCACCTCTACCACTACCTCTTCTTGCCTGTTTTAGAGGCTAACCGTAACAGGAGGTTTTTGCTGGGATGTTTTATAGCCTAAACCTCAGCAGTACATCTGTGTCTATATTTTTGACTTCCTTTTAGCGTTAATTATTTTTTATCTCTTTACATTGAGTATCTCTTAGATGAGAGAATGTGTGAATTTCTGAGTGACGTCTATTTTTAAATAAATATCATTCAGCAGAACAGTGGGTCTGTGTATTTTGAAATGGAAATAGAATATGTGGCAATGAAGAGAAAGAACTAGTAAAACATACATTTCTATCAATTTCAATCAGGAACTGCAAAGATTTTTTTTTTGCTCAGAACCATTACAATAGCAGTTAAATTCCATTACTTCCAATCTGCCAGCTGTGAGAGAGAAGTGCAATTTTAACAGGTGAATAAAAAAAAGAAAAAAGAGACAAAGCTCTGAAGGAAAAGCACAAAAGCTGTTACAAAGGCGATTTCAGGATGAAAAAAAGCCACCCCAAATCTCTCGGCAAGTGACAGCTGTGGTTTTAATGGACTATTCTTAAAATGAGATTTATATGCAAACTGCCTACAGAAAGTAAAAAGAGGATGCTAATAACCTATAAATGTTAAAGGTTTTTATCTCAGGTTCAAAAATGTTGATGGCAATGGATGGAATATTATACCATATCATAAACGTCCCCATTACACGATTGCTGCTCTGGCCTGCTGCCGCTATGAATGATCCGGACAAAGCAGTTGTCCTGTTGCCCGCTGCTGCTCCACCTCTTCCCAACTCACTGGAGCCTATTAGCGTGGGGGGTTTTAGTCCCATATGCCACCCCATCACAAATCAATACTATTTTCTACTACCACTGAAAATATTCCTGATCTAGTGCATTCCTGTGACTTGAAAGAAACTTTTGAGTGTGCATGAAATGTTGGATCAACACTGAAGACTGTATCGCCAGTGCACCTATAGGTACAGGTGCGTCTTTGGCTGATGAAACTTCCCCCAGCTCAATGATAGGTCTTTTTCCATAGGTATCTCTGGTGAGCAACTTCAGTTCACACCAGCTGAAATTCAAGAACATTTGCTAAAGGTGAAATAGGTGGGAGAGGATTTTATGTCCTCTAAATTCTGAGTTACGCAGGAGCCAGACAGCCAAATGCAACACTTGGCCAATAAAAGAGATACTTTGGAAACTCCTCTCTACTTTGGGTCCGCCTATTGCAGACACTAGTGTAGAAAGCATAGTAAAATTTCGTTCTTTAGATGTCTGACAAGTGAGCTCTGACAATTTTTGTTTCAATGGGTTAAGGCATCTTACCCGGCTGCTTGCACCTCCTCTCTGCCTGACTCCACCACACACAGTAGAGCTGGCAGGAGATAACATACGCCTCCACCTCCGCTGCTCCCAGCCACAGCCCAGCGTCTTCGCTTCCAGCGCTGGTGCTGGTTTGTACCAAGCCACCAGCGTGTGCGTGGTGCTGCTGAGTTGTGGGCAGGCTATGTTATTATCGGGCTACTATCATTATTAAGCAGACAGATACCTACGCATATGTTTATTTAAACAGCTAGTGCATACTGACTGCATGCATGTAAATACATACATGCATATAGATACCATATTATATATACAATTTGTGCTGATGGATTTGCATGTATATGCACACACACCCCTCTACACTGGCGAAGCAATGAATATAAGCTAAACAAGCAAATCAGGTCATTGCTTTTTTACATAAAATATCCACATTTCTGGACCAGCAGCTTCAACAGGCACATGCACAAGTACTCGTGCAATTGGTCCTTCATTTATACAAATTGCAGGAGGCACTGCTTAGGAAAGCAGAGTTTGTGCAAGCAACACATTGCCTCAGCATCACAGCTTTAGTCATCCTGTTTAGAATTCAGTGGTACAAAAGCTAAATTCTCCCTCCAATATTAAATATAACTCTGCTTAAATGTGGAAAAGTAGTGCCAATTTCTTAAGCGAGAGCTAAAGTGAAGCTCCAGTTTTTCTTGTGACAATTTTAGAAAATTGCCTAAAAGGTTGCAGAGCTTATTTATTTATTTTCCCTGTTATTTAGTAACTCTAATACCTAATCTTCCTTCATGTCACTGTGATCCAGCAAGGTATAGTGATTCCTGTCCTTCCCCATCTGCCTGGAGAGGCAGCTGGAAGGCCCCTGAAGAGTGGATTTCTTCGCCTTTCTAGTGCCAAAACGGGCTGTTGAGTCAGGAACGGATTTGATCTCTGTCGATGGTTTTAAAAAAGAATTAAGTTTTTGAGAAACTAAATCTTTAATATTTTGAATAAAAATCACTAAAGCATGTTCTCTGAACCACAGGCACGACATTAGCGCATGGCGAGCCCAACAGCACACCATTCACACCTGTACTGCTTAGGGTCATAACTCCGTTTTCTAGCTGCGCTGGAGCCCTACCGAGAGGAATGATTCATCCCATGAAAGAGCTGAAAAGAGAGGGAATCGGATTTCATTTCCCGGGTTTCTTGTAATACATCTCAGTCGTCCAGCAGAACCTTTTGGAACAATTACCGATTTAGGCTGTTTCCCATCCCTACGGAAGACACCCAGCCCGTCCCGGCCCCCCCCCGGCAACTGTCAGCTGTCAGCCCCGCTCGCTC
>NW_008794710.1:2237695-2252470 GCF_000699145.1 Aptenodytes forsteri
CGGGGCGGCGCAGGTGGCGGCGGGCAGCCTGCTGGCTCTGCTCATCCTCTGGACGCTCTTCGGGAACGTGCTGGTGTGCGCGGCAATCGTCCGCTACCGGCACCTGAGGAGCAAGGTCACCAACATCTTCATCGTGTCCCTGGCTGTCTCGGACCTGCTGGTGGCTGTGCTAGTCATGCCCTGGAAGGCGGTGGCTGAGGTGGCCGGGTACTGGCCTTTTGGGGCTTTCTGCAACATCTGGGTGGCCTTTGATATCATGTGCTCCACGGCCTCCATCCTGAACCTGTGCGTGATTAGTGTGGACAGGTACTGGGCTATTTCCAGCCCTTTCCGCTATGAGAGGAAGATGACCCAACGGTTGGCTCTGGTGATGATCAGTGTGGCATGGGCTTTGTCTGTGCTCATCTCCTTCATCCCTGTCCAGCTCAACTGGCACAAAGGTGGGGATGTTGTTGCTGCTGGTGATATTGGAGATGGATTTGGCACTGGTTGGGCAGCAGCAGGTGCTGTCACCACCTGGGCGGAAGATATGAGCACCACATGGGTGGCGTTAGCAGCAGTGAGACCCTCTGATGGGACCTCTGGCAGCAATGATACCCTCCCTGGACCATCAGAGAGCTGTGACTCCAGCCTCAACAGGACTTACGCTATTTCATCGTCCTTGATCAGTTTTTATATCCCGGTGGCTATCATGATAGTTACCTACACTCGAATCTACCGCATTGCCCAGGTGCAGATTCGTCGTATCTCTTCCCTGGAGAGGGCAGCTGAGCATGCACAGAGCTGCCGGAGCAGCCATGTTGACTGCCACCATCACACAAGCCTCAAGTCCTCCATCAGGAAAGAGACCAAGGTGTTGAAGACTCTCTCCGTCATCATGGGTGTCTTTGTCTGCTGCTGGTTGCCGTTCTTCATCTTGAACTGCATGGTTCCCTTCTGCGAGAGCCCACCCAGTGACCCCCATGCTGGCCTTCCCTGTGTCAGTGAGACCACCTTTAATATCTTTGTCTGGTTTGGTTGGGCCAACTCTTCTCTCAACCCCATCATCTATGCCTTCAATGCTGACTTTAGAAAGGTCTTCTCCAATCTCCTGGGATGCGGTCAGTTTTGCTCTAGTACTCCAGTGGAGACTGTTAATATAAGCAACGAGCTTATCTCTTACAACCAGGACACCCTTTTCCATAAGGAGGTAGTGACTGCTTATGTTAACATGATCCCAAATGTGGTTGACTGTGAGGAAAATCGTGAGGACCCTTTTGATAGGATGTCCCAGCTCCCCCCTGACCATGAGGTTGCCACTGACTCTGTCTGTGAGCTGGACTGTGAGGGGGAGATTTCGCTAGGCAAAATAACACCTTTCACTCCAAATGGTTTACATTAAATTGCATCCTGTCCTGGTCAGTTCTTCTTGGATTATACAACAAAATATTAGCACTGAGTGGAAAAACCTGCTTGATTTTATGCTATAGTTTGGTCAGTCACTTCGTGCTAAACTCACATCTACGTGTAGCACTTTGCAGGATGTAGACAGTCATACAGGGAGCTGGCAGCACAAACTTAATTCAGCACTTCCCCAGGCTGAGAGAGGACCAGGCAGTCGCGTTGATTAGCTGTGGTGAGGTATTGTGGTATAATTACAGTCAGTTCATGTTTGTAACATGTTTGCAAATGAAAGGTGCCATTGTCAGTGCTAAGTATTACAACTTCTAAAATCAGGGACACGTGTGGCTGGCATAGACATTAAATAGAAAAAATTCTAGGCTGTTCGTTTGTTCAGATCTTATGTTTCTTTTTCTCTGTTGTTTTTTGTTTGGTTGGTTTTTTTGTTGTTTTTTAAAGATAGAAACAGTGAGGTGGTGATTTGGATGATTATTTAAATGCCTGTTTCTGCCAAAACAGTTTATGTGAAATCCATGTTCTTCTAGGCGGCGTTGTTGCCTATATATTCTTGCCATGTTCCCAGATGAATAAATAAAAGTTACATTGATCAAGGGGTTATTATCTTTCATTTATCACCCTGAAAGGTTTACAACAAGTATTCAAACTTTAACATTTCTGTTTGAATGGTTAGGATGACTAACAGCTAAACCCTATTATTTTAAAAGCAAAATAGTCTGTGTAGAAAATACAATTTTTTAGTAAAAGCAAGGCTTATATAGGAATGATTGACTTAAATGAACTCTTTTACATGGCTCTACTTACAGCTAGATTTATGCCTGTTTTTCTTTAGTATTAACTGATGCTATCCCTCTCCGCAGCTAAGAATATCAAGTATACATACCTACAAGCTATTAAAACTTTCCACTTAATTCTATACTTGAACTTACTTTCTAAAGATACTATTAATGAGAAGAGTTTGGTGATAGAATTAGGAGCTTGATGTGTCTGAAACCAATAATTATGTTTGAAAATGATGCTAATGATCAGCATTTCCCAGTGTAGACATTAGAGAACTCATTCAAACCAAGAGAAGAAAAAAATGCTGTTGATGTATTGTTTTAGTTATTTACTTATTAACCGGAACTTAAATATACTTTAAGTGCTTTGACTCTACAAAACATTTTAAGGCAGTCTTTAAAAATTGTAAAAGAGTATTTTAAGCTCTGTTTCTATTGAAACATTTATATCAAATGGAATATTTTATTTAGAAACATTTGTAAGCTTTCAGCTCAGAAATCAAAAGTGATCTTATTTCCAAGACAAATGATCAAAGGTAGTAAAAGCAATACCAATATTTATTCCAAGTTTTGGCTCACAAAATGAACAACATTTGAATTCATTTGCCCTTTAAAAATACCCATGCCATGAGCTCAGCAGATTTAAATCGAATGGTAGGTGTTGATTCAGTAGCACTCCTTCCTAATGGACTCTAACCGACTCACCTGGGAGCTCCCCCCATCCTGCCTAGCTGGGAGCTGAAGGCCCCTGTATGATGTCTGGGGGAGAAGTAGGATCTGCACTAGTCAGCGTGCTTCAGGAGAAGTCATTTAAGCAGATGCTGGGATTTCTGAATGTTATGCACTTAGGATTGAGCCTCTTTGGAAGTCAAGCCCCTAATACTGGTTTGGGGATTGTCTTACCACCCCTTGGGATACGGGGTGGAAGAAGCACAGGAGGCATGTGATTGAAATCCCTTTGTGGTTGCCTCAGCTGCAATCCGGTTTTGTCTGTAAGCAACGTTTTGTGTGTGTAGTCTTTGATGTTAATTGGTTATATCATCGTTTTGGATTATCTTTTCAATTGCTTGTCACTGAAGATTGACATCTACCTGAGCATTTTCTTTGCTGTTGATATGAAATCTCGGTGTAATATCCCTTTACAGCTGTCCTCAGAAAAGGGTATTGTGACTGTGGCTTAGGGAAGCTTGAAAAACAGAAATCCCATGCCCAGAGCCAGGTTCAACCTACTAATGGCTTGACATTGAGGGTGAGTATGTTAGTATGATCTACTAAAGCAATCATATGTTGTCGGGAGTTAACCATAGTTCTAGCCCTGCTAGTTAGATAAACTTGCCCAGAATAAAATCATTTTCCCGAATAAGAATGAAGGAAACTGCTTCTGGTGGTGCAGTGATGAATTATCCCAATCGGAATTTAGATTTTTGCATTTTCTAGTTACTACTCAAGTTTTGAGGTTAGTACAGTGTGTTAAAACTTTCCAGATCTGTGCAAAAAGCCTATGATACCCAGATGCAAGAGGTGCAGGCTCACGGTGCTGATTCCAGCTCCCTGTATTTTATCCAATTTTGTCCATATTACATCAGAAACAGCCCAGGGAGATAGGGAAGGGAAAACAGCTGATCTCTTCCTGAGCACCTGCGTGCCAAGAGGCTGTGCAGTCCGATGCTGCATGTTACACCCTGCTCCAGCAGCAGTACAGAGCAGCAGAACAGTGTCAGTAGTAACAGTGAAGAGTGTCCCCCCACCTCCCCAAGTAGCCTTTCCTCTTCAAAATAATCCCTGTGCTGGTGGTGTGACAGTTGCCTTGGATCCAGTTCCCTGCAGGTGTGGTGGAGGGGTAGATGTGTACAAGAAGATGCTAGTGCATCCCCCTGACAGGTGTTTTTCTCCTTGTCGAGGCTTTACCTGCCTGGGTTTCTGGAATAAGTGGGTGAGCTAATGCTGGGATGCAAGAAGATGACATCTTCATCAGTGGGTTTATGTAACAGCTTTGCAAAGAATATCAGAAACAGTCTTAGATCTGAAGGAAGGCAATTTTTAGCCTGCCCCCAGAATTTGGGAGCATGATTAGGACAATACAGAAAACTGGTCAAATTGCCACTTTCCGTTACAAATTTTATGTAATGTTTATGACTTCAGCTGGTAAATGATTTCTGATGGTGGCTCTACGATGTAATCTCTCTCCTTGGAATATGCACATGTCAGGGGGCTTCATCCTTTGGAGCCTAGGAGCATCCAAGCAGAAGGGAACATTTCTGCTTTGAAAGACAGAAGGTACTTTTTTGCTAGAAGCACAGGTTGACTTTACAGATCTGAAAAAAACCCTTTTTGTTGAGTTGTAACATAGGGATGATTATTTGCTTTTTAATGTGTCTTAATTACTTATCACTGACAAAGCTAGAGTATTCAGAATTAGTAAGATACACTTTTTAAAGAAATGCGTATCTTGCCTTGAACTGTAAAAAGGGGCAGACCATTTTACTGAGAACATCCCCAAAAAAGATTTTAACTGGTTTCTCTCAGATGAAACTGCTGCCCTACTTTTTTAATGGTTTCCCTCTTAAGGACTAATGCATCTGCCTAGCCGTAGAGCAGAGTTCACTGGAAGTGCAAGTAGGTTTTTATAATCCTCATATCCTCATGGTGTCACTCTGGAACTCATCTGTGCCAATGGTTTTGTGCCTCCCATCAACATGTTTCCTTCCGTGAAAGTCACCTTGCTCCTGTCATACATTTTACTCCCTAATTAAGCATGATCCCTTATTGCTAGCTCAGTTTTGGGGGGTTTTTCTTTTTTTGTCCTTCGTACTCTAATGATTTGAATGTACAGTGCAGTTTGGCTTTGAGTCATCGTTACTTAATCCAGTCCTGAGTGACTGCTGACCTTCAAGATCCCTGATTATTTTCAGTTTCTATTTTGTGTTATTGTTTATATATCTTACCTTGCAATGCATGTCACTGTTAAATTACCTCTGAGCCAGCCAAATCTTCTGTTACGGCTTATTCTGTTAGTCCTGGATAACTCCATACCAAAGGAGGGTCAGTATATCAGTAATCTGTATGGTTTCTGTCTGAGTTAACTAATGACAGAGGAGTTCATTTTAATGAAAGAACAGAACATGTCAAGGTGTCTTAGTTCATTTTTAAGAAGCTGGGACACGGAGCACGTGAAACTACAGTGTTTTATGTAAAATGCTGCAAACACCATGAAGACTTTCACTATTCAAACCCCCAAAGAGCTTTTAATAGCACTGGCTTTAACAAGGAGTGGTGGGTTGTATAATGTTGGGGTTTTTTTTCCCGAAGCTAAAGAAATCTAGATGACTTTCCCAGAGGTGAACAGAAATTACACTTTTCTTTTTTGAGGTTATACTCTGAAATAAGTGGTTGCAAATGACATCTGATTGGTGTAGCCTCTCTGGTTTAGCTGCTGCCTGGCTAGTGCTTGAACGGATGTGGCTACAATAGCTGCTTGGGGTTTAGATATCTGAACTACATGTACGTCATAGTTTAGGGGCCTAATACTGAGTGGAAGAAATCCTAAATTCATGTAATTTTTCCAGAGCCCCTGAGGAGCACTGCAAAACACAGTCTGCTGGTTGCAGAGCAGAGATGAGCCTCGACCACAACCGGAGCTTGGTTGCTTCCGAGGACATCGGCGAAGTCTAGTCTGCAGCTCACCTGCTGCAGTTTTTGAAAATGTCCCTTGAGTAAAATATTAGCAAGGAAGTTCAGTGTGCCCTCTTTTACCCTTTGACCTCATTTTTCCAATCTGAAAGGTTTTTAGTAAGATTAAAAATCTACATTTCTAGCCTTTGGCCTTGACTTTTTGCTTTCCCTGTTAACTTCATATAATTAGTCTCCTTCGGTGAACAGAAGCTCCTGTCATGGAGTTAGCTGCTTGGGTACCTCATCGTCACCAAATCTGGAACTACCTCAAGCTACACTTAAATTACATTATGTCTCCAGCCCAAAGGGAATTTTTTAGATCTTTTTTTTTTCCCCCAAGCAGCAACATTTCCCTCCTCAACACAAGATTATTCACCAGAAACATAATTTAGAGGACAAGCGTAAATAGACTTTTTTTACAGCTCTTAGGGATTTTGCTTGATTATACAAAATGAGAATGGATCGGTATTAGGCACAGAGATAAACAGAGTTTTTTCTACAAGAGGTTTAATTTTTGGCTTTTTATAGAAATAAAGGCTGGATGTTTTCATTGTGAAGAGTATATGCATTTGATTTTGTACACTTACATGCATACATATGTTCTTTTATATACACACACACAAAAAAAAATATTTCATCATATTTACAGGGTAATGAAATATATTTCTCTCTATATAAATACAAAATGTGCAAATTCATCCAGAAGGAAGCAAGTCAGATCTTAAAAATTTACTATTATTCTTTCATCACAACAATCAAATGCAAGTACACAGTCTTCCCAGATGTTCAGAAGGCGTTTTAGCTGTTGAGAATCTTTGAAAATCCAAACTTGAATTATGCAGTGAAAGGGAACGTACAAAATTATTTCAACTATTTTATATTCAAAGCATTTTTATAATGATTTGCTAATTGATCTTCATCTATAAGCATTTTGAGACAGATAGCAAGAAGAAGAAATTATTTAGAAGTATCTCTTGGATATCTCTCAACAATGGATATTAAACAATGCTTTTGTCTTTCCGATCTGGTGAAACAAAGATGCAGACTTCTTGACAGCATGCAAAGTGTTTCTGCTTCATCAGAAGATAAAATATATTGCATAACCTTTCAAAACAGCCAATTTAGGTAACACAGTGTCTGAATTTGAAATGGCATCTTAGGTAGAAGTATTTTCTGTATTAAACAACTACTTTGAAAATTCAAATAATGCCCTGCTCTTAATATTTGCAAAGTGTCAGGGTTTCATAGGTCAAATGGGATAGAGAAGTGCAAATTCGAAGACCGGCTCAGCAGCACTGAACAAAGTAGGTAAGATTGAACATCCTGGCAATAGCAGAGCCATGTCTGAGGACAGGGAAGACAATAGTAGGGTATGAGGCAGGGAGAGAATTTTAGGGAGGAATGAGAGAAACCAGCTGAGGGTTCAGGAAGCCAGACATTTGTTGGCGGTTGAAGAAG
Source organism: Aptenodytes forsteri (assembly GCF_000699145.1). Taxonomy (NCBI): domain Eukaryota; kingdom Metazoa; phylum Chordata; class Aves; order Sphenisciformes; family Spheniscidae; genus Aptenodytes; species Aptenodytes forsteri. Next base: position 2,245,003 of record NW_008794710.1, read on the forward strand.
GCGAGGGACCAGGAGGAATCGATATGGTCCCAGGTGGCTGGGGCAGGGGTGATAACAGAGGTCAGTAGGTTTTGGAGTGAGTGGGTGAAGGGGCTGGAAGAGGTCAGGATGGGGTCTGGGCAGTGAGCATCCCTAAGGGCTCACGGGGCTCTGGGAGGCTGTACAGAGACGGGTGAGATTCCATGAGGAAGCTGATGGAGGAGGGCTGAGAGTGGACAACTCACCCACCCTTTCCCCTCCCAGGATCCACAGACTCTGCTGCTCTGTGCAATTCCCACCTACCACTTCTGATTAACTTCAATTTTGCCAATTCATTTTATCATTAAGCAGGTACAACTCAAGTATCAGTCTACTGTGCAGCAGATGAAGAGCTGTCATATTTATTCAGTTTTATTAAAGCTTGGAAAATAACTTCCACAGCAACACCCTACATCATCCTGCAAGGAATACTTAGAATCATAGAATAGAATCATAGAATCATTGAGGTTGGAAAAGACCTCTAAGATCATCGAGTCCAACCGTCAACCCAACACCACCATGCCCACTAAACCATGTCCCTAAGCGCCTCATCTACTCGTCTTTTAAATACCTCCAGGGATGGGGACTCCACCACTTCCCTGGGCAGCCTGTTCCAATGTTTCACCACTCTTTCAGTAAAGAAATTTTTCCTTACATCCAATCTAAACCTCCCCTGCCGCAACTTGAGGCCATTACTTAGTGAAGGAGTGGAGCGCAAAGAGGGCTTTGAGATCATCTTCCCACTGTGCTGGATAGTGCTGTTTCCTCTATGGGATGGTAGGGCATTTTAGAGGTTTGTCCTAGTTCTGCTGGATTGCTAGAAGCAAGTCTATCTTCCAGAAACTTTCTGAAGGTGCCTAGTCCCATTTGAAATCTCCGGTAGAATGGCCCTCAGTATAGTATATATATATACTCAGTATATAGTACCCTCAGTCGGTACTATGATTTCTTTAATCTGTGCAAATAAAGGATTAACATAGTCAAAATCTCCTACTATATATGGAATGCATATATTCATTGTGAAAAGCTGATCTCCTGTGGTGACTTGTAACATGACGTTATGGAGTTGACTCTTAGTGACTCAAGCCCAAATCTGGGGTTCTGCTTTTTGCTAAATACAAGTATTAGCAATATTTTTTTCAAATACAAAGGTACCAACTTCTATTGGTTTGCATATTGAGTACAGATACTTTTGTACAGTGATGGGACAGTTGGAAATGAGCTTAAGAGACAGAAAGCTTAACTTCATAAATAAATAGTTATATATCATGTAATATCTAATAGGAAAATATTCAGTTCTATACTATACAAGGCTCACGCTGGTTTTCATCTTTGCAGAATGCTTCTTTTTTCTTTCTCCCCCCCCCCCCCCCCCCCTCCTGTCAGAACCCGGTTGAATATACCAGCCTGCAGAGATCTGCAGAGTAAACTCCAAAATTTAAATGTTTTGCTTATGTACTGTTTGGCTGAGAAGTCACAATACCTCTGTTTGAATGCATTCGCCATGTTAGCACAAAGACCTGCACCAGGTAAAGCTCAATCTCATACCTGCACTCCCTCTGGATCTGTGCACACCACAGTCTTGGCCCAATAGTGCCCTAGGTTTGAGAAGGGGAGACAGTGCCCCTGTTCACACTGCAGCTCAGCAGCTCTCCTTGGAGGTTGCAGAAGCTTAATCTCTGTTTTTAGCAGATGTTTTAGCATCACCAGACTATGATACAGATTGCAAATACTGTCCCTACTGGCTACGTTTCTGAGTCAAGCTAGATGGCAGGCTCTGAGTGTGCTTGGTAAATCAAGCAAGTGGCAGCAATGCAGGAATAGCCAGTCTCCAGGTGCCAACTCTCCATAGTTGGTGGGAAGGTGTCTCAGCAAAAATGAAGGCCAATGGGGTGTATGTGATGGCACAGCTTTAGGCACTTGGAGACAATATTGCCTTAAAAATCAGCTGGGTGTGGAAGTGGGATTTTTTTCAAGACTGTTGTCCTAAACTTAGGCACCTAAATTCCATGTAAATGGAAATGTAATCATTTTAATACCTTCTATTACATTACAGATGTATTTACTCAAGTATGCCTGTATATGTTGCAAATCAATCTGGACCCCAGCTGGACAGACTTTGAAATGCAACATAAAAGTGTGTAAACTGAATGACTTTGCAAGCACAGATTAAGCAGGATCGCCCCTTCTCACTTGTGAGCAACACTTGGTTCAGCGTCTACTTTGTATTCTCTCACTGTGAGATGAAGCAAACCACTGGCCCCCACATACTACTGCATCCATTCATGTACAGGGGCTATTAAAACACCCTGGAGCTGGGTTTTGCAGCACTGGGACCAATGGATGTGAAATGAGAACCACCCTGTGTGATGTGCCCCCCAGCTTGGGCTGGCTGGAGAAAGGCTTGTGCTACATCTGTGCCTCTTTGCACATTCAGGCAGCCTCGGGGAGGTTAAAAGACGCCCTTAACTTCATGTTTCTGGGCTGAGGGCTTTATTTTGTGGCTCAAAGAGGCACAGCCGACTTTCAGTTTCTTTTTTAAAAGATGGTATGCTTCAGTGCCTTGTGTATAAAAGCAAATGCGATGAATTCAGTGATGGCAGCAATACAAACTTTATAACTTTAATCGACTAGGACAGATCATTCAGTGGTGAAGATGATTTAAAAGAGATGACTTTGCCATTCTAAAATTGTCTCTCTTGTTGTGTCTCCTCTCCTTCTTAATTTCCTAGCATATTAGCTGGAGCGCTAGAGAAAATTGTTTGGTACAGGAAGAAAAGTTATTTTCTATTTGGTTAGATATAATAAATTACCCTAAAAGTGTCTGATAGTCTCCTTGGGGAGCTACTAATCAATAGCTGGAGGAAACCTACTTTCCAGATGTTTTCTTTAGCCAAGTTCTCAACTTTCTTCTTTCCGGGCTCCCTTCTTCTTTCCAAGATGACTACTTCTTTTTGGGAACCCTGCTTTTCTGCACCACCTCTGCTTTCCAGGACCCCAAGCACCACACAGTCTATGTGCAGAAGCACATTGTGTGATCAGCCTCCTAATTGGTGACTGTCTCTCACCTCTTTATTACTGGAAGATTCAGGATGTGCCACTTCAGTTCAGCCCAGGTTTTATCAAAATTTACCTGTCTGTATTGGTTGCAGTAGCAGGCTTCTGCTTGAGTTCAAAAGGTTGCTTTCAGATACTAACCCCTGCTCCTCCATACCAGTTATCTGCAGCCTGTTAATGTTCACAATTTAAGTTCTTTCTTTCACCTAAAACAGCTAGAAACGATTATATGGTAGAAATTGTCCTCCACAAACTCTCTTTTTTTCCCCGTGAAGGAGGAGACTCATTTCTGCATGTCTCATTCTGTGTTCAAGTCCATGGCTTTCAGGTCGTATGAAAATACCTCTTTGGCTCTGTGTGTTCTTCCTAGCTGGCAAGCAGTGATGATCTGAGGCCAGACTGGAACTGGGCTTCTAGCTTACCTGCAACTGACCTGTGACTGAAGTGAGGATGGACCATTCAAGGTCCATCAGGGTGGTGTATTGACTTCTGTTTTGTCCAGTACTGGAGCCAGACTCTCTCCCTTTGAGAATCTGCTCTCCTTAGAGAAAAGAGACGCACACTTTCCCAAGTCCTTGGAGGTCTCATTCGTTGCTTATGTCTGGTTATGAAGTTCCTGCTACTCTCAACTATTCAGTTAAGTCTCTGACTCTGTTGCAGATGGTGGGATCTGCACCAACCTTAGCTGCCAGCACTTTGGACTGACAGCCTGTTAAGACTTTGAACAGTGGGAATGTGGTCTTCTCACGCACTGCCTTCTTGCCATCTCTACAGGGTGAACTGCATACTATGACCAGTCCCCATCTTTATGCGTTAGAATATCCATACACAAGAAGAGAATACAGGAAAGAAGGAGAAGGATGAAATACAAGAAGAAGTGAATAGCTACACAAAGACTTACAGTTTATGGTCCCAGCATCCCATGCAAGGCTGGCTCTTCATGAACTGGCTACACCTGTATAACTCCCTCTGCCAGCAAGGACAGATTTGGAGGCAGCTCACGCCCAGGCTCACATTGGCAGCATTTCTCAGTCCAATTCTCCTCTCCCAGTGGGCAGAGCTCAGAAGTTCTGGTCCTGGTGTAAATAATGTGCTTTGAAAGCTTAGCCCAGATACAGCTCCCACCTGTTCAAAGGCCCAGTGCACATCAAAAGTCCTTGATAAAATTAGTTGGCTGGTATTCCCATCCCATAGTTTCCACTTGTTTGGGATTTTCCAAAACTGAAAGCTAAAAGGAAGTTGGAAATGCTTTTCTACCTTCTTGGCTTTTGTGCTGTGTAGCTCATGTTGTGACACACCACTGGCTTAATTTGCTCCCCACTGGTAAACCACTGAATTTGGTTAGAAAGAAAGATGAGATATCCAGCCTGACAAACCTACACTTAAAAAGTTAAAGAAAAAAAAACAACAAAAACTTTCTAGGGTTAGCAAGTAGTAATTGGATTGCTTTCTGGCTTCATTTCAGCCTCAGTTGCTCCCTCCCACTTCCACCTCTTAGCAAATATTTGATACAGCAGCAGAAGATACATAGAAGGTGGATTATACAAAGTGTCTCTGTATTTGGCCTCTGGTTGGAATCCAGACCTGGTTAGTAATTATAGGATCAATGAAGTCCATTGAGCGACCTATGCAAGATAAACTGTCATACTCCCACAGCACGAAGTTCTTCCCGTAGGAAGAAGTGGAGGAAGAGCACTGAAAAGTGTCTTAAATGTCTCTTGTCAACTTCTAATAAGCCCTAATATGGGTATGGCAAAGTGTTAGATTTAACTCCTTCCACAGTGAAGAAAGTTTATGTCCTATTTACCGGTCTGGTATTGAAGGTATTTGAACATGAGCCAATAACTCTTTCCTGGAGCAGGGAGGGAGGTTGCTGAGGTCTTCAGGAAGATCTTGCACTGAAATCCCAGAAGAAAGGAACTGTCACACCTGGTAAGATGTGTGCATGGTTTGTCTAACTCTTTCGAGTATTGCAGCCTAAAATGAAGGCATTTCCTTTTCTGTAGCTGTTCCTTGTTAAAATGTGCTTAAAATACTGGTGTCTGAGGCATGATGTTTTGTACTCCATCCCTGATTTTTGTTGTCATTGACTATTATACATCCCGAGAAAGCTATAGTATCTTATATTTAACTGATACAATAAATAGTCAAGCTTCTGGAAACAAAAGCCCTTCTTCAGGTCTGAAGTATTTTGCCTCTATATCTGATGAAGCAAAGTGTGTGTGCTTGCAAGTCTCTTTGTTGGTCATAGAGGATAATAAAAGATATTACCCCCTGCTACAGATAGTGCTGTCCTTGTAGTCTTGATGAGCCGTGATTCCGCTACAATTTTAACTAAATTTAGATATTACTGAAGATTGTGTAAATATCCAGCTTGGTCTTAGAAGTTCACTGCAGTTTCACTTTCAAATCAGAGGATGTCAAACAGTGTTTGAAAAATTGGTTCCTGTGATCAGCTTTTGATTTGCTGCCTCTCTGTTTCATCTAATGCCTCCTTATTTCTTGTGTCACATGGCAAAGAGAACAAAAACTCCCAGTCTAGTTTATTTGCGAGCTTATATGCTTTTAAGGTAAATGGTTCCAAACTTTTCAGTTTACAGGGGAATTTTTTAAGACCCTTATAGTTCTTGTGCAAAACCTCTGCCCTACTACAGTTCTGCCTGCCTAGTTCATGTAAAGTATCCTGTAACCACTGTAGGCCTGATTCAAAACTGAATTATGGCACTTTTACACCATCTTAATGCATTGTCTCAGTAAGAGCATGGGTGTAAATTTGCAATAGATTGGTAGGAAGCGTTATTTGATAACAAAGCAGCAGGAAGAAAAGCAAAACCAAAGAAAAGCAAAGTGGGGAGCATGGTTCAGATGAAGAGTTTGACTCACTGATGCAACTCAAAGAGTCATTTGACAGAGAATTGTCTTTTTCTTCCATGTATTTTCAATCTTACAGAAAAGTTTTGAGAGTAACTATCTTGCCCTATGCAGATCTGGGAAAACATTGAAGTTATTTTTTAAATTATACATCTAAGGAGTGGCAGGCCTGATAAAAGAAAATGACTCAAGTTTTACTTAACATTCCCATACATCATTAACCATTTGAGTCAGTGCTGTGCAGATAACGGCATTAAAAAAATCTTCTTCAGCCAGTGTTCTTTCCTTGCCTGGAGGATTATAGCTATTTTCATATTCAGGGTTTAGTAGGGGGGAAAAAAAAGTGTTAGGCTGAGGAAGCAAATCAAATGCTTTTTAGTGACAGACTGTGCTGTAGACAGTGTCATATGGGAGCCCCAGTCCTGTGTTTGTGGGTGTGTGACTGGTTGCACGCAAAGGCCAACTGTTGTTTTCCTTCCTGCAGTTAAAAAGCAGAAACATATTTATTTCAGTGTTAAAATTCGGAGGACACTACAGCAACAAAAGAATAACTGCAGTATCCTGCACTAGTAGGAGTAACAGAGTAGTTTTGTAACTGAGTGGGTTTGTAATTTTTATATCCTTCTTAGGATAAATCCGATTCTAAAGCTGCATCAACAGCTTTTGAGGTGCAGCTGACAGTCCAAGATCTGATGAGTCTGGAAGTTCACTAAGCTTGATTCTCCCCCTTCCCAAACTAAAACATAACTCAGACTCCAAACAAGAAATTGAAACGTCTGCATAGATTCAAGGCAAAATATTTCACTCAGATGCATATAAAGTAATTTCTATTTCTCCAATTGATTGCCAAATTATTGGGAAATTCTATCAGCAATATTTTATTTCCCCTAGCTCTTTTCCTGCCCCACAAAAAAGTAAGTTAAAGACAAGGCTGCTAGGTGCAATTTAAGAGAAGTATCATTACATTCTCAATAGAAAGCAAACAAACCCACACCCATATTAAAACTTTGCAACTTGTGCTGCATAAACAATTCTGACATCAAATTCAGTATTGTGTTCATAACATTTTCAGTGGCCAGCTCACCCGACTACGTTAAATCTGTCTTTGAAGATGCAGAGGCAATTTTGATAAATATAACAAAAATATGATCAGCTTCTGGCTATGAATTCTGTATTGTTAATGTAGCTATTTACAGCCAGAGCTGCACATCTCATCTGAAAATCAGCTTTTCTGTACTGGCTCTGGCTGGGATGGAGTTAAGTTTCTTCATAGCAGCCCATATGGTCCTGTGTTTTAGGTTTGTGACCAGAACAATGCTGATAGCACACTACTGTTTTAGCTTTTGCGAAGAGTGTTTGCACAGCATCAAGACCTTCTCTGCTTCTCACTCTGCCCCCGTAATGAATAGATTGGGGATTGTCACCGAGAGGCTACCAAGCTTTGTACAGTCCACTGACTGTTATCCGCTGCTGCTGTTTCACGTGGGCACCAGTGACACAGCCAGGAGCAGTCTGAGGACTA
>NW_008794710.1:2255260-2289025 GCF_000699145.1 Aptenodytes forsteri
CTGAGGGTGGTGAAACACTGGCACAGGTTGCCCAGAGAGGTGGTGGATGCCCCATGCCTGGAAACCTTCAAGGTCAGGCTGGACGGGGCTCTGAGCAACCTGATCTAGTTGAAGATGTGTCTGCCCATGGCAGGGGCATTGAACTAGATGACCTTTAAGGGTCCCTTCCAACCCAAACTATTCTATGATTCTATGATTCTACGTGCAAGATGTTGGGAGGGGATGCAACCAGGCAGATGACCTGAACTAACCAAAGAGATATTCCATGTGGTATAATGTCATGCTCAGCAATAAAACAGGGAGGAGCTAGGTTAGGTATGTTATTCATCTTTCAGTCAGGAACTGGCTGGACATCAGTCTACACGAGGGAGATGGTGAGTGATTGCCTTTGCATCACTTGTTTTGTTTTTTCTTCCTTCCATCCTTCACTTATTAAACTATTCTTTTCTTGACCCACGAGTTTTCTCACTGTTGCTCTTCCTTTTCTCTTTCCCCATCCCACTGGGGGTCAGTTTTCTTTCTGCTTCTAGATCATTGTGTGACCTGTTAGTGTAAAATCATCCCAGTGTCTCATCCACTTCAGTGTAATGTCACCAAAAGCAACACCATGTTCATGGACCTTGTCATTTCACCGCGCGGGGCAGCGTAACCTTTGTACTGTGGATGCGTTTAAGTACAAGAAAGGGATTACCCTAGCAGAGGAAAAGATTAAGTTCTTGCTTGCAAAACTGGGAAAAAGTTATGATGAAAGCAATAGTAACGAAAGGCAATTACAGCATACCTTTGCTGACAGACACAGTCTGTTATAAATCAAAGAAGAAAGCTGAAACAACAGCCATTAGGGCTGGATTGGAGCTGCACTTGCAGCTGGGCAGGACAGTCCCATGCCCAGGGAGCTCTGTGATATTGGTGGGGCTTGCAGGGCCCCCCCCGCCCTGATCCCCAGGCACAGGCAGCTGGAGCAGGGGCAGGCAGGGCACAGGGGCTCTTACTGTCAGCTGTTGGGACTTGCTCCCTGCTGGTTCTTTGTGAGCCATAACGGCTCCCACCACTTTCCTGCTTATACCACAGCGTATCTAACATTAGCCCAGTGGCCTGCCATACCTGGAAACTTGCCTTAAAAAGAGGGAAAAAATGAGAAGGTGAAGAGCTGACGACTGGCTGGTGCCTTCTGTAGGGAGAGGATGAAGGTAGACTGATTTGAAGAATTTGCTGTTTGCATGGATGATCTGATGAAATTCAGTATTTTTAATATGCCCCAAATTTATGGGTGATTATTATGTCTCTAATGATGCAGACATTAGTCTGAGTATTACCTTCAATCATGCATTGAGAGATACTTATTCCAGTGGAATTATCATTACTGTTATAAAAAGAAATCTTTTCTCTTTTTCTTCCAACAACTTGACTCACCACTCTATTAAGCTACATTTGTTCTTATTTAGAAGCTGTTTTTCAGATACCATTTTCAATCCAAGCCAAAAATTCTTTTCACCATTTTCTTTCTACTTCAGCTACAAATAATAAAAGCTGACAAAAGCAGATAAATTTCCAGGTAATGTTTGTCTTTCTATTTTTACTAATCCCCTGATGATACCCTTGTTGTTCCCCTGCCTGTTGGTCAGTCTGTAGCCATCACTGTGGGTGAGTTTACAGAACAGCAGAGGAGGTAAAGCACGTGTTTTAGTGTAGTACTGGGGCAGAGGTGACCTGGTGTGAGCACACTACATACAGATATACCTTATGTATATCTGGTAAATCCCACCCCAGTTCTCAATAAAGCACTGAGAAACAGCAGCCAGGATAGAAAAACTCATTAATTTTTCATTCATGTCAACTTTTTCAGGATTCTACAGAAAAAAACTGGTCATGTTCCACGGCAGGAACTTCTAAAAAATGGAAGTGATTGCAGGATGTCGCCCTAAAGTTGAGATTTGCAAACACTCCCAAACATCGGTCATTTTACATGAATGCCATCACACTAACCTTGGTCCTATGGCTGCAGGCACAGCTGCTGTTTGGGACAGCAAAGGACTGTTTGTGGCTTGGGGGATCAGTATGATTCTTCTTCCCTAATGTATCTTCAGTGTAAATTAGTGATGTACCCCTAGACAGTGAGGGTTGGTGAAGCACGGTCAGAGGCAGGAGGGAGGAGCGGGAGAGGAGTGGAGCGTGGGCCTCAGCTGAAGGACTCGCCGTTGGATTGGCACTGAGAGGCGGTCACCTGCAGGCAAGGAAGAGTACGGAGGAAGAAAGGGCAAATCTGGAGAGGATGTTTACGCACTGGAGGTAAGAAACTAAGAAAGAAACTAATCAAGTGAGTAACTGAAAATTAGTATTATTTTCCTTTGAAGAGAATAAAAGTAAACTCTCTCTCTGTGCAATTAGCAAGGAAATAAGTTAACAGTTAGCACAGCTACGTGGGGAAGGGGTGTGAAGTAGAAAGCTACAAAGGCTAGTGATGAAATTTGATTTCTTTTTTTCCCCTCCTGGCTCCCCCTAGACTAGAAGGTGATTTCTCATCTCATGATTGTCAGGTTTAAGTCATGATCTGAACTGCAGAGCTGGCAACACAGCAATTCCTAGTTAGGGCTAGAAAGACAGACAATTTTTCCTTTAATTTGAAGAAGTAAAGACCACAAAGACACCTGGGACATATCCCCAGAAGCCTAAGCAATGTTCTAATTGTTCAGGGAAGCTGGAGTTTGAACATCCCAGACAAAAATAAAGCAATAAATCTAGGTCTGTTGCTTGCTGTGCTTTAACCACCAGGCTACTGTATGTCAGGTGAGCAATAAAGAAAGGAACGAGCTCAGAGGAGCTCTTTGAAACCTTCCCAGCAGATCTCAGTCTCTGGACCCCAAGGGTTGAAAGCTCATCCATACATCTCACAGCCCTGAGTTGAGGCCCAAGCTCCACTCCAAGACCTGGTGTTTGACACCAACTCTAGACAGCTTTCTACAGCGTGCTGTGGGTTTTTGGGTAACCCTTTTGAGGAGTCCTCGCATAATATGGAAGCTGGACACCTGCCTGTGCCTTTGTATCCCAGCCTAGAGGCCAGGCTGTGCCCCCTCACCTGTAAGCACTGAGGTCCTTTGGTGGCCTTAGACCACAGCAGCTCAGATGTGGCTCTCCTGTCCCAGAAGTGGGTGCTCATTTCTGGCTAGCCTGGTTATTTTATACTCAGGTGCTGGCCATTAGGGCAATCTTCTCATTGAAGACACACTTAGAGAGAATATTTGCTATACGATGTAAAGTTTTTGAGCTGTGTTTGGGATTTTTGATGCTCAGAATGAAGCAAACTACAGCTGAGAGGTGTGGGATATGCTGCTGAGGTGCAGTCTGGCATTGCTTGGGAAGGGCACAGCGGGTCAAAGGAGCCTCCTGCCTTTATGCTCCCGGGTGCCCTCGGTCAAATCTCCCATGTTTTCTTACAGGCCAGGATGGGCACTTGCTAGGGTCTCTGCAGTTGCAGACTGCTCTACCAAGGCTGGGGAAAACATAGGTCCATGAATTACCTTACCAGCTCCATAGCAGGCAATCAGCTGGAGACATGTACCCTATATACTCTGGGAGGATAATAGGCCTCCTTACTCCACCGTGTTTTGCAAAAGACCACTTGGCTGTGTACAACTGCATGAATTCCCAGCTCAGGACTGTGGTAGAAGCTAAAACGAGAGCTCACTGGATTCCTGTTTGTGCATGTTTTGCTGGTCTTCCCTATATCACAGAAGTTTGATGGTATTTGGGAAAAAATACATCTGTGTATCTAGTTGTCATCATGCCTTTCATTCATTCGCTCTGGAGCTGTTCTCATTCATGCAAAACTTTCATTAGCTTTAATGAAGATCTCTGCAAATTCTCTAGCCATGGTCTCTTATCCACTGCTACAGCTCCAGCAGGAAGGGAAGTCCCTCAGTTTGACTTTGCTAGCCTGGACAGCCATTCTTAATCTGCAGTGAGCCTTCCTGAGATGGTTCCTCTAATTTAAAATAAAATAAAAATATGCTAGTTCAAAATGTCTCCCCCTCATCAGCATGAAGCATGAACTACTGCAATAGCAGTGCATTACTAATGACCTTTGGGGAAGAAATTTTTTTTTGAAGCTACTCACTTTAAAAGACATGAAGGTTCTTTGAAAGTTGCTGACATATTTGAAACACTAGTAATGATCCCATTGGAACATAGATTAGTAAGTGAAGATGAAAATGCCCAGAGAGCAAGTAAGTTATATTTGTTATATAATTCTAGTTGCAGCTTTTCACCTGCATGCTGTTAGCTCCTTTTAAGATATTACAGATACCTCCCTAAATTCTTCCAGATTTTGTTCTTTTGGGCTTCTTGTAGTACAGACAGTGCATACCTGCTGTATGCAGCTAAGCTGAATGCCACTGTCTGGGATTTCTGTTCTGAAGCTGCGGTTGCTTCTGCCAAAATGTGGCTGCTTTTTTTACTACCCTCCAGTTGTATTGCAAACTGCCCTCCCCCCCCGCCGTCTCAAAGAGTGCAAACTGGCTGACCTTTCTAGAAAAGTTGATTTTTCTTTACAAAGGTCTTTAAATTAAATTGGCAAATGTGCTGAGAAGTGTGATGAGTCCATGTCATGGCTTTCAGAAATATAAGAATGTAATAATTTGATTAAGGGCTTGAGCATGTACTGAATCATACAAGCTGTGGAAAAGTTTACTATCACAAGGCAGTACCTTTAGCTGATGATAGGTTACTTAGCGATCTGTTTCCTCTGCTCACCATCTCCAGGTCTTTAACTGGTTACTCTGCGTTGTTCTTGGCAAGATGGGTGCCCGTCTGAGAGATGTATCATCTCCTTTTGCTTTTAGGTTTTTGATTTATGCCCCATTGGAGGTTCTCTGGAGAATGGCAACAGCTTTATTCCTGCAACCTGAATTGTATACTTGTGAAATCCCCAGGGAACTTCTTTAATAATATTGTAGTTGCTTTAGCGATTCGTGTTTCCATGTACAGGTCCTCTAAGAGTCTTCCAGATTCCTCCTGGGGCTCTGCACGCTTTTTTATAATTATATCCACCCCTCTTTTATTCCAGTTAAGAACAAAATGCTCATCAGGCTTTTTAGATTTATGTCAAAATGATTCCTCTCCTTTTCTTCTGGGAAGGCAAATGCCTTGTCAGTATTCTCTGTTTTGCTCTCCGTTGCATATCTCACTGGCCTGACCTGTGCTTTGCAGCTCCTGAGCTAAGCAGAGCTGCAGTTCAGAGTCTGGTGAAAAGCTCTTTCCACTCATGCTTGTCAAATTGAAAGTCATTTTTGGAGTGCTGAACTTGGGGACTTTGGCATTTTCTTTCTCTCTTGGATTTTTTCTAGTTCAAAATGAGTCACCTCCTGCCACTTGATGATCACAAAGGATTAAGGCAGCCGTTTTCTTTTAGGGAGCTCTAGTATAGTATGAAAAACATGGTGAGCAGAAGGGTGGCTCTCCTCAGCCTAAAAGTGCAGCACTGTGCTTGGACTAATGGCTTTGCCCTGTGGCTGAGCACTGGGGCATTGGCTGTTACTTTGGAAGGTACATGGAAGTGTCTAAGAAAAGTAATTTTATTGTCAATAGGCTTTGTCTCATATAGGAATCTGTGTAGCCAGTGGAAACTTTTAAGGGGCCAGTAAATAGGAAAACATTGACAAGTGTGAACCTGGAAACTATTTTTCTGTTTTCCTACTCTGTATTTGAAAAAAATATAACCAGAAAGTTTTGCATAACATTTTACTGAGAGATAGTGATGATACACACAAGCACTGTCTCTAGAAGGTGGGGAAATTGGACCTGTTACCAAGATGCATGAACTCATGACAGTGCTCTGCAGTAAGACATAACAGAGAAATGAGAAACTGCTCATCAGGAACAGTCCTTGGCTTGTCCCAACTCCCAGATTCTGCCTGGGAAGTTTTTGAGAGACTGCCAGTCAGCATGGGCCAAAACTGAGCCAGGGACCTCTGTAGTGATTTAACGCTATAGACAACTGTAAGGTTAGAGCGCCCAGGCATGTTTCCTTTTGATTGTAAATCAGACTTAACCATCGGAGATCATAAGGAATATTGTTAGTTTTCAGACCATCTGGTCTCACCGAGATGGGTGCCCTCTCTGGCCCCTGACCGGTGTAGGATTTGCAGGGGAAACATCTCTGAAAGCAGCACATGGCTGTTTGCCCTGGCATGTGGGCATGGGGGCTGTGCAGCCGGGAGGCTTCCCTGCCACGGACCAGGAGCACAGGTGGTGGTGGCAGAGGGATCAGCTCTGGTCACTCTCTTGGTCCCACCAGCAGCTATGCTGTGAAACCATATGGAGGAGCAGCCAGTTTGCTGTCATGTATGGCAGGAGGTTTCCACTAGAGACCAGGCAGCTGCTACGAACATCACCTATTAGAATTTCAACTGAAACACAAATTCTGGCTCTGCAGTAAGGGTGCAAATTAGACAGAGAGTTATACAGGACTTGCATGCAGATTTTCATGACTGTCTGGCTTTGGACAAGAGCCTAATAAATACTGACTTGTTTAAGAATAAATCTAGTGGCTAAAATCTTTACCAACGAGAGGGGGAAGGTGGTGGTGTCCTCTAGAGTTTAAATATAACCTGCTACTCTGCTGGAGTGAAAAGAGAGATATACAGTAAGGGAGACATTTATCTCCTTTGCTGCTACAACAGACTTGTATCCTCTCTGGAGTGATCTGAAAGGTAGTTTCCAATACACAATAAATTTTGCTTTGGTTTATTATTTTAATAGTGGTCTTGGGCCAAACTGGAGCATTCACCATCTTTTACACAGTTTTTGTTTTGAAGCATGTGGGGAATGTACTAACGTTGAATTTAATCCTAAAGGACAGGAGAGTGATTCCAGAAATAACTTGTGCCACATTATGTAGTAATAGGGTGTGCTTTGGGAGTTGAATTCAAGCCTCTGTAGGTAAGAAATTGTGGAATTTAATGCACATTGATTACATGCTATAAAATGTCTTATGAATTGATAGAAAAGTATGTTTTCCTCTGACAGCTGTAATATTACAATTAAATCAGTTCCAGGCACCTGGCTGTTATATCTGAAGTAGCTTGGAAGTGGAGGGATGTCAGTTTATTCCAGGTGGTTCAGAGCCTGTGTGTACCTTAATCCAATGCACACCTTAATTTTTAAAAAGGCTCTAGCTCTGAAATACTTGAACGCTGGCTTTCCAGGAACGTGGGACCAGTGTTCAGGACCAGGGTCCCAGAGTTTGGTCTGGTGCTGTGTGGATGTAAATAGGGGTCAGGACTTAGGTTGACTTACTCCCAGGAACCAGTACAACAAACAGCTTCTGCCGCTCCTGTCCTTCCAGATAAACTATTTACAAGTAGTGCACCCAGTCCTCCACAGCTAGAGCCTGAGACATGATCAGTGGCTGAAAGCACTTGCAAATAAGAAAGTTTTGCAATGACCAAATTAATATTCTGCAACAAAATGCTATCTTTTGTCTATTCCACTGCGGAATTGTTTTAAAAGCCCATTTAGATAAATGTCATAAGTAGAAGGAG
Source organism: Aptenodytes forsteri (assembly GCF_000699145.1). Lineage (NCBI taxonomy): Eukaryota > Metazoa > Chordata > Aves > Sphenisciformes > Spheniscidae > Aptenodytes > Aptenodytes forsteri. The sequence continues at coordinate 2,262,799 of NW_008794710.1, forward strand.
TGATTTTTTCCTAAAAAGCACAAAACCTGTGCATTGCATAGTCTGATCATCTGTGCTTGTAATGGCAATAATTACCATTACACTTTAGTGTCTGCCTTTGACAGAGTCAACGGAGATTGATTAAGAAGCAACAGAAATATCCAGGAAGAAAAAAATTGGAGTCTGGATGAAGTCTATACTTATTTGAAGAAAACAGCACATGGAAACAATAATTTATATTTACACTACCTTTTCTGACTGGAAGGATCTGCAAGCACTGTACAAATTAAGCAAGTGATTTTCAAAACATGCTATTTGTACATTATCATCACAAGAAACCTTATATGTAGATTAATTGTATGCTAGGAATAGCAGTAATAACATTTACACAGCATCTCTAGCCATGAAACAAGCACTAATTAAAGTAAATTGCAAAGGGGAAAAATGGAGTAATGGCCTTGTTTTCTTCATCGTAGCCTTTCACACTATTAGCTATGCTTGAAAATAAAACTTTGGTTAGCTGCCCCTAGAGTAGCATTAGGCAATGCACTGAAGGTACAGTATCTTGATTCTTCATGTATGTGATATAAAATAATACAGAAATATTTATGAAAGGCACTTCTGATAATCTGCACTGCTAACAATTTGTGACAGCTAAAATCTTTTGCTGTGCTCTGTGCAGCTCATGTGCCTCCACCTCCATCCCCTGCTTATGCCTGCCCAGGGGCTGCCTGGCCCTGCCCGGGGGCTGCCAGAGCGCGGGAGAAGAGGCTGGAGCCGGGCATCCCCTCTCCCAGCTCATCTTGCCGTGGCTGGGCTGGAGCTGTCAGGTCACAGGGAAAGGTCCCGCTTGGATTGGGATGGTACGGGAGCTCCTACAGGGCCTGTTCAAGCATGACAACGGCTGTAGCTCATGTGAGATCTAGTGAGCGATAATCAGTTGGTCTGTGTAGGTTTGATATTTTGACACCAATATGCATTTCAATACAAATCCCTGGAAAGGGGCTGTACCTCTTTAGTTGTGCGGTTGCCTACACTTACTACACAATGAATACCCAACTGCAAGGAAGTATTAGCAAAAAAAGGCTCACTTTTGCCTTTTTTGATGAGCCAGTGGGGCTCATCTTCCTGGCTGCCCTATAGTCAAGGGAGGGAAGGACACCCCAGGACACTGGGTAGCAGGCAGTAGGCAGGCAGCCTCACGACTAAGAGCAGCCTTTGTTGATGTCTCTCAGTGCCTTGGCAAGCCTGTAAGTCTTTTCCTCCTATGAGCATCCTTTATCATCAGGAGAGTTTCAATATTTCACATCTCATCTTAGCATAAAATGTACATTTCTTGGGAGTGTAAAGGACCATGATTTTATCACCTTTAGAGTGACATAAACCCAGGGCCAATGTATGCAAAGTTACATAGGCACAATAACAGCCAGAGTCTCACCAGAATTTAGAGGATTATTTTTACTTTTGGAAAATACTATTTTTTCAGCTTGTTGATCCAAAATTTAATTATGTGACTGTGGAAACAAAGCCCTGCATCCAGCCTTGGTTACAGCTGGGGCAATACTTTTGGTGGGAAGCAATGTAACGCTATCATTCACTTATCATAGTGGTATCCAGGTATTACTTATTTTTCTGTCTTCCTGCAAACTGCACACATTTCTCAGCTATACAACCTGATATTCCTGGTAAAAAGTGATTAAAAGTATGACTCCAGCAACCCTGGTATCTCTGACAAAACAGGCAATGTCAAGATAGACAGGGAAAGAATAATTTAAATAATTCATAGGTTCATTTCTCCCCCTGTATGACATATCGTTCTGTTTAAAATTAATTTGTGTAACCTGTAAAATAGGAAGGTGATCATTAGATTACTGAGCAGTTGGACAGGAATTTGAATGAGGCAGATGTGATCTCTGCATGAACCTTGTTGCAAAAAGCTGGCACTTGAGTTCACTTCCTTAAAGACTAGCTCAAACCATAACATTTTAAAATTATTTTGAATAATTTGAAAGAGCTGTATTTCAAAATCTCTCTGCTTGCTGCACTGGAGCTGGGCCTTTTCCCAGTGCTCAGGTGCTGACAGAGGAGCCCTTTTTCAAAGATGCTCATGGCCTAACTCTCATGCTCATTTCATGTCAAAATCTAACCACTTCTGTTTTGCTTAAATGCATTTCAAGGTCTCTTGAAAAGCCTGTCCTTTATTACTAGTATTTTAAAAAAATAAAAATCCAACAAACTAAACATTGCTAGTCGCTAGCATCAGTCTGTGAGCAGTGGATGCAGTGGCCACAAGCAGTGCGTCCCCAACAGTGGGATGGGGGCTCTGGGGAGGGAGCAATTTTAAAACTAGCCATTACTTTTGTTATAGTGGTAGAAGAAAGCATTAGACTTTATGCACAGTAAAACTCAGGGCGCTGCCCTAATTTTAGGGCTACATTTCATTCCTCTGTTTTCGTTATACTGTCAAAGTTTTGTCATTTTTTTTTCTGAAGTTCTGAGGTCATTCAGCTATTTTAGCAGCTGGCAAAGTGCCACTGCTGAGTGAAGATAACAATATTTGCCAGTTATTCACCACATTCATCAACATGAAGGCTTTTTGGACTGCCCTCTCATAGGTAAAGAAGAATCCTCTGGACAAGATGATTTTACTGGCTGGTAGATTGGTATATAACAGAGATGCTGTAATAGGAGCTTGCTATACCTATGATAGTTGACATCACCACCGCCCCTCTTCTGCTCCGATATGTCCAGTGTTCACTGGTATTTCCAGGACTCTTTGCTTGTCATGTGCAGGATGCTCTTGTTCCTCCTCTGGGCTGTGGGTGCTGCCAGCACGGCTAGGTGCCTGGGCATTTGGCACTTCTGTCCCTCTAGCTGTAAGAGTTTATTCAGAGCCTGTTGCAGAAGTACTTCTAAATGCCTAAGCCCCAGATAAATTCTCTGTGGCAGGGGTCAGTAGCTCCACTGACATCAGCAACTCTGTAAACACTTTTAAATGGTCAAGACTAGGAGCATAAATCAGGTACTCCAGGAAGAGTACTATGATGTTTGACAGGCAAGAGATGATGGCAGCTACCCAGGGCTTCTGCAGCTGCTGTGGAGAATAAGTTTGGTGTGTGATGTGGTTGGCTGTAGGATGAGCCAGGTAGGATGATCCCATAGGAGACGCTGCCTGGCTGGCTTGGTCACATAAGCGTGAGCTCCTGAGCCAGCACAGCCTCGCTGCCAGTGAGGTGGCATGACCCAAGGATGGGAGCTAAGTTTTAACTGCCCAGGAGTGAGACATGGCCCATGAAGTATGGATTGGCCACATCTGCACTGCAAAATGCCTTTTATAACAGTAATAACGGAAAGAGATGACAGTATGGAGAGAAAAGGCCCTTTCCATCCCCAGGGTCACTGGTACTGAAGTGGGTTCTGGCTCTGAATGTCATTAACAATTGAGCATGTAATAATGTATCTTCATCAGCAGTTTCTAGAGCCCGAGAGAAGATTACGGTGGGATTTTCCTGCCAAAAAGTAGGTCAGGGATGTTAGAGGTCTCCTCTCTCCCTGTTTGTGTGTCCTGGTGAGGTGCTATGCTCCCAGTTAAGAGTGGGGGCAGAACCATGCATAGTCCTTTCTGCCTCCAGCCACTACTGCTACAGAGCAGACTCTGTTGCATTTGGTTTTACCCTGCTGCTCAAAAGCACTCTGATTTGCTTTGGCTGCGATAGGGATGGCCAGCTTCCCTGCCTCCTCTAAGCCTCATCTGACAATCTTTGTAAGGGAAAGAGTCATCAGATTCCCCCGTGCCTCCAAATACCCTCTCTAACAGGAGAAAAAGACCTTGAGAAGATGATGAGCAGAGATGAGAGCAGCTCCTTGGGAGTTCCGCTGCTCTGCTCTCAGAGGATGAGGAGCAGGGTCTGCAGATGGGTCCCTGACTTTTCCCATCCTCCCCGCAGGCACGTTGCACTGTTTCCCATCGTGGCAGCTCTCATACCAGCACAACTTCACTGCTTGTCATGTGGTGTTAGCCAGCGCCGCGGTGACGCCTGAGATGCTGAGAGAGGTCATGGGCTGTAGCTCACCCCTGATATATACATTATAACTATTACTAAGTTGATGTAAGCATGCTGTTGAAAGGTGATCTTTAAAGCATACTTTACAGGGTGTCTGTCTTCCAAAAGATAGCTATTTAAGGTAAAGGACTATGTAACTACTGGACGTAGATAGTCAGCTATTCAAAGTTGATTACCTCTGCTAATGGAAGGACTAATATTCTGCAACCGTGCAGCGTATGTTTATTGTGGAGCAGATGTTGGGATTTGGAATATATATTGAAAAGACTCCATTTTCTGTTTATTTTCAGCGTGGTATTTGTTGCTTGAATGTATGTTATCGTGACTCATTTTGGAAGATTAAACTTGCGCTTTACCAAGCTCCTAGTGCACAGCAAGGTGCCTTGAAAGTTCTTGATGGTTGATGGTAGGGTTTGCTCCTTCATTTAACCATACTGCCTTAATGAGGAGTGCATTTACAGCACCCACTGGTCCCATCCAGATGACACAGACTGGAGTCCCCCACTCCAGAATATCAACACAAATCACTTCTGCCACTAAAGTTCAGCCAAGAGAATTAAATTATTCAGCAGTGATTTTATTTTTTTGCCACATGGCTTTAAAACAGTGTAGTTGAGTGTTGTGGCATTTCTCTGTTGTAATCTGTAGTCTCTGTTCAGCTGTAATTACTAGAGACTTTCCAGATCAATATGTTCAGCATTTTAAATTTTAGATGCTAATTAAAACGTTTTTCCTATTACCATTGATTTCCTTTTTTTGACTTTTTCCATCACAGTCAAGAGGAACACTGTTACACCCTGTCTCTGTGGAAAACGTACGGATGAGAGCAGCTAGCCATGTTTGAAGCAGTGTTAGCTAGAAGTGATACAATCAGTATGGCTAACTTTTCCTCTGATGCACTGTAAAACAATTTCAGGGTAAAATAAGTTCTGAGCAAGTAAAAAAAAAAAAATCATCACTACAGCCTGCTCCTGCTGGAGACAGAAATATATGGATTAACAGGAGAGAGGCTTTTCTGGGTGAAGTCACTCAAAAATTCAACAATTATCTCTTGTATCCTGTCAGTTAAGAAAATTGCACTGAAAGGCTTTGATTATAGTGTGGAAAAAGAGAAGAGGATGAAAGATTAAAGGAGCTGAAACACAGGTTATTCCACATGGAGTTAGAAACGTCTGTGTCTGATCTGTGGCTTGAGCATTGCCTGCTTGCAGCTCTCTCCTGGCCAGGGCCATGGGGATTCGGGGGCACTTCAAAGGAGTAAGAGAATTGCTGTTACGTCCCTGCTTGCTATGCGGTTTCTGGCTGTTCAAAGTCGTGTTGTGATATTGTTGGCTTTATCCTGCCTTGTACCATGTTGCCAATGATTTACTCCAGAAGTTTGAACCTGAGAGCCCCAGAAGAGAACGTTGCACAAGGCCATGGGAGATCCATGGCAGCCATCTAGTGCCTCATCAGAGAGGAATTAATTGCATGTAAACCACCTTTGTACAATTTATTCCTTGGACTAACCCAGAGAGGAACCTTTCCCAGCTCCCACAGCCATCTACTCTAGTGTCATGCTGTCTTTACTGCTAGAAAAAAATTCAAATTGCAATTGAACCCTACTAGTTCTTGTTGCATCCAGCAAGAGCACAGCTAATGCCCTCCCTTTCGGCAGCAGCCTCTTACATGTATGGGTTTTCTCAGTGTGGTGGGGTTTTTTATGCTAAGCCCCGGTTCTTTCATTGTTTCCTCAGAGGCTGACGTCTGTCAGTACCACAAAACCTTGTTTCTCAAAACCTTTGCATTGGGTTTCTTTCGTGTCAGCACATTATTTTGTGATTTGCTGTAACGATTGAACTTATCTCGTTGTGAACCTTGAGTAGTGGCTCAAACAAGTGTGGTTGGCTTGAAGTCTGAGTGAAAATGTGTAAACCACAGTTATCTTCAAAAGTCTGCAGGACCGCAGTCCTGAAAAACACTGTCTGCACCAATGATGCATAGGCTGACAGAGAGCAGAAAACAATGTAATACATGGTATGAGGAGAGGGCTGAAACACTGTGAGGAGTGAAGGTGCCTTGGAAATAGTGCTTAAAAGAAGATGCTGAAACTAAGGAAAAGGATGTTTGCAATGGATTGATGTCATTTTGAAATGGATTCAACAGGTAGGCTGAATAATGTGATTTTCCCCTCCATATCCTTAGTGGTTCCCCTAAAAACATCCGTCAGGAGCAGGGATTTTGATGTGATCAGGCAGGCTTGTGAGCACCCGCTGAGACAGTTCAAACATGGAGAACAGTTCCAGTTTGTGTAAAAAAAGGGGGATTTTGCTTTGGAGGACTAAATTACAAATTGTTTTACTGTACCTGAGCCATCTAGACATGTGTAAACCTAGGGTTTAGCTGTCAAACCCCAAAGAGTCTGAACCTATGTTATCACACACTTTTTTTTTCCATAAATGATGTGCTAGAGTGTATAAAAAGATGCAGGCATCAATAGATTAATATAACTCCCCATTCCACTGCCAGTATAAACTAAGCAATACAGAAAGAATTTCACTATTTCAGTATTAACAAGATCATAAAAATTCATGAGGCATTCAAAGCTGCTAGTTAAGCTGTGTGAGAATTTCTGAATATGCTTTGTATAGGACTAGACTAAAAATAACTCATGAAAACTTATTTTTGGTGGCTTTCTAAGCTGCTCTAAGTTCGGCAAGAGTTATGATTTGCAGCCTATTATTATTTGGCCCTAGATTTGCACAGACAGCTTGCATGGAAGTACACTGATAGTTATTACAAACTTTGCATCAATAACGGAATGAATGTAGAAAAATCCAAACCAGCAGGGAGCTGCAATCCCTCTTCGCTAGTTGTGCACAGTTGCATTTGTATTTCAAGGACTAGAATTATTCCAGTGATGATTCTGGTCTGGAGAAATGCTTCAGTTCATGCAATTTAATAAAGTCATACTTAATCCAACATGTGCAAGGAGATACAGTTTACCGTATTTATGGATTACGGCTATTGGAATACGGAAATTTATTTTTTTAAAATCTTGTAGGGCACATAAAGTCATATTTTTATATATTTTATATATATAATAAACATATATATAAAAAAAGAATTCTGCACATGAAAATGCATATATAATTATTCCTTTAGTGTGCATATGATTTCCATTATTCTGGGAATGGATCTGGTAACTAAATGCAATTATTCCAATGATAGGCCATTTTTGTACACATTCTCTGTTTTGAATAAAAAGTTCTCTGCATTTGTAATTTTGGAAATTAGTCACATAGCTGCACTATTAAACCAAGAGCAAGATTTTTCTTGAGTCTGAGATGCACATTTCTCTGTACATAACTATTATTTGAATGCATTGTAGAAGAAACATCTGAAAACAGCAATTATCTGAAAATTATCTGAAAACGTCTATTCAAAAAACCTCCAAACCCTTTCACTACCATCGTAATAACAGAAGGCATTTAAAATTCATGAGCATTCTTGATAGTATACTGAATGTATCTAAGGAATAACTGACTAATATCTAGCTGTCTAATGTATGTTTTACCTTCTGTTTTGCATTGGGATACATCTGATGCAGAGCCATTAGTCACTACAGAGACAGAACTGCATTTGATCCATCAAATAAAAGTGAGGTCTAACCAAACTGGTATACGATTGCGGTGTCACTGTCAGTGGACTACCACACCTGAAGTTAAGCAAACTTTTGACCACTACACATATTATTTTTTTCAAGCTGTGATTCTTCCTTAAGCTAGAAATGTTTGTAGACGTTTATGCTATGTGTTAAGTCTAATGTGCTGAGGCTCCACCTTAGGTCAGAGAGTCAGCTGGCAGAGCCTAGCTGGTCAGAGCCTGGTATTTAGCTGCTATTTCTGCTTCTCACATCCTCTTCACACTTTGGGTTTTGTCTGAGAAGCTGTTGGAAACATAAGCAAAATGCAGCGAGGCAGAGTGGTGCTGCTCCTTCTCTTGATGTGTGGTAGGAGCTTTGCAGCCCCCAAAGCTGTCGTGCAGGTGGGAGGTGGGCTGGCTCCTTCCAGGTCAGAGGCAGCTGGAGGAAGAGGGACTCTTCGAGCCTCAACACCTTTGTGGACCTTTATAACGTTTGTTCTTGTGCTGCTTTATCCTTGTTCTCTTATAGCCCCCAGGTAAATCCAGCTGACAAAAATACAGATTTTGAAAGGGGTTGTGATTATGTTATCTGATGAGGTATTAAACAAATAAAATTCAAAGTTATATTTTGGTTTTATAATGCAAGAGGATCTGGTCTCCCAGGTGTCTGCAGCTTAGAAAGAGGCAAGGGCTGGAGTTCTTTTGCTATGAAAAATATATGTACAAATGAAGAGACCACCAAAAAATACAGAATGAAGCAACTTTTGAAATTCATAAATATGAAGCACAAAAGGTCATAGAGCAGATTAAGCATTTATCGTGTATCTTCTCAGTAAGTTGTAAGGTTTTGTCCTTTAAGTAACTGTTAAAGGACTAAACCAAGCACTTCTGCCAGGCAGAGGGAGAGGGACTGGATCTCAGAGCTGCTGCCAGCAGTGACGATGTGTAGGAACTCAGTCCAACACAATCAGTTGTCAGGACCGCGTGCTGGTTGAGTTGTATATGTAGGTCAGATGAAACATTACAAATAGATGCCCAGGGCAAATCCCTTCATTGTACTAATTCCTACAGAGCAGTTTCTCAAAGTACAAAGCAAATTGTAGAGGTGGTTTTAATTTCACTCTTTTTAGGTGGTAGTAGTAGTATTCTGGTTAGCTCCATAATAAATCTATAGGACCACAGAGGTGGGAGACTGGTAATATCTGCTGTATCTGCTGTTTGAAGAACAAGGACCCAGTCCTGCAAATTTTTCACCTTCTGATTAGCCCTCATTTATGTTGGTAATCAATGACTTTCACACCACCTCAGGCATTTATGTGAATAATCAATGCTGTGTAAAAGTTTTGAGTGAAATCCTAACCTGCGATGGAAGGGAAGGGTAAAATGCCAATTAGCTGCCTTCAGGATAATGCCCACCATTAGCTACTTCAGATCCCATCTACAATCTTTAATGGTAAAACCTCTCCAGGAACTATGGCCTGGAACTCCAGAGCTGTATCAGTTTTATACTTGGCTATTTTGTCATTTTTGTTTTGATCATGAAGTAGGAGCAACCTAAAAGACATTATCATGTGGGGCTGTTGGTCTGGTGGAGCTGTTCATGGTATAATTGATCAAAAGTGGCCGTCAAATAGGTGTCCATGATCTAATATTGTGTACAGAAGAAAGTATTGTCAACATCTTTCATTTGAAAGAAAAAAGAAATGTCTTTGCCTTCAAAGTCATATTTTTGAAGTAGTCCTGAGTAGCTTAATGACAGTGAAAGCATGTATGATGTGTTACAATTTTCTGTCACTTCTAAATTTAAAAAAAAAAAAAGTCTTAGAGCTGTGAACAATTTTGCATTCCAGAGCGATCATCTCTTCAGCACCATCTACATCCCGCGTGCCAACATCACCCACTTCATTTGGACTCTATTTCTTCAACCTGTTAGTTTGGACCGCAAGACTGACCCCATTTAGCAATATAGTTTGAGAGTATCTACAAAACCTACTTATTAGGCTTTTTAAAGTTTAAATAATCAAAGCCAGCTGTCCTAGTTCATAGAAAATACACAAGCTTGCCAGACATGCTGATTGTCCTACTATTGCTGAATTATTACCATTTTTTCCTGTCTTACTAACGTTCATTTCTAATGCTTATTAGCCAAGGCTGTGAGCAATCAGAAGAGGCTGAAACTTGTACCATGTAACAGCTTTGCAAAATTGAGTTAATAAAATGTAGCAAAGCTCTTAAAAGAGCAAAGAAAGCTCAGCACACAATTTTCCAATGGTTATCACTAGGCGTAATGTTCCAATTTTCATCTAAAAAGTTCCCTTGTATGGAGAAAACTTGGGTTTTTTTTCTTTGGAAACAATTGTGAGACTTAGAGTCTGATTTATTCATTGATTGGGCAGTGGTGGGATTTCCCCACTTCTGTTGTATTCTGGGTCAGCTCGTAGTGCTTACTGCCACCTGTAAAAATTATGGCAGCATGTCTGAGCAATGATCCACATAGAGTGCCGTCTTGTCTCCATAACTTATCCATACATCTCAAAAGAAGGTGGAAGAATGATTTAATGGTCAATTATAGGTTACTCAGCTCCTCAGAAATTTCTCATCTCCTATTACTGTAGCTTTTCCCTTTTTTATTTCTCTTGCCTAATTTAAATTTGAATGATTTCATCAATTTAAATATCTAATCCTATAAAAATTCATTAATTCTAATTTTTGGCAATGAATTCTACAGCTTTAGTTATGCATTTTTATATTTTTCTATTAGTTTTAAATTTATTTTTAATTTGCTCATTGAATAGGTCCTGAGTCATGTACATCATGTACTGTAAAAACAAGCCATCCATCTGTCTTGCATTTTGTTTGCAATGTTTCATCATGTCAGCCATGTTTCTTGTTAAGTTTTTTAACTCTAATTTTCCATTAGAAAACTTCAAATAATTATCACCTGTGTCCTCCTATGCCCCTTTTAAGAGAGGGGGACCAGACTTTTAATATTACATTTTTCTTGTGATGTCCTTTGCTGTCCCTTTGGCCCTTTTTCTTTGATTACTGTTGCAAAGCGAGCAGCGCTTTCATCATTAGCTCAGTGATACCTGAGATGCCTTCCTATATGTTTTATACTAATTAAATCAACTGCGGCAATGTCTAAGCCACTTGGATGATTTCTCAGACACGGATTTCATCTGTTGGCAGCTGCTCGGTCACAAACGCCGAGTCTCTTCCACCGTCCTTGCAGCTGCAGCGTTCATGCCCTCTCTAAAGTCTATTAAAAAAGTTTAATAGTGAAGCCATACCTGTCTGCAAGAGGTCCACGGGTTGCACAGCGTCATCCTTTCATCCCACTGAGAGCTGACCCCCCTTTCTGCCTCTTGATAGTCTTTCACTTCTCAGCTGATGAAAATGTCGTTTCTAACGACATGCTAGTGCACCTCATCCTGGAGCGTGCCGGCATGAGCGGCAAAGCGCAGCCCGTGGCGGGGGAAGGTGGGGATGGAGGAGGGAAAGGAAGGGAGGGGGTGGCAATGAGGCCTCCCTACCAAAAGGTTGAGAGGTTCCGATGTACAAAATGCATCTGAGTTTCACTAGATACTGGAAGAGTATATTTAGCTTAGTCCAGACTGGATGCTAATACATCCTGCTTCTTGAGGGACTTCAATACAAATCTGTCCTCTAGTTGGATGAAAAGACTTTTAACTTTTTAACTTTTTTTTTAACTTTGATGCTTCAAAAGAAAACCCAAAAGTTACCATTAAGGATAACTTTTCTATTGATAATTATCAAAGCCTATTTGACAAAAGGAAATTGGTTCTCTTACTACATGTTGGCAATTATTTTAGCATCAATGTCCAGAACTGGAGCTATCCTGAGAATGATTCCCCCCAGCTTTGCATCAAGGTGATTGTGCTGTGCAACAAGCACGTGAAAAGCTCTTGTTGACTATTAGTCATCCAGATGATCAGTCTATCACAGCTCAGTGAGTGTATTGATTAGGAAGATAAGGCTTCAGCCAGTCAGTGACAGAATATAAATTGTCTAACCTTAGTTTATTGCATTGTTGTGTTAATATATAATTTCTTATATTAGCTATTTACCTGACATATGTTTAACAAATCATAGTTCAGTTGAATTTAGAAAAACTCCATTCTTTTTCCTCTGAATTATATAATACTATCTATATTAAAAGATGTTATATATTTTAATACGTATTATAATACACGCAAATATAAATAAATTTTATATATATAAAAATTAATTAAATTATATATCTATTAGCATAGTAGTCTCCACCTAGCAGTTTTCTTAGAAAAGTGCAAAAAGAAAAATCTAAGGCTGGCCAGAAGGAGACAGCCTTGCTAGACAACATTTCCAAACCTAAATCACGCAAACTTTAGCTAAGTTCGTTAATGCAAGTATCTGAGCACCATCAGAGTCTAGTTCACAACTTGACGTAATATCCAAATGGCCCAATTTCTTTTATGTATGAGAATTAAAGCAGCTGAACTTTTTCCATGGGATAACATAAAAGTCTCTCTATATATACAAATGCATATATATAGTCTGTAGAGTTTAATTCAATGGGATGAAACCATATGCAATTTGGATTTAAGTGATTGACTCTTGAACTAATCTTTGAAAATGTCAGCCTCCAGAGAAAATTGTATTTATCATTTTTATAATCTTTGGCATGTTTGTTTTTCCTAAGTTAAGTATTGCTTTCCTGTTTTCAAATCTGAACTGTAAAAATATTAATATAATTGGGTGGAACAAGTCAGAAACAAAAGGTGGAACAAATGTAAAGAGGTGAGCATTGCATTTAGCTTGACTGATTTTTTAACTGAGAGAAACAAGAGAAAATGAAACAAAAATCAGTATCTCTGTGTGGCAGCTTACATAGCAGCAGACAAATTATCTCCTACCCTTACAAGATCATGCTCTTAATGTATTGTGTTTCAGGGGTCTGACAGAGTTACACTTTGCTTTTTACCTTTTGGGAATTATATTAAGACAACCAGCAACTCCAGCAGTCTCATGCTCGGTATTCTTCTTTGGCATATGGACCAGACATAGTGCTCCCACTTAAATAAAAAAACCCAACAAACCACCAACTAACCAATCAACTCCCCGCCTGCAAACTCAGAAGAAGAGCATCAGATTAGTGCTTTTGCAGCATCTGAATAATTATATTGTTTTCCCAGATTGAGAAAACAAGCCATCAGTTTACTATCTAAAGAAGATAAAAATGTGCAGGGTCTCCTAAGCTTAAAACTCCTTTATGTGTACTGTGCCTTTCTTGGGTACTTTTGTGTGGTTGAAGATGCTGGAGGACACTTCTGTTGACTTCACTAATCACTGGGTAAAAGTCTCCTGAAAGCTTTTCTTCTATGCTTTTTAAAAATCAAAATCCGATGTTTCAAAGAATTTGACTGGAGTGCAGCCTTAGCAGGAACATCTCAAGAAGGAGCCTGACCATCCACTGCCTGCGTTTCTCTTAGGTCATGGCAAAAGCGAGGTTAATGCAGCTTAGCTTGCACAGAAGAGGGTTGTAGTGACTCAGGTTATGCATGATTGCTTATTGAGCTGTGATAACTTGATTAGGAGTCCAAGTACCAAGCTTTTGCTATGAAGTTCACCTTTTCACAGGGCTCACTCCCAAATAATATCACTTGCAGAGAGAATTAAGTATGGACCCAAACCTGATTTTTTTAACAACTTGAATATTTGCATTAACAAACCTGCTTCATAGTTTGGGTCTATATAGTTCAGGTTTTTAGATTGTATCTGAACCTTATGTTCTGGAGTCAGGCTGAAAGAAAAAGACCGCAGGCATCTCCAAACACTGCTTTACTCGGATTTGTTCTTCCTGCTGTGTGAGGTGATGGGAGCTCTAATAGTTTATATGGTAACTTCTGTATGAAAAAGCACATAAAAATAGTCAAAGGGAAGAAAACAAATTTCAAAGAGTTGTTTTTGGTGTTTCTTTTTTCATTTTACTCTGAAGATGAAAATTGTCCCATATGGCTGAACTACTCACATCTTCCCCCACTAGAAAGCAGATCCTTGTGGAGTGAAAATTGGCTTCAGAACCTGAAGTATGAAATTCAATTTTTTATACATATTTCAGATCTCAGGTTTTGCATATCTTTGTAGCAGAAATAGTCATTTGACTGAATTTCTCATGAGAAAGTAGAGCTTTAGCAACCCAAAGTCATCCACTGCAAATGACAACTTTTTGCAAAAAAGCCTCACCAGATTCAATAATTCTTATACACAGCTATTACTATTACTAACCAGTTTTAATCATTTACCTCTCACCGATGTCTGTATTTTTATTTCTAAAGCCCACTATAAACATACGAACAAATGAAGCATGGAATCTGATTTGAGAAGCAAAATGTAAACAATGCTCACAAAATATACAGTTTCAGAGATTATTTTCTTCCCCGTAACTCCCAACCACCCAACTGTGGAGTCCAAAATTACTCGAGTCATCCAGACATAGGACTGTACGGTCTTGTAGTGGGACATACAAAAACCCAGGGAATCGTATGATGAAACTTGTACAGCTGTAGATATTCAGATTTACCCAGAACAAAACCTACATCACTTTAGTTTAATTCCAAAGGTTTATTTTGCAATCACTGTGCATGGACATAGTTGATTGCACACACGTAACCCACTTGCGGTACTCGTACAAACACCACCTCGCAGTACCTCATCCCAGTGTCACAGACAAGAAAAGAGAACGTGGCACCACACAACACTTACTGACAAACACATGGGCTGTAGACAATTTTATACATTCAACAAGAAAACCAAATGATAAATTGCTGATATTTTCCACTTTGTCCTCTCTTTGCTCGAGAAGCTCTAGCAGCATAACAATGGAAAAAAAACATTACGGAACAACTTGAAGAACAACACAAAACTCTCGTTAGGGTCAGAGATGAGAAAGTTAATGCAGTACCGGCACATCTGAAGTTTCCTCAGAAACTTCCACAAACCAAGGCAGAGGAGACAGCAGCCACTTTCCCTGGCCAGTGAGCAAAGCACCTGCACATACACGTCTGGAGACTGGAATTGCTTTTAACCCGTACCATGGGCTGGAGCAAACCGCTGGCAACACGTGCTACCAGTCCCATGGCGTACTCAGCATGTAGCAGCTCTCTTTGCAGTTGCACAGAAAGTGCTTATTTGAGTGTGCCTATCTCAGGTAGGGCAAGAGATGGGCAAACGGGGTTGCAGAAGAGGAAAACGCAACCCCCTGTTGCTAAATCTGTACAAGACCCTGAGCTGTGATAGGAAATTCTATCGAACCATCTCTTTACCAACACATTCAGAGCTGGGCTCCAAATGCAACTGTAAGCAACTGTAAGATGATTTTATCTTGTTGCAGAAGTCCAATACAACTGCCATATCAGGCCAACAGCATACTTTACTGAAGATATCCAATGGCAACATTATCAACATGTAATGCCTGTAATGTACATTAATGAAAAGCACCAAGTGCTAAATTCTCCTAATTCTAGTAATAATGGTTTCCAATCCTGCCACCTTGACACAGATCAGATCACATCATACCATGTTAGTAGCCCTAACTGCAATGTAAGGTAACTCTCAATCGGAATTAGAGGGCCTGAACTTGCCAGTCTTGCTCTGCAGGCAGAAGAGGAAGAATTTCTTCCTGAAATTGTCTGGAGGGGTGGCATTCAAGCTCGTTTTTTACATAGCCATTCACTTAGCCTCATGTAACACATGGAATAGGCAGCTAAAGCCACTGAAAGATGATTTTTACATAGTGGTTATTTTACAATAATTTTACAAGTGGTTATTAGAAGACATCTTTCTTCAATCTTCTCCATAGTATTTGATTAGCTTCTATATATGGTTATCAGTTGGTATAATCCCTCTGTTTCTTAACAGTAGCACCAGTATCATAAATCTGATTTTTCATTCTTAATTCTCTTCCTCATATATGTTTTCATTTTCTTACTTGTTGCTGTACCTCTATCCCAGTAAAATAGCATAAATCCTGGCATAAAGGCTCAGACCAATTTTTCTTCTATTACCCAGTAGTGAAATTGCCCTATTAGGTCAGCTTACAATGTGTGCAGTAAATATGCCACATATAAATAAATCACAGTATAAAACCATATACATCATCTAGTACTAACAGCTGAACATTAGGATCTCTGATTTTGATTTACAGTATAATTTACAGTGTAAAACAAAACAATAAACAGCTTATCACTTGGGGAAACCTGAAAAAAACAACTATTGGAAAGCAATTCTCCATTGTATATGTATATGAATATACATATTCATATATTTCTATATTTGGTTTATATTCATATATATATGAATATATGTGGATTTTTTTTTTTCCCCAAAGACCCCCAAATTTATGAACTTCTGGATTAGTAAATATAACTTGTGGAAGCATCTGGCTCTACCTAAATGCTTCACTTGCTTCTTGTGCCTTACTCCTAACTGAGAGCAGCTCTAAGACTTACTGACTTTTCATATAAAACAGCTAACTACTTAATTTAAAAGTGCTTATTACCCCCTCAGCATCCAGGTACCTAGAAGGATCAACAAAAAGTATTATTAAAATTAGAAACTGGAAAGATGATGTTCATAAAGAAAAATCCCATGTGGAAGGGAATGGATCACCTAACTCCCGACAGCCTGCTGAGTCTTTCTATCACAAAATTAAGCAGACTCTGAGGACAGTTTTACAAAGCATTAAATAGCTTAGAAACTTATTAATGTGAACTAGGTCTGGAGCTTCAGAATCTAATGCCCAAATGAAAATTAGTGTTTAAATAAGAAATAGGCAGCCAAATTCCTTTGGAGATCTGTGTGTTAAGAAATGACAGTTATTGGGTCTCAGGGAAATTTTGGCTCCTAAGACTTGTTTTAAAAGGAACTTGAAAAGAAAAGCAAAAAAACAATCCAAAAACCCCAACCCTTGGAAAACTTGGTGTTTGATTTTTTTTTTTTTAATGCTACACCCTACACGTACCACCAGAGTTCTCTCACTTCACCATGAGGTTTAGTTTTCTTTTCATATTACAGCTTCTACAGCTATTCTTAAAAAATAAAATTAAAAAAAAAAAAATGCACAGAAATGCAGTGCCAGCAAACCCAGAAACTAGAGGCAACTCTATTACTAGTCAATCAGGATTTGCTGGAGAGACAAGGAAACCCATCAGGACCCAGAGCTCCCCATTTATGAGAAGCTGGGAGGCGTTGAGACGAAGCAACTGAAAGTCAAAATAGCTGGAAAAGGAATGGGAGGTCAGGGGAGTGTCACAAGTCTTCTTTCAAATCCTCAGTTCTCACCTGCAACTTTAATGACGTATTGGGAAACGTGGAGAAATGCGAGCCGCTACCATTTCAGGTTTGCTTGCATCGATTCTTAGCAGACCTCTGCTGGGATCTCTTCCCTTTTCCCTGCCTCCTCCTCTTCCTCCCCACAACTGCACACAGGGGTGCTCAGCCAGCTGCTGCTCACAGCCCCTGCTCCCCCCCGCCACTTTGCTTCTCTGAGTCTAACCCCCCCCCCCCCCCCCCCCCCCCCCCCCCCCCTTTCAAATCCTCAGTTCTCACCTGCAACTTTAATGACGTATTGGGAAACGTGGAGAAATGCGAGCCGCTACCATTTCAGGTTTGCTTGCATCGATTCTTAGCAGACCTCTGCTGGGATCTCTTCCCTTTTCCCTGCCTCCTCCTCTTCCTCCCCACAACTGCACACAGGGGTGCTCAGCCAGCTGCTGCTCACAGCCCCTGCTCCCCACAGCCACTTTGCTTCTCTGAGTCTATATTCCCCACCCCACTCACCACAGCACCAATTTCACAGGTGCCCAAGAAAACTCCGGCTCTTATTTATTTAACCAGCTGCTGCTACTCCCGCCTCTCATTTCCTCAACCATCACCCTAGCTGCTAACAAATTCACCCGTGCTCACTTAAAACATACTCAAGGGGGAAGCAGTTCATGCTGTCACATAAAAAATACAAGTTGTGCGTTGCTATAAACATACTGAATGAGAAGAGCATGTTTTCCCCCGTCCCCCGAAACAGCATCCTGGCTTTACACAATCCCTTTTTTGGTTTCCCCATTGTCCACCGAAGACGTGAAGTTTGATTCTTGTTCTGCACTCGATTTCCTCTCCCCTGGGTAGTGGTTCATTTCTTGCATTTCTAAAGATACTTTATTCCTTTTGGCAAATGCCTGGCTGATTTCATTAAATGTCTTATTTTTTGTTTCAGGCAGGACAAAAAACAGGTAGGTAGCTCCCGCAAAGCAGATGGCAGCAAACACTAGGAAGCAGTATGTCTGTAAACCACCCTGTGAATAGAAAACAAAGGAGAAGGTCATTATAAAAGAGACAAAAGTCAGACGAAAAGCAACATCAGGAATGGTTTGAAAGAAAAAATGGGTGGTATGGAGCAATTTTTAACCAAGTACAGTAAGTGCTGGCATTCATTGCAAGTCAGAGTGCTTAGTTGTTCATAAAAATGCATGAATCATTAGTTCTTCCAGCACTGCCTGTGGCCCATCGATGGAAAAGCAGGCTCCTGGCAGAGGCGTGCAGATCTGCAATCTGGGCGACGCTGGGAGACACCAGACTGAGTTCAGGCACGGCGGGTGTGAGGAGAGCAGGTGGCAGCAGGGCTCCTGCTACGTGCACGGCTTAACTGAGCCTTGCACTGCCGCGGTATTTCTGGAAATGAGGCAGATGTTTCACCGGCTTCTTCTGCATACTGCCTTGCAATTTCTAGGTACAAAAAATGAGGCCTGCTTTTGCAATGCCGTGCACCTGTACACAACACATGGGAAACCTGCCATAGCCAGGGGCATCTGCATCACAGTAGTTACAAGCTTTGAGATTTGCAAAATAAACAAGGAAAAAACACCAAATGGCAGACATTTGTATCATTTCTAAGGTTACGGGAGCTTACAGCAGGAAAAAATCCATTAAATGCACTTCTTTCATGCTAGAAACTAGTGTAAGAATGAACTGAAAATGAAGTACAGGACATATTTGAATGTTTTGGATTTTACTTCACTGCAAAAAAAACCCAGTATAGACACAAAGAAATTAATTTATAAACTGATTATAAAGGCTCCAGCCAACTAGTAGGAGTTGCACTTCACTGAAACATAAGTATTTCTTGCCTGGTATTATTAGATCATTTAATAACTTTCAGTTACATTTCAATAGTACGGTTTTGAAAAACATTTGATAATTACGATATTGCCAGCTGCGCTTTGTTGAACTAGGAAGAGGTTTGGTATCCTGCTAGCCCTTGAGGAAACCTCCCTTCCTCCTCTATTGATTTACCTCACTCTGTGTCCTGAAAACAACTGTCCAACGAACACATATTTGTGACTTGTTTTTATTAACAAGGCTGAATTAAACCAAAAGGGGTATCTCCAGCTCCAAAAATAAGGCGACCTTTCCGTGGTGCCTTGTGTGAGGTCATCAACAGCGAATATAAGGAGAGCTGGACCCCTCACACATCACCCCAGGTGTTGCAAGGCAGAGGTTACCCCAGGGAAAATCACTCAGGATGGAGGAAGCAGACGTGGCTTCCTATATGTACATATTTACAATTGCCATTAAAGGTATGTATCTGAAACAATTAAGACAGAGCTAGACGATGTAACCCTGACTTTCCACGTTTTTCTAATAGCTCCCATCATCGTTAATTATACCAGTCCTACACTGCAGGCTGGTTAAGCTCCCTGCTTCGGGGGCTCAGCGTGTACGCAATTCCTAGGACTATTTTTATGTTTCACTTGCTCAGTATACATCATATATGGGGTGGAAGAAGAACGTGAATTCGTGTGTGGAACGAGACAGAAAAAAAGAAAAAACCCTTTTCTGCAGCTGCTTTTTAATACCATGGCTGATTGACAACCTGCCTAGTCACAATGTTTTCCGTGGATAATTCATTACCTAGTTCAGCCCTTCAACTCCTGTCTGTAATAGGAAAAGCTGGAAAGTGCATCCTCTGATATTGACTATGGACTCCTGAGATCATCAATGCTTTTTTTGTTAAATCCTAGAAGCACGAACTCCTGAGCAACCTGACAATCACAAGCCAAAGAGCATGGGTGATGAGGGGGGAAAATATTCTGGCATGGGAACAGATATGACTTTCAAGCTTATACAGAGGCAGAAGCAAATGGATTTAGTAGACAGGAAAAAATAACTTCACAGTGCCTCAGAAATCATCCTGTCATGTTAAGAATTCAAATTTTGCATCTGGATCTTCTGCATTTGAAATTTGAATTGAACAAAAAAAACTTGTTCAGCTGAATGGTAGAGCTCCAATCTGGAATCATGTTTTTCCCTTTTTAAAATCTTCATTGAACTAAAACTTCTCTGTGATGAAAACGAACCATTAATGCCTAGTATGAATAAGCCTGGCAATCAGATGCCACAAGTTACCTGCATCTTTTGGTGGTGCAGCCACAACTTTGTCCCACCTTTCTTATTCCCATTTATTTCTTTGCTGTCCATGATCTAAATTAGTGTTTATTATCATCTTTGATTCATGTCTCCTTAAACCTTTTCTAGTTGAACTGAACACTCTCATGAGTGCATATTTTATTTGCAACTATTTTACATAATGTATTTACATTTATTGGTAATAAACTTGCTCTCCTTAATTTCTGCAGATCCCTTTAGAAGTAGCGCCCAAGGACCTCCAACAAGTTCCACAGAGAATAAGCTAAAAATTAAATTTTTGTTATAAATCCTACAAATGGGGTTGTGGGAAGAGACCAAGACTTTGCACTCCTTGTGTTCAGCAGGATTAGCACAACAGAGCCCTAATTCCCAGACAGGAACACTGCAGGGCGATCATAAAATGCCCTTTTCTCACCTGCTAGTCTTCAGTCACAATATTTCCTTAAAGCTGATTATTATTTTACACACACAGGAAAGACAAACACTCATATTCATAACTCATATCACCCAAACCTGCATTTGGCACAGAAGAACGTCACATGTGAATTACATTACTTGTTATAAGCACGACACCTTCTACCTGCTCCGCACACTGATAAAGGATGTAGAACAGAAGTACAGGATAAAGCGGAAGGAAAATGTTAAATCCTGAATCCTAACTCAATAGAAACACTTAGTGGGACACGGGTGGGATACAGCTCAGCCTAGATGTTTAATTTATTTTTATCTGTTTCTGATGTATTCTGAATTGCCTGGTGCTGGAGGGAAGATCTGATGGGTGGAACAATTAATAGATTGGCCACAGCATATCTGCTGTGCCCATCAGGGGAGCCAAAAGGTAGGATAATGTGCTGGGAAAAGGGTAAATGCTGAGTTATTGAATGACAGCTACTACAGAAAAGGTACTGATACACAGATCTGAGAGAAAAATGGATCTGTGTCTTTGTTCCATGAAATTACTATACTTTCTCTTATTTCTATTATATTATGTATTATTTATATTACGCCCATGAAGCCTGTATCTCTCATTTACTCTTTGACATCTGTAATCTCCAAATCCACAGCCTCTCTTTGTTGTTTTACTCCTTCCAACTTGTCAGAGACAAGACATCTATAGAGACTGCAGCTGCCACTCTAGAACTAAAACCCCAGAGTTTTGCTTACCTTGGGCTGGGGTGGGAGTAAAACACTAAGGAAGAAGTTCGGTTAAAGTGTTCGGTGGCAAAGCACAGATACTCTGCAACTCTGTGTATTTGGCCCAGTGGACATGGTCTCAAGATCCTTTACCGACATGTGCATTCTCAATGATACGAGAATAATGACAACATATATGATAAAATTTGAAAAGGTAAATATATTTCTATACTTCATGACATTATTTCACTAACTACGAGGGATACAAGCCTCAGTGTTCAAAAACTGAGTACTTTTACCTACCTGAAGAGTAGCTGACTCTTAATAAAAAATACCATATCCAAATAGCTGGAGTGGAGGGTTAAAAGAGGAAGGGAAGGGAGGGGGCAGAAGCAAAAGCAAGCCAATTCTGAATGGAAACCAAAAGGTTAGAAGGAAAACAGAACAAAGCACTACAATGGTCCGTGCTTTGTAGCTGTTCTCCCCTAACATTTCTTCAGTACGCCCTGAACATCCAAGGTTCAAAGTTGCCCAAAATTTCAGGTGGTTTCCTAAATAACAACGGCTCTATCTCTTTATAGGCTCATAGATATTCATTCAGAGTCACGATCAGATACACAGGCGAAGGTCCTTGAAAGGCCAGGCTTTCTGTGGGTTACTGAAGGTCACCCGCCCTCCCAGGTGCACAGGGGAGGGCAAGAGAACAGCTGACACACTTACTGATGCAATCTCCCGAGGAAAGCACCTTGAATACCTGTAAGTATTCAACTAAGTTCCTAGTTAGTCAGCAGGCTAATAAAACCTCTCCAAAGCAGGATTTACACTGGATTTTTCAAGGCTGGTGAGGGCTATTGCTATACAGGATATTTAACAGTTAAGCATAAACTTTCAAACTCATCACCTTCTATTTTCATACCAGCTTTCTAAGCAGGCTATTTCAAACACAGCATTTCTGAAAATGTCCTGCCAGCTGAACCTTAAATTACTCATTTTTATCTTCTCTTTTCTGCAGCCGATCAAGGCTCTGTATTTGTCAAAAAAAGGAAACCAGGAAATGATTCACTTAAGACACGCATGCAATTACCACAAAAAAGAAACAAAGTCGAAGGACTCGGGCAATTCTCCCAAATCAGATCCCAGGCGTGGCAAGCAATCAAACCTGACTTTGAGGATGAGATGTAGCTGCATAAGCGAGGTGTATGAATAAGTAGGTGCAGCTCAGCCACATTTTCTTAAGCAAAGAGGTTAACAAACATATTCCCAGCTTGTGTAGGGCTGCTATACACATTAGGCAGAATGTACAGGCATTTCCTCCACCTCCCTTTAAATAAAATGGTAAAGAATACTTAATTTTTACCATTATGACCAGACTTAAAGTGCCCAGAATGAGCAAGAGAGCTCATTTTTTCAAGCTAAAAAGTAAACTGAAACAAATAAAAAAACCTAGCATTGAAATGATCACATTTCTGGTTTTGATTAAAAAAAAATTAACAATTTGCCACTTCTAAAGTCTGTTAGCTGAGAACAGTCCTCCTGCTAATAGCTTTCATGCTGTGAACACCGTAGTCTGGAAATATATAAAAGTAGTTGAGTAGAACATCATCACATGCTATTTAATGATGGCTGCTTACTGACTTAACTCATTCTATAGCAAAGGTTAAATTCTAAGCGGGACTGTGATACTGAAAACAGGAAAGTAGATATTCTAGGGCAGAAGCAGCAAAATAAATGAGCAAATGAACAAATTCTGAATCACATTTAGCAAGCTTAACAAATTAATATTTTTAAAACAGAACTTTTGGCTCTTCCCAGCAAATGCCAAAATGTGATTCTAAATTCTCAACTTGCAATGTCACAGCCCCTTGGCACCGGCAATGGGTGCTTGTATTTGGAAGTTGCCATGAAGATTAGCGTCATGAGGTGGGGGTCAAACTGAATTTTGAAGTGATGAGGTCAAATGATAGTGGTTAGATGTCTTACTAAAATGATCAGCAGCAAAACAGTTATTCATGTAGACATTTGACTTTACTTACTTTGCTTCCAATTAATATAACCCACTGAAACAAATGGATGAGAGAGTTTGTGTCCTTTACCCGTTGTCCTTCTTCAGTTTCAGACATAATTTAAGGTTCTGCTGAAGGTGCAGGACAATGAAGAAGGACAGAGCACTAAAATATAATGTACGAAACAAATTTCCTAAGTAAAAAAAGAGACATTTTCAGACAGGAACTGCAATTTCAACCCCAACCCTCACACATTCACTACCTTAACTTCACAAAGAAGTTAACAGATCCTTGTATTTTATACTTGAAGTGCGTTGCTTCTAGTTAAGAGCATTTTTTCTCATATCTAACCTTCTGATAGCCTACATTTCGTTTTCACATCTTTGAGGGGAACTTCAGCCATTTCCCTTAATACAGGTGCACTGTAGTTACTTTAAACATCAGATGTATTTGCAAAAGCTCAAAATAGCTTGGCTGAGGGAATTTATGTATAGGCTTCTGTGCACACCTTTGTTATTGAAATTCTTGTACCGCATAATAGAAAAAGCCAAGGGGTATTATTACACAGTAAGGAAATAATAAGGAAAACCAAAAGACAATCTTGCTGGGTAAATGAATCTTGATGCACGAGAAGGAAAATCTCAAATGTAAAAATAAGGAAGAAACAGAGCAGAAGTGCAGGAGAGCCTGCAGTAACAAGTATAATGACTCAGAAGTATTACTTCACAGGCAGAAATAAATTAGTTTCTGAAAGGGGGAAAATAAACACACATATAGATCTTTGCATTGTGCTAGTAAGCAATCTGAACTAAGGCTACAAGCCTTGTAGCACCTGTATCCCATGTGATACTGAGCTCCACCTGGATCACAGATCCAAGCAGGTTATTTTTCAAGACACCTTAACTAGTCTAAAAAGAAAAGAAAATAAAAGTTTACCCAATTTCTAGCTAGTGACAATTTATACTTTACTTCTTTCAGATGTCTTCTACCCTCATGTAAGTAAAAAGCTTATATGAAGATGACACATGAAAATTCAAAGAGTCTCTGAGTTCCTCACTTAAAAACCCAGCTAGTAAAAGCACTCACTATTTGGGGGACATGATGTCCACCCAGCTGTTTTTTCTCCTTTCCTGTCATCTCAGCACCTGCCTCTGCCTCTCAGCATCAGCCAACCAAAGCGCCATCCCTGACTTCCTACGCCAGGGCACAAGAATCAGACCTCCACCCACCAGCTCAGAAACTGAGCACAAGCTGATGACGACGGGCTGCAATGAGCTGCACATCTACAGCTATGTCCTCATTTTATTGCCCTGATCCAGAAAGGTCAGGCAAACATCAGCACTCAACGCCAAGGATTTCTTCATTGAAAAGGTGTTTCCCAGCCACAACTACAGAGGATATAGGCAGCTCTTCACAATAAATATTTAAAACTGATCTTTTGTCACACACTCTCTATTTACTATATAATCTCCTTCATATCTTTCTTTGCTCATGCTCTTACACTGTTATTGTTTTAGTTTTCTGAGAACAAAGATATTAACAGGATTTTTTAGTTATTTTAAAGGTTTTCCTAATGTTTGCTATGGCTCAGAATAAGCTATCACCTTGTTGGCTGAACCCTCCTGTGAAAACACACACCATTATGGGAGGGACATTGATGGGGTGCGACAGGACAGCCCCAAAACTTTCCATCAATTTCTCAGATATTATTGAAGCCTGCCCCAAATCTAGTGACTTGTTTGTCCATCATAAAAAGCACATAATTTTCCATTGCCAGTGAACTGGACAGGAATTACAGAGGTCATTTCTGTCAGTTGCTTGGTTCCCCAGCCTGATGAGCCAGGCTGTAACAAGCTTTTTATGCAAGTCTTCGCTAAGGTCTGAATGTTCATCTCTGAAACCTACAGCACAATATATATCTGCTTTACCAACATGCCCCAATTTCAAATTACAGGGAAACAATGCAAAAAAATAGATGATGGAGGATAGATATAACTATTACGACCTTGTAAAATCAAGCTGTTTTTCTGTAACTGGACAAAACATTCGAACTGCACAGTGACATTTATTAGTCCCCGCAAAAATGAGATATTCTGTGCTATTGCTCTGCCAGAGAGCTGCAAAACATCTTGCAGTTTATTACTATTATTGCCTCAGTTTTGCTGCAAAAATGCTGCAAGAGAATGATGCCTTTGTATCCCATTTTGTGATAACACAAGTTTCTCCTGTGGCAGAAGTAAAAGAGGGGAAAAATCCCTGCAGTCCTCAGGGACTGTACGTAGGCCTGGCAAGATGAAAAAGAAGTTCCTCCCATTTCTAAATGAACCTCATTTAAGTCCTTTAATTTTCTTAGGAAACCATAGCAGCAATTCAGTTCTTTGTCATTTCGATAGGAAGCTACATCATTTTCTAGTACAACCATGCAGAGAGATTTGAAGACCTCCATCGATCACTTCCCCAACACTTGTAATGATTTCAAAACTCTCTCTTTCCTTGCTGTAGATGTGTAGCCCCGCAGTGCCAAAGGTAAAAGTCAAACCCCAGCCGGGAGTAAAATCAGCTTTCTGCTTAGTGGTCCTGTAATCATAACTGGGTATTCCTCTGCGATCCCTGGTTATTGGAAACATTTGTATTAGGAGGGAAGCCCGAAGATGAGTTGTTCTGGAAAATTACTGATGGGATAGAGAGGGAACCAGAGGAGCAGTAAAGATGCAGCTGGTCTCTGCAAGGCAGAGAGGTGGAAAAGGAGGGCTCTAAGTGGTCAGTTTTGGTTGCTGAGATGGAGCAGCCAGGCAGAGGTATCTCCCTGCTAAAGCACACTCATCAGACTGAAGGCCAGTTGAATGAGGACGGCACAGGGGCTAGCAAAGAAGGGTACAAAACAGAGGCAAACATAAGCTCAGCCAGCTGCCATCACCATAACCGCGGGGGGGGGGGGGGGGGGGG
>NW_008794710.1:2289059-2310967 GCF_000699145.1 Aptenodytes forsteri
CACACCCCGGGGGGGGGGGGGGATGTGCGTGGGGCAACGTGTGAGCAGCAGGCACAGGTAACACAAGAGATGTTTACAGAACCAAGTACGAAACCCCAAGAATATTTACAGTGGATAAAAATGACTAATTTCCTTATTTCCTCTCTGGCTTACGTCTGCTTCCAGTATGTTACTGGGAAAGGAAAGCATGTAGTTTAGTATATCCATGCTAAGATTCTAGTTTCAATAAAATACATAGCAATTTAAGTATTTCTTGAATATGCACTGAATATACACTGTGACTTTGACACCAAAAAATGACTCTGCACAGCCTTCTAGAAAGAGAAATTATTATGACAGAAAACTTCTGGAGAAATCTGCTATGTTGGCCTGCAGTATAATACTAATTTATCATGTAGTCTTTAAGTGCCTCATAACAATCTAATGGAACAAACTGAAATATGAAATAAGAATGCATCAGCATGTAATGAAAATAACATGTCATGAAATTAATTGCTAATTA
The DNA here is from genome assembly GCF_000699145.1 of Aptenodytes forsteri. Classification (NCBI taxonomy): domain Eukaryota; kingdom Metazoa; phylum Chordata; class Aves; order Sphenisciformes; family Spheniscidae; genus Aptenodytes; species Aptenodytes forsteri. Next base: position 2,289,562 of record NW_008794710.1, read on the forward strand.
TTAATGCTTAGTAATTCTTTGTATTTACACAATGCATTACAAAAACTAAACAGCACCTTTTTCTAGATAACACATAATTTAAGGTCCTGCTATGCCATTGGATTACAGAAGTCTGTCCCTGCAAAGTTACTGTTACTGAAGAGTAACAGCTTAACACATGCCTATTCTATTGCACCAGAGGTTTTCAAGCCTTTTAGATTGTGCTTTTCTGCTGCTCTAAGTTTGTTGTCCCCTCTGCCTGCTTCAGCTCATTGCACCTATTTCCACATATACATACACTCTAATTTCTGATTTACCAAGCATCCTGTTCTCCACACTCCAGCACCTCCTCAGCATATCAATTTCTACCAGCTATCACTCACTCTTTAAAATAGATTTTTGAACCGCAAGCTCCAGCAAAGTCAGGCAAGGCCTCAGATTTTGTTTCCAGCAACATAAAATAAAACAGAAAGTCTAGGGAGGTGATGCCAAGCAATATCCACGAGTAACAATTTTGAGTCTGGCTAAATTAATAAGGGTGTGCCTGTATCCATTTGTGCATGTGCACATTTACAAGATCGGGGTTTTGTTCATCTGAGTGCTTTGGAAATAGTTTCTGTTTATACATGTGCCTGTGAGAAAGACAAAGCAGGAGGCTTATGGAGAAGCAAGCATATTTGTTTTATATGCTATTTAGCCATTCATTATTCTTCCGTTTAAGAAGTTCTTCATTAAATCAAGGACTGGAATAAATATCCTGTGGGATGATGAATTCATGGTTTGCAAGTGACTTACAGAAACTCCACTGCTTGAAATACATTCACATGAACTCTTCAGCCAACAATTAAAAAATGTATCAAAACCCCCAGTCTGTTCTGTTCCACAGAAGATTAAATAAACAAAAATTTGCAAGAAATAAAGTATCTGATGGCTGAAGGGTAAAGTCAGTTAAATTTAAAACAGAAATAGAAGCTATTTAGAATTCATCACTGAATTCCCTATTGAGAAGTATGAAAACCACTAGAAACCTTCAGTGGTAACTGAGTACTGTACATGTGAGAGACACACTAGTGCAATTAGAACATACTAATGCAGAAGTAGGTGAGTGATATTTGACGGCTTGTACCTTAAACCAGACAAGAATATATAGGTTCCTCTGGTCATATTTTTTTTCTTTTTTTTAATGAGTCACTACTGCCAAAGGGAAAATTATCTGTTTCCTCTCATTATCCATAAAAGAAGGAATATATGAAATAGTAATAAGCTTCCAGAAGGATGACTAATATAACCTTGAAGGCCTCCAGGTTAGAGATTCCTCAAATTTCCGTGGATGCTTGATTCTTGCCCAAATTGTTCTGAAATCACAAGGTCTTTTCTGATGTTGGGACATAGTTTAGTGGGCATGGTAGTGTTGGGTTGACGGTTGGACTCGATGACCTTAGAGGTCTTTTCCAACCATAATGATTCTATGATTCTATGTGTCAGAGAAGATTAACACTTTCTGATCTTTTTGAACTGAAGAAATTAAGTGATCTCTTCTACCTCCTCAGTTGTTCAGTTAGCCTTTCCTTTCTCAAATCTTTTCTCCAGATGGAATATTTTTAGGTTTGCTTTCTTTCACTCCAAGTTGATTGCAATTTTTGCCATTTCTTCCTCTTAATTTTTCTGCATTTTTCAAGTTAATTTAGCCCAAAGCATCATTACAGTATTCCTACCATGCCATCACCATTTCCAAGGAGAAGAGTAATTACAGTTGTCTTCTACTTTTTTTTGGAGTTTGGATTCTCCTGCCACCACAACCTGCAGCAGACCTTCTTGCAGTGACATGTGATGTATCACAGAAACAAAAAAAAAGCTTAAAGGAGCCTTAAAGGAGCCACATGCTGTGTGTACACTAAATGAGAGACACTTCCTGCTCTGAAGGCTTCAAAATGTCAATAAACTCATAGAAAACCAGGAACACAGATGCCAGCCAGTCCATTCCCATTACTAAGGCAGCCTCAGTTCTTGACAAACATCTGTCTGCCTGTCTTTTATAGATCTCCAGTAATGGACAAGCTACAATTTCTCCACACATCATTACACAGTTACACTATTCTCATGATTAAAAGGTTTCCTAATATCCTTCTTGATGCAGTTATCTGAAAATATAACGTGCATTCTCTCTGCTTCATCACCTTTCTTGCTGGTGAAATCACTGAACAGAACAGGCCTGGACCCAAGATAAATAGAGGATGGGGAAGCAACTGCAAGTGGGTCTGGCATGCCTGGAAACTTTCTAAACTAAGTTGGGTATCAAAGCACCTCCCTGCTAAAGCTGTTAGCTGAACTAACTCCTTTGCGATGCTCAGTTACTGCAGAGGACCGTGTGCCGGACCTCATTAAATGAGAACTTCACATTCACTGTAGCAATCAATAAAAGAATCAATTCATTCCAATGGAATTTGATAAAAAGGTTTTATTATGCTTCATAAGGGTTGCAGAAGCCTGAAAAGCAAGGCTCGTCTGCTCATATCTGACAGGCAGCAAAAGCCACCTGGGACGGGGACTGGGAGCTGGGGCCTCTGATTGCTATCACTATTCAGCTCTGACCAAATGGGCAGGCTGCTGGACACAGTGCAGACAGCAATAAAATAGCATCCCGTTTTTAAAAATACATACTACGGTCTCTTAAGTGCTTTATTCTTTCTGTATAACCACAACCAAAAGGAGTATCCCACCACCACTGCTATCACCTGACTTTTTGAACGTGTGGTCTCATCTACCATTAAGTACTTTGTGCTCCGTCTTGCAGATTAAGGCACGCATGGTATCAGCATTTGGCAGCTCTGCCCTTGATTACATTAATAAGATTCCTAAGGACATAGTACTGGACCAGTAAACACTACTACCTGTGAAGCTGGGTCCAAGTGCCCTGTTGAAAGTGAAACACGCTGTGTCCAGATGAGCAGGGATGCAAATCTAAGTTCCTCACATTTCAAGACCCTCTTCTGAGAAAAGGTTTAGGTGCAAATGCAACCCCAGTCTGGTTTGGGGTGTGGATAAGTAGGGAGAGATAAAACATCGTTGCTGGAGATTGTACAGTGCTAATATAAAAAGAGAACTACAGGCACTAATATTGTTCCTAGTGTATCCATATTTAGTAATCAAGCAGCTCTGTGCAGGAAAACAGCTTTGCATATTTTCCAGACTAACACCCTTCCCACTGGCAGTGATGAAGATGCTCTTAACTGACTTTGACCTTAAAGAATACTTTTCTCATGTCTGCTATACAAACATTCACGCTTTCATAGTGTGGAGTCACTTTCCAGGAAAGAAAGTTAAGATTTGATATCTGACAGGCTCTACATGTTGGAACAACAGCCAGCAAACTTAAACCACATAATCTATTATCTTGGGAAAAACAGAAGCCACATAACCACTGCTGTAATTAGTCTAATTTTAAAAGGTCTGCAAGTGCAAGTCTAGATTAAAATTGCTAGGAAGAAAGCAAACAGAACACAAAGAAGAGACCTTCAAAATTCTCCTTTATGCTGCCTACAAACAGGTACGCTTTTGCCTCCTGCATAAAAAGCTCGCTTCTTTTTTTAAATCTCTTTGTGAATTCTAGTCAAAGACTAATTGATGTCATGTATTAAGCTTCTTAGCAACCTGAAAGATTTATAAAATACCTACAGTGTAATTATTGAAAAGAATGCTTCAGTCTAACCACGCAGATGAACGTTACACCTATTAAAATACCTGGAATTACTCGCTAAAACTTACTCTTACCACAACAACAAAAATTTAAGAATATGTACGTTCTTCTTCCCCCTAGAAGTTCCATTGGCTAAAATAAATTATGGAACTAAGTACTAATTATTCTGCCAGTGCTATCCATTCTAGTCAGTAGATTTAACCTGAAAATCTGACATACTCAGGTTTGTTATCCTGAGCTGTGATTTTATAATGTATCACCGTTAATGACATTAGAACAAAGACAGAACAGAGGCATTTAAAGAGGAAACCCCCAGTGATGAGGAAGATCTCCATGTAAAGCACGTCTTGGTGAAAGTGGGCTTCCTGCTCCCTTAGTTGGGGACAGTGCTAGTTTTACCCGCAGCATGAAAAGATCTTCACGACAGCTTACTCCTACAGGAAATAACAGTAGCATCATCGACACTCGTGTTCTCATCAAAACGGCATTAGTATTTTTCTCAAGAAGAAACTAAAGAAACTGGTTGCCTCACATTGATTTCTGCAGACCACTAATATGACTGATCTGTAAAGCGTAAGGTGAGAAACGTCCCACATACACCTGCAGCTCTGTGTATCAGAAAGAACCATTTGGCTGCTGCTTGGTTATTCTGAAACATGGGAGAGCTTGAAGGCAAACTTCTCTACTTCACTATTACAAATATTTTGCACTCTCAGATGTGCACAAAGTTCACAAAATTCATATGATACAGGAACTTAAAATGGTCCTATTTTGATTTTGTCTGTCTTCTAAAAATGAAATCTGTATCTAACTATACAATCTCCCTTTTCTCTCAAGATGAACAGATACCCTCTGTCCCATAGACTCTTCCTGGTTTTCTAAATAGAGTTTCACAGAGGGAGAGTAGAACAGATGCACCTGTTAACGTCCAGAAAGCATCCATTTATTAAGACAGGATGAAACATTTGCCATAATTTACCCTACAAAATACATTGATGAGCAGCAGGAAGCCTCAATGTCTTTTCCAGAATTTTTAGTGAGTTTTATTTCAACTCAGGATTGACAGTGAATAATATTGAATTTTTAAAACTGAGATTAAAACTATTCTCAGAAATGGCCAAACTCTGGCTGCATTTTAGCTACCGTCAGTTTTGATTCCAGAGTTCTCTGAATTTAAAAGCTAACTACCATAGTCGTACCAGATCTTGGTGATTTTTAAGACACAACTGGACAAGGTCCTAAGAAACTTGGTCTGATCTCACAGCTGACCCTCTCTGATGAAGAGGCTGGACCAGAGACCCCCCTGGAGTCCCTTCCAGCTGGAACGATTCTATAATTACATCCACAATTGCCCAACACTTTCACTCCAAAAACTTTGTTGGTTTGTTATGTCTGCTCATTTGAGACATAAAATATTATCCCCGTTCCCAAGGGATGATATGAATAAATGATGGAATGATTTGTTGTGGATGACTACAGAAGCTCATTCTCAATACGCTTTCTGCACACAAAAAGAATGAAGTTAAGTACTCACAGGTTTGCATACTGAGCATAAACTCTTTTCAGGTACGAGCAAATACTTGGAGTCTGTTTTACAACACTCAATTTGCTCCATGTGTTGCAGCTAGCTTAGAATTTACTCAGAAAGAAACCACAAAGAGAATCTGTGTCTTATATTCCCAGAAGCTAAACCATTAGGAAATAGAAGTTACACTAGCAACACACGGAGAAGATGACTAATCCTCTGAACTTGGCATGCCACATTCATACGTTGAGATACTCTGTCGATATCATAAAGCACCCAGAAGCCCATTTCCATCAATTCATACTATTTTAATATGAGTAAGTGAATTTTACTAGTAGGGACAACACCTAGCACTTTTTCTCAAGAAGAAAGACAACAAATTGTCTACGAGGGAATTTCAAACCACATTCATGCTCCCACTGCAAGCTCCGCTGTGACACAACTTACGTGCCACATGAGGATTATGTGCTTGGGTGATCTGTACGCAAGATGTCCATGATGGAAATGCTTATTTTAGAGCTCAAGAAACTGCATTATTTGGAGGTCTCAGGAGAACAGCTAGCCTTTGGAAGGCTTGGTTTCATCACCTTTTCTAAAATAATTTCATATATTAAAGAGTCATATTTTCAAAGACTGATTTGATATGAACACATCAAAAAGAACAGTTGCGCTTTTATATGCGTTCTGAGCAAGACAGTGCTTTAAAACATTTTTCAGAGGCTATTAGTTACAAAAGGAATAATGGATGATTTGTAACACCGCGCATCAAAACTGTAATATAGGGCAGGAGCTAGAATCAGTATTATTTATCATGATTGTGAGACAAGCCCTGCTGCTACCCTGAATTATCTATAGCAACTGAATGATCACAAAGAGCAAGCAAGGGAGAAAAATTTGGTGTTTGAGGGAGTTTAGCTGAGTTGGGTCTTCACCCAGCCTGCTATTAAATGCTTTCTGTGAGATGCTGACCCTGAAGCATTTCTGCTGAAATTTCAGCAACACAGCTGAAAATCAGATAAATTTTGTAATTTAGTTTAGGAACTTACAGGAATCTAGCTTTAACAATTTTGACCAGATAATGTGGTGTCCAGTGTAGCAATTTCATTTATGTGGAAGAACACACTGCACAACTTTTTTCTTTTTTTTTTTTTAAATTTGAGTCATTTACGTGAACTTTTTTATTAAAAAAGCTTTCTATTTATAAATCTTTTAGAAAAGTGAAAAAATTAGACACGCACAAGGAAAAACGCTATTATTTTCACCTCTACATATTGAAACAATGAAAAATGTAACAAACAACAGAAAACAGACATGAATTGAGCAACCAATACTGGATCTTTTAGGTTCGGATCTTTCAAAGGCCTATGAACGCACATTGATAGCTTTATGAATGCAAGCCACCTTTAAATCAAATGCTGGAATTAAGTGTTTGCATAAGGCTCTAAGAACAAAGCCACAACACACCTATTTAGATATGACAATATATTCAATAAGCTTTTCATCAGCTCACACAAATTTTGAACCTTTCTAAATAGCTATTTTGGTTAGCTCACAAAAATTTGAAATTCAAATCTGATTGCAAAGCATTAAAAGTATAAAGTATAGTATATAATGTAAAGGCAAAATGAAAAGTGTTGAAGTTGTAATTATTTCAGATAAAGCATTTTAATTCCTTCAGGCTTCCACAAGCATTATTATAACCTCCAGCATTCTTCTCCAAGTGGCCAAATTACTTTTTTACTATTATGTGGTTGATTCAATGAACGTTGTCACATCCTGTGGTTCCATTCTGAAGAGAAGCTCCCTATGCCACCGCTCACATGGTGTGAAGCAGGAGGTTGTTTATGGACTGCTATGATCTCCTGACATGCAAGTGCCATGCAAAAACATGAGATGTGCAAGTCAGAGGAGAGGGCAGAGGGCTGAAGTGCTTTCTTACCTACTCCAAATACTCACTGATGGATATTTTGCAGGAATGAAAATTTGGAGATTTGGCATCCAAATAACAGAGCATTATGACCCAGTTCTAGCACCTGTAGGAGCACTGAAATGCTTTGAAGGGAAGGGGTCACCATGTCTTTATGAACCATTTCAGGCATAAAGCTGGTCTACTGGCTTATCAAAGCTTATCAAAGCTGTCTTTGTCTCTTCACAGCTCGTTGTTCAGAAAAGCCTCACGCCTTCATTCTCAAGTGACGGCAATGGCAAAGAGATGCTGTTGGGTGTCACTCAAGGTGACATGTTTGACATTTCACAAGGTAAAGCTCTATGTTAAACACAAGTCTGAAATGCCTTCAGACCTAAAACCAGATCTTCTGTAATTCCTCTGTATGTTCTAAGATCCCATGCAATAAGGCTTCTGCAATTACTGTATTTTGCACTAAAAAGAGATTTTTAAAAAGGCACATTTTTGACACCTACTATCAGACACCTCCTAGTTATCACATAGTATCAAATGTACTTGTGAATTCAATATAGTACTGGTTATCATTTTAACCTCAGTTCTGATTCTTTGCACCAACAAATTTCTCAAATAGGCAGTGATGAAGGCTGGAACAGTAGCCACATTTTGTATTTTTTGTAATTTGTCAAAAATTGATTTGTATACTAGCTTTTCAATCTCATCCATACATTTTAATGTATGACTCAAGCCAGTGTTTTATTCTATTACATGTATCTACAGATGGTTGAGGGGAGAAAATCTAGGCATTCAAACTAGTTAATTGGTGACATTTGGAGAACTAACTACTGGTTGATTTTTTGAATAACTCTAAAGTTAACACATTTGTTTCCCAAACGTTTTTTTGTTTCCCAAATTATCCCAATTTTGTAGAAGCACACCAATGATCAAAAAAGTGTCTGTTGTCTCTCAAGCAATCAGATTAGTATTTAAATACACAGAAGGTATTATGCATTCATTCTGTGAAGTAATTTTAAAGATTTTTTTTTTCTGTTTTAGAATTACAAAAATGAACTAAGGAGGGGCTATTGCCTTTCTGTAAAGAAACAGGTGACTCAAGCTGAATTTTGAGAGTAAGGTTGACTGAAATAGGAAAACAGTGAAAGTTTGGGAGTGAGGAGACGTCATAGTTTGATCTTGCGGAAAAGCTTTAAAAATCAAAGTCTGAGTAACTCTGCTTTCATCTTTAGGTGCAAACTCTAAGCTCTTTCTCTTTATTACTTTTTAAAGAAGAGAAAACCAAAAACCCTGCAAGGTAGAAATATAATTTACCTTCATTAAAACTAAACTGGTAATTTTGTAATCACACAACAGCAAATTTTTATGGCACAAAATGATAAATTCCCCAAGGCTACAGCAAACTTCACATGGATGCATACTAAATCACTCAAAAAGATTTAATATGCATATGGGAAGTTAGAGAAAGTAGATTGCGCCTTTTTTATTTGAATTTACTGAGGCCCTTTTTAAACAGTCCCCACCAGGTGATCTGTCAGGTGGGATTAGCAGGACAAGAAGGGAGAGCCCTGAGTTGCATGAATTCAGATCCGACTGACAGCCAGAGCTCAGGTAACTCCTCAGTTTTGTGCAGGAGGCAAAACCCACAATTTTGGAGAAATGTGATTATTCCTTAAATGTCTCTGGATAATTTAAAAACATAACAAATAAAAGTATTCTGATTATACACCCCTAGATTTGAGACCTCGTTCCCTGCCACCTGCCCGGCCACCACAGAGGCAGGCGGTGGGACCACTAGTGCCTGGCCAGCCAGAGTGGAAGGCAATCCCCAACACTGCTTAAATAGTCAGTCTCCATCTTCTTGGAGAAACAGGTATTTATCCACACAGAAGCATCCACTTGCTGGATGAGCTCATGGCTGCCTCCTGGACCATACTGATGCTGATGACTAAGGTTAGGTTTTCAAAAACACAAGGGAATTGTCTAATTCTTTCTCCGCTGCATATGGTAGATGTTCTAACGACCTCAGTGTGAAAAGAATTATGTCTCTACCTGCTTTTGAAAATCTCACCTTAAATGTCTAAGCTGGCAAGTCCTTACTCTGTGCCATGAAACTGGGGAAAAACACTCACTGATTTCAGTAAGCATTAAAACAAGCTCTTAAGACTTATAGCTCTGAGCAGTCTAATTGAAGTTAATGTTAGTAGGAGTGCAGAGTTTGGAAGGATGACAGCCTTTATACTCATGCTGACTTTTGAAGGTGATCCAAGTAATCAAAATGACTGGAGACTTTTTCCTTTTACAAGAAATTTTAAATTAAGTGTGAAACTTAGATCAAGGGTCAGACTTTGTAAGACTTTCAAGTTCTCCCATAAACTATCTCATACAGATAATTTTAAACAGTACTACTTAGTAAAAGCAGTTTTACTTGTCAAATGAAAATGAATATATAGTCTTACAGTATAATTTTACAGTATCTGCAAATACTGTTATACAGTATTGCATATGATAAAGTATCAGATAATTTTCAGTTGTAAGAAGGCACAAAGAGCATTAACACCTCCTTGCCTGTTATTCAAATCTCTTACTCGGACATGATTTGAAAGGTAATCCAAAATCTCTCTCCTGGTTGTGAGGACCTGCAAGTAGCCTGGAGGGCTTGCTCCCCTTTGTGCGCTTCCCCTGCCCCTAGTATTTTCCTCTGTGCATTTAAAAAAAAACAATTGGGACTTATTTATTTTGTGCTGAAGTTGTGAGCTTCACTCTTAAACTGTTATCAGTGGAGCAGGATGTCTCTTTAAAGAGTTTGGACATGGTTGGTCAGGGGACTCATCAGCCGTCCTTCAGCTCCTGAGACAGAGAATCAGCTCCTGTGTGAGCTCCAGAGGCTGCGGACGGTGCCTGGGAGAGGTTCATGGTCAGGAAAAGGACCTCAGTGTGGTTTTGAATGAGAAGCTGCTTGAAGCCTCCTTTGCCAGACAACGACACATGAACAATGATGAAGTGTTCTTAGGAATCAGAGGGGTAGATTGCTGCTCTATGTTGAACTTTGAATTTTATTTTTTCATTTTTTAAAAAAATTTAAATTTTATTTTTTTAGAAAATAAACTTATCCTGTTAGAATACAAACATCAGTTGTCAGACAGCTCTTGATGAAACTGGCCTCTGTCCTCCATGTGAGGAGGACTAGTTCAGCCATGAAAATAAAGCAATCCACTAAAAGCAAAGCTTATGGGAGCCTGGGGAAGCTGGGACAGGAACAACTTAATCCGTGCAGCAACTAGGCTGCAGCAAGAAGGAACCAGCTAATGAAAATAAAAGCTTGACAGAAGAGATTGAAAAAAAGAGAGCCATGAAGCCAAGCTTAGATGCAGGAAGGAGAAGAGAGGAGGGAAGGGGAGGGAACGGGGGAGAGGATCTATTCCCCAATGAGACTAATAAGGATTCTCAAAGCCTAGGGTAAACCAGAAGATGGGTGGCCTAAAGGCTGAAGAAAAAGGCAGTGACAATCATCATCAGTGACCATGAACTCTTGACACAACCATCAGACTACATTGCTAAAGCACTCCTGTGGGGAATTTGCCATATTCCACAGTTACAATAATTTTTCTTCTGCAAGACAATTTTCTCCAGGACATTCAAACAAGGAGATATGTGGGTAGCACAATTGAACTGTATCAAAAACATGGTGGGAATTTCATCCACTTCAATAAAGACATTTACTATTACCTGAAAATTACTATTCAAACATCATATGCTACACTATACCAGCTATATCATAGTATATCAGACATCAAGGCTGCCGAGTACCTGAATGAAAGGGAAGAGCAGTCCGACTGCGAAGTTGGAGAGCCAGTTGACTGTCCCAGCTATCATGAATGCGGCCGGCCTCTGCGACTGCTGGAAAAACTCTCCGGTGAGGACAAACGGAATCCCACCTGAAACAGGGTCCAACAAGTCAGTGGATTTAGTAAACTTCCTCTGCCAACAGCTGTTTCACATACAGAGATGAACATGCTCTGTGCCGCACACTTCAGTGACTAGCTCTACAGCTCTCTGCTCAGGTGTACACAGGGGCTTCTGAGCCAGTAAAATGTGATTTGTCAAAATCATCCTTTAGAGAAGTGACACTTTCCTCTTTCACGCCACCGCATCTCCTGTTTTACATCCTTTCAGTGTTGGCAAGCAAGTAACAGAGCAGTGAATCCACACAACAGCTTCTGGAGTACCATGTGACGTGCCATTTATTAGAAATAAGAATGACTGTTTCTACTAAAATGCTTGAAATTCTGAAAATTCAGAAATACTCCAAAATACTTTCAGACCTTAAGAGTTGGAAAAATGGCTCCATAGAGATTAAACAGTATTTTTTAATAATTATTACTCACTTTATTTCAGCAATAAAAAAGGCAAAACATTTGCTTCTCTATGAGCATACTTTTCATTGATGCTTATTTAATACATTCCCTTACTAGATATACTGCTGGCACTTCTGGCAAGGTCTATTTCTCCCATCAGCCAAGGACTCTGACCTCCATAATAACAAGCTCAGTTGAATACCAGATTTGTCACTCGTGTCTCCTTCCACTTAGGCAGTAGACTATTTTGTACAGCACTGGCATATTGCTGGCCTGACAATAATCCCTAGGGAATAGCTGTCTAGTAGCTGAAAGTCTCAATTTATGATCTTTGGCTTCCTTCATTCCAATAGGATATTTCAACAGAAATATTTCAATTTTTATAGAATAAAACATGGATTACATTTGCTGATTGGCTACATACATCAGTTAATGTTGCACATTAGACATGCATCTACTTGCAGAATTATTTCACCACAGTTTGGAGAACTGTAAACCTAGTAACATCAGTCAGGTCTTCAGTATTCTCGTGCTACCAATTTCTACCTCTAGGTCCTCATATCTGTCAGTATCATCTGCCTCACCACTTAGCTTTGTAGGCGAGATCCATGTACACACGTACTATCTAAGTCCTTTCTCTGCTTTAAGCATTTTAACAAGTTAGTGTGAACAATCAAAAACATATTAACGGACACACTTCCTCTCAAAAACCTCTGTAACAATCCTGACTTCCAAAATATATATAAATTAAGATAAATACACCACTAAAGACTTATCTACCCACTGGATCGTATTGCATGTTTTTGCTTGATCTGTGTGTTTATCTTTTGCACTGCCCTTACTCTTGGACAGTTGTGAAGACATCTGTAAGTGCCTTATGGTGACGCATTGTCATGTAGCCCCTTGTGCCCAACGGCACTACATGTAAACACATGCACCAGAAGCTGTCCTATGAGTAGTATGACACAGGAACTTGTCAACACGTAACAGGATGTGCAGATGACACATGGTATCAGATATTCCTCCATTCCAGATCTTTCAGATGCAGACACCATGAATACGTGCATAAAAGAAAGGCAACATGATGCACCAAATGGCTGTATATGTTAGTAGGCATCACTCTCCATCATGAGCTAATGTGACTTTTCGTGAGAACGTATCTACAACGGTAGCAAAGGCTTCAACTGAACTTTCTGTCCCAAAGACTGCCAGTATAAATTACACCAAAAAAAGTACAGAGCAAATAAATTTCTTTACTCCTACTTATACATAGGAAACTGAGATATGGAGAGTTTAGGCCATCCAAGCCCTAGTTTAGTGTCCTTCTACAAGCTGTATGTAGTATCTGAATTCTGTGACTAAAAAAAGTGACCTCTCCGAATAGCACTTTGAACATGTACAATAAGCAGCTGAACAGGCATAACATTGAAATTCAAGCAACATGTGGTCTATCAATCCTTGGTGGCTTCCACTGCCTATTTTGTCATACACTTGGGATTTGGGTTCAAATCCTAAGATGTGGCAGGCAAAACAATCACATCTGTTCTGTCAGCATCTGCTTTAGGTCTCAAATGCCACGTAAGGCAGTGGTTTGCCAGGGCACTTGCCCCTTGGAGAAAGGAACTGAAAGACTGGAAACACAGAAATCATGTAAAATGATTTATTTATGATCATTTATTCTGTCATGCCTTTGCTGTAGGACAATCTACAGAGGTGTTGCTGTTCTTGTCAGTATAATAAAAAATGCTCTTTGAGACCCATTTGGGAAAATACACATTGTACAAGACAGGAGAAAAGCCAGAGGCAAAAAAAAGACCAAAAAAAGTACAAAAGGACAGAAACATACCAGAAAGCATAAATGTTATGGAAATAAAAATGCATGGGCACTATCTTGGAAAAAGGTTCCTTGAAATTCAAATGTAATTTCTAGATACATATTAATCATCACTAAAACTTATTATTAGTCACACTTGCCACAAAAGCTCTTCAATCTAATTTGAAAAAAAAATCAATTAAACTAGTGCTGGTAAAAATAGGATTTTGCAAAGTCTAAAAAAAAAAGAAATTAGCAGCTGCTCTGAGTTCTTTCAAATGTTCTGTAGAAGAATAGGAAAGGTGACACAGACAGACCTCCAGACTTTTTCGTGGCATAGACAAGCATCTCCATAGCATCACAAAACAGAGAAAGTCAGTTTCTGTAGAGGGATGACTTAAGACAAATTATACTGAAGAACCAAGGAGCCTGAAAAGAGAAATCAAATGGAGCCAGGTCATTGCTGTATATTGCTATATGCCTGGAAGAGCAGAGACTTGATCTTACTAGCATGCAGAGCAGGGGATTCGAATGCCTGCCAAGAGCCACACCACTGTGAAGAACACACTCCACAACTGAGTGAAGTGAAAAAGAAATTAGGGCAACCTGAAGGAAAAATGTAAAGCCTTAAGACACAAACAGTGAAGACACCTGAGATCAGCTGAACTGATAGCTCCAGGAGTCCATCCCCAGCCATTTCATGGTGTCAGAGGTGTGTTCAAGGACCCCTTTTCTCCTGGAACTTGGTTTATTTGAGAAAGAAATCTGGGTGCATGGGATTGAAGGAAGCTGTAGTATGCTTTGACTAGGTCAGTGTGGATCTGGGCTGCAGTGTGCCACTACTCAGTCTGCGGATGCAGGCCTGGTCCTCCCTCACTCTCTCTTTACAAAGTCCCAGGATTTTCCATCTTACTTTTTGAGTAGTTGAGTCATGACAACAATATGGCATGACAACAACCGTTCCTTATAGAGTCAGTCTCATTGCAGGGTTCTCTACATAATCACTAGGCTAGATGGGTCCATACTGGCCTGTGTTCAAATATAGATACTTGGAAACCACAGCCAGAAGCAAACCAATCAAACCACTGTATTTTTTGAAACAGTCTTTTTGTCATGGGTTTTGCAACTTTAATATGTGCTTGAACGTGGGTGAAATCGCTTCACAAAAAAGCTAACTGATGTTCTTTCTCATGGGGGATGAACTTGGCATTAGCATTTCCCCTGGAAGGCTTTCCACACAATTTTCAGTGAAACAGCTTTATTTTAGCTCTGATCATAAAAACAAAAATGTATATTAGGATTTCCTGTAGGAGTTTTTCAGCAAGTTGGCTTCTGAACGTGAATTTAAAGAGGTAATGCTTTGACCACAATAATTATAGTGATTCATTTCTAATACGTCTGAATTCTAATACGTTTTCTGAATACAGAAAACATGAAAAAGGAAAGAAAATACTGAGATCCTCATTCTGTTTTTATCCAGTACCTAATTAGGAGTTGAGCTCATGGCTATACATATGATTTATGAAATGAAACTGTTAAAAGAATAAATGCCTAATACAAATCAGGGATATTTATTACATTGGTAAATCACCTCTAAAGGCGATGGAAACTTTGTACCCTAAGAACCAGTGAAGAGGAAGGAACTCACTCCCTGAGCCAGCAGCTCATTTTTCAATACACACTCAAGACAAAACTCTGTGTGTTCAGGCAGTGGCCAGGGCCAGCCGTGGGGTTTCCAGCCCCAGCAGGAGGACCACCCATGGCCACACAGCCTAGTGGCTTCCTGCACGACTCGGCACTCCAAATTCTGCCTGTATAGGGGGGAGTCTAGAAATCCTGAGAGCCCTGATTAGGGCAAGAGCTCCCAGACTTTCCAACTCCATGCTTTGAGAGAAGGAGTCTTCAAAGTAAGATGTTTTGAGAAAATAGGCAAGTACTTTGCAACCATGTTCTGTTTTAGAAAAAAAATGCCTGTGCAGCTCTAGACAAGATCAAGCAAAACAGCTTTTGACTGCATCGCAAGGCTTGTAGAGAAGACCGATCTATCCTAATAGTGATGGGAGATAAAGTACTATCTCAACAAAAGGCTTGAGTATTTGCAATTCAAGGGGCAAAAGACAACTCCAGAGGGCAGCTGTGGGAGAGAAGCAATGGAAGCGAGACAAAGATCCTGGAAGAAAACTGCTGGAAAAACAACCCAATATTCTTCAGTGAGAGAGCAAAAGTTTCTACCCAGACCTTAGCTATTAAAAAAAAAAAAAACCAAGAAACCCACACAAAACCCCCCAACCAACCAACCCCCCAAAAAATCCCCACCAAACCCCATGGGAAAATATACTGCAGGAGTACTGCTAGTGAGGGATGCAATGCAACTACTGAGTTTCTTCCATCTCTAAGGGTCTACAGATAGAATAAGAATTTTGCAAAATACATATCTCAATCTTTAAAGAGGTGTTGTGTAACTTGCCAGAGTATTTTAACTTGTACATCGTAATTGATAGAATAATACCCCACCAAATAACAACATTGCATAGTCAGATATGACAGCTGTATTGCCCAGCTAATCCTGTTGAGAGAATTGGGAGCAGAACATGTGATAGGGGTGTACTGAGTCAGAGCTTCATGCTACAGACTCTGCTATCTGTCTCCAGCTCTTCTCCATGGGAGAACTGTTGATCTCACCTACCGCAGAATTAAGCAAAACAGGCACTTGTTTTGTATACTTGCTTGTATAAAACAGTATAGTTCATTAACCACATTAATTTGTACCATTTGAAGAGCACGGTCTTTTCTGCCTTAGATTAAAGGCACGTGAATAAAGAACATTTAGAGCTAAGTCAGTCTATGGCAAACCAAAAATGCAAACCATAACACCAGATTAGAAAACATAAATAATACAAACCCTGGCAAAAAACAATAACATAATAATTAGTACCTATAGTTATTAACAGTCTAGTTTTTAATACAATATTTTGTGGAAAGTGTTTTTGCATTAACTGGCTCTTGGTTTAGCATCTATAAAACCTGTTACTCTAACAGCATATAGAAAGCCAGTTCTGGAGGTATTTTGAACTTTGTTGGTGCAAGGTAACCCACATCATTCAGGGTAAAGAAATAAACTAAGCAATGGTGCAGAACAAAAATATTGATATACTCTGTTGTAACATCATTAGTTAAAATGTTGATTCTTGGTTCTCAGGTAATTTACACTAAAATGGCTGACATACAACAACAAGGCTATTATTATAATAATTCCTTTTAAATACAGCTGTTTCCTGGAAGCCTGAGTAATATCTTCAATTTTTAATAGCTTTCCCTTTTCTGCTTTTTTTATTGTAATAGAAACCAGCAGTACAGATGTAGGCCATTCTGTCAACTGCTGTACAAATCCAATACATCTTTTTTTAGTGTTTTGGTAACACTTTCAATCTGGTGGGGTATTTTGTGATTTTTTTTTAAATTATTGTTGTTTGATTTTTTTTTTTGTGTTGGCTTTTTTTTTTTTGGTAAAAACTGAACATCAACATTAAATTTCTACTGTAGCACTTAGCAATTTTTTTTTTTGGTTCACCATTATAATTCTGCATAACTACTGAAGAATAAAATACAATTGAAAAATACACTCAACTTTTAACTACATGTAAATAGTATTTTAAACATTTCTGCTATATTTTCAGACTCACTTTATCAAATCAGAACCCTAATTACAGCCTGACTTTGTTCTTCTATTTGAACATGAAGAAAAAATTTCTTTACTGAGCTATGACTAAGTCTTTATGATATAATTAATTTTATAATTATTCTCAGTAACAATGATGATCAGACACTGATTAACATCACTTCTGTTAATATTACATTATTAAAAACAATTATCTCAATGACAAGATCAATGACAAGAGAGTTTTTACTTTAATAAAAGCACCAAAGGATCCCTTACATTTTCATCCACTATACTGATGGCAGTATTGTGGAAATACCTGAATTAAAGACTCACAAGTGTGATCAGTCCTAGGTAAGTGAAATATTCATACAGTCGCATCTCTATGACAGGACGGAAAACAGAAAAAACCCCAACCCCTATCTAGTCTAGGGCTTATTACTTCTACAATAATCTACTGGAAAAAATATAAAGTCATCAGCATGATTTGCCTGTCAGGAATTCAGGTTGACAGCCCATTAGCACGAAATGCTGCTGGTTGTGAACCTATGCAAGCTAAAAGTCTTGAAAACTCGGTGTGGCACGTCAGACTTTCCTCATGAAATATTTTAACAAATTAATCACAGTAGCAGTGCACAATTATGTCATTGTATAGCTGCATTCATCCTGAAGGACTCCAGGAGTAAAAATAGTGGACCAAATTTTCAGAGAAGCTGGGACAGAAGAGTCTCTCCCTGTCCTCCTTCTGTTTAAGATGGGTAACAGACCACGTCTTCACTGTTTATCATTTCTGAAAACTGTTGAAGTCTTTAGGACATGGGGCCTCAAATGCCAGTGACTAAAGAATTTGGCTGCTGCTCCAGGATGGTAGACAGGGTATGGAGAGCAGTAGATGTAGAACTAATGAATGTAGGACAATAAAAATATTTCATTTTCCTTACTGTGGCCAATAACCAAAATAGATATAGCAAATAGCAAGATCTGTTTGCTACCAAACAGAAAGGAAAATGAAGAGAGAGCCAGAAGGCGCCCTTTGACTAGAAGTACCAGCTTGAAGAAAGAGTAACAGTCTTGCTGCAATGAAAGATATAAACCTTCTTTCTGATGAAATTCAGAAAGAAGTCGCCAAAGCCATAACTGAGTGTTCCCCAAAAAGTGAAGTTTCTGGAGTAGGACAGATAACATCTGGAGATTCAAAGGAAACAACTGCTTACTCGGTCAAACTGACACCATCAGACTACCCTTGTTCATGCAATTGTCCTTCTGACCTATTTTTCCCCCCTGAGAGTCTCTTACTGCTGTTTATTTAGCTTTCTATGTAGTAGGCTGGCTATCAAGAAACACTGTCTAGTCCCTAGAGCAACTTTCATTGAAACATAAAACTAGTAAACATTTGCATTTAAATGCTAGCCAAGGAGCTTAGCCAAAAATAGATGAGATGAACTTAGAACTTCTCTGTGCTGTGCACTGTGCCTGGGCACAAGGAAAATAAAATATTTTTATTGTCTTACATTCATTAGTTCTACATCTACTGTTATATATATTTATTAGTTTGCACTTTTATAAGTATAAATATTTTATACTAATTCACAGGAGAAACTGCATTTTTTTCCGAGGCTTTCTATATCCAGTCCCCATTAATCTGAATAATGTACCTAGTCACTTACACAGCTTTTGAATAAATCAATTTTTCATGGTTACATGAAGCTCTAAAACACATGGGTGCATTCTTCCAGCAGTAAATTTCTTAAGTGTTGGAGTTGTGTGCCATCAGCAAGTAATTAACAATCATTCAGGAAAACATGCTAGTTCAGGTAAGAAGAGTGCTCTCAAGTGTCAAAGCATTCACATTTTGAAAGCTTCAATTAAGATAATTTGTAAATCTGTTGTTAAAGGGATAAAGTTCATAAGTTTTCCTGCTGCTAAGAACTCCATGTGTCATCTCCAGCAATTCCTTTATCCAACAGATACGGTCACCTTTAAAATACTAGGGGTTCATTTTCTTTAGAACTTCCACTAATTATGAAGAATTGAAATCACTTCTGTAACAGAACTGTTAAAAGCTACACATTTACTCTGTGCTGCTCCTTAAAGAGAGAAGTATTCAAACAAAACATAAAACAGGTGTTAATCCTAAAATATATGCTGAATGACACCGTATTCAACATATTCAAGGGGCATGTTACCTTCCCCCAAAAAAAATTCAATGAAGATGCAGCCAGATTGAAAGCAATTCTAGTTTTATTTCTTAACAGCCTCAAAACTCAGTTTGTTCACTGAAAGGCAACCAAAAGATAAATTCTCATGTGAAACCCTTAAACTTCCCATCCTTTCATCTCCTTGACTTAGTAGAAGCAGTTGAAAATACTCCTGCCCCCAAGTGTAGGCAGGAGCTTTTTCTATTGCTAAAGAAAAAACAGAGAAGGAAAGGTAAATCAGATCTCCTGTTGCTGTGCTTCACAGCCCACATAAATTAATGCAATGGCATTAATATGGCAGGCCATGATGGCTGGCAGCTGGGAGGCTAAAATGCCAACCCTAAGGCTACCTGTGTTGGATGGATGGTAGTCTACAGCAATGGAGCGGCACAATGGGGCAGGGGATGGGGCCAGAGATCCCTCAGCAAATCTTCAACTGAGACTGATACATACTGCATAATAACAACAGATCTCCAGGTTATTATGAGTTCCTGAACTGAACTGTAACTCCTGTTTGCAATATTTAACTGCTTTTAATGCAGCATGTTTTAAAACCTACTGTTGTGCCCACAAAAGCCTTACAACTATCAATGAACCAAACCTTTTCTTAAATACCCAAGAAAACTAAAGGTTACTTCTGCACAAATACCCTTCTTATCTGCTGAGGGAACTATCTGACATTTTCAAAGGATGCTTACCTGCTAGAAAGACTGTAAAGGCTTCTAGTTTACAGAATAAAAGACATTTGAAAATTAACCTAAACTTTCAAATCTACTGCTTTTTAATTAAATATATAGCAACACGGGTTTATTTGTTTCTTTTGAACATGATACACTTTTCTAATACAAAGAGAAGGTTTTTTTCCACTCAAGCAAACTCCAAACTCTTTCTAAAAGTGTACTAAAAGAAAGTGTACTAAAAGAATGCCTCTGTTGGAGGCCACGAGCATTAGAAATTCTTACATCCCATTCTAAGTGGAGAAGCTAACACAACATCACATAAAGCTTCTGTAAATCAGGCAATAATACTGATGCTGACTTTCATTTCAGCACTTTTATGTCTACGTGTGTGCTATCACACCTTCGTTTGTGTTTCACATCCAAGAGAAGATTTTTTTTCTTCCCTGATGGCATTTCAGATTGAACAAACCTCATGACTTTCAAAGTGACCCTTTTAACACAACGGCTCCGCTGTCAATACAGCTGCATGTTGGCATTCAGAGTAAGAGCACAGGCTGATTTAAACTTTAAATATCAAAATACCTTTGATACACCTCAGGGCACAGCAATGATTTCCTCCAAGTTTTCTTTTGTTTCCTTCATAATGTCAATTTAACACATGCTGAATATACCATTATCATCTTTCCACTGTGTCTGTATTCAGCTGTGCTAGGAAAGGCTTCACTCACACTCCATAAACCGTGACAAGTTTTATAAAACTCAATTATAAGAAAAAACTCTCAAAAAAGATACAAAAAGTGAAACATTTTTCTGAAATGGTCTGGTTTGTTAATGTTTCTTAGCTGCGTCTGAAAATGCAATTGCTATAAAAAGCAACAGTTGAAAAATGAAGATCTCACTACCATAAAATTACTATGTTTTCAAATTCCATCAGAGAGTGGATTTTATCGATTTCCCTCTTCCGTAATGAGAGTGTGACTGGAAACACACCACTGATCTGATTTTGTCATCCTTATGCATCCTGAATAGGAGCTTATTTTAAAAGTAGGAATTGAAGCAAAATCACACTGATTCACGTTTGATCCTACTCACACTAAATTCAACCTTGCACAAACTCCAGTGAAGTCAGCGGGACTTCTTCTGAAGGGAAGTGCCACTCATCCACAAAAATACCTACAGGATTTAGGACCAGAATAACTACTTCTAAGATGTTACACAGCATACAACAATAAAGTCAAATGCCCTGAAGCTACTATGTAAGAACTAACCAGAGAATACTGCTTTCTTCTCACTGTAGCACCACTGATTTAAAAATAGCAGCTATTGATGTAAATTAAGTCAGAGGCTGAATGCTCTACGTAATGACCAGCTAGAAGATCCTCTCTCAGAACATGCTCATCTTCAGAGACACATAGGCTTTTTGACAAATGGAAACAAAGACAGACTTTAGACAGAGGATCAAGCATCTCCCTTAGAGATAAAGGAAGAAGAGGGCTTTAAACTAGAGATGCCGGGGGAGGGGAACCTCAATCCATCCCACTCCTACCAGTTTGATGCCAGGGCCAGCAATAGATGCCCAG
>NW_008794710.1:2314264-2388071 GCF_000699145.1 Aptenodytes forsteri
CCTGGAAACGTTCCAGGTCAGGTTGGACGGGGCTCTGAGCAAGCTGATTTAGTTGAAGATGTCCCTGCCCATGGCAGAGGGGTTGGACTAGATGACCTTTAGAGGTCCCTTCCAACCCAAACTATTCTATGATTCTATGATTCTATTACACAGGACTTGGAGATAAAGGAACACAGGATCAGATTGGATCATCTGGTTCAAATCCAATCCTCAGCTGTTTCAGGCAGCATTTCATACAGTCCTTTTAGAAATTTATAAAACTCGTGTGTTTAGTTTCTCCTTTTGCTGTTTCCATTGAGAAGCTGATACAGAACTCAGCTCCTCTAGTGGATAGGAGTTTTCTTCCAATTTCTATTCTAAATTTATTTATGGCTAGCTAGCACCTAGGTTTGGGTTTTTGTTGTGATTTTCTGCAGCAACATTTGCCTTCAGCTTATTTTCTCAGTGTTATTCTCCCTTTCAACCATGCATTTAGAAAGAGAAATCATATTCTCAGTCTTTTTGGTTAGACGCTATAAAGTTACTCTGTATCTTTTCATATAAAAATGTATTTTTTTCACCTTCACAGCAGCCCTTCTTTGCAGCCTTCCTAGCAAACTGCTGCATGAGCATTTTTGTGCTCCAATGTTCAGCTCTAAGTCATCATCTCAAAAATGATGACGTGACACGACAACACAATAAGCATTTTTCACATTACAATACAGAGCAACAATGAATGACAATATGATGCATTAGGTCTCAGAAAAAATGTAAAAGAATGTGCATACAGTGTTAATATAAAAAAATCTTTCAAATTACTTTAGATAAAATATAAACAGCTATGGAGAAGTTTTCTGTGTGACACTTACAGATATCATTCTTATATTCTCCCTTAGCTAACTGGCGTTTTCAGACATCCTTAAATCCTCACCCTGTTCCTGAGTTTCTAAGCCTCTTTTTCTCTGCAACTGCCTGCAGTTATACATGTCCTATTACTAAAAACAGGTAAACTGTGAAAGATGAAGTGAGATTTCAAACAAATCACTCAAACTTAGAAGTGCTACCAAAATAACACAAATTTCCTGCACAAAGATGGCTTGAGTTATGACAATCAAGCAATGGGTATAAAAGCAAATCCTCAGATTTCTGGAACTTCCCCTAGTCTTACTGCTTGTTGTAATAAAAGCTGATTTTCTTCCTTCCAGAGGACTCCAAGGAACTCCTGGGGAATGTTCCCTGGAAGAGGGGACATTACTGCACGCCTGCCTGGGCACACGTGTGACTGACCTCCCTCCCAGCTACAACGGTCGAAGGAAGGGCAACACACTTGTGCTACACAAACACCTTTTACAGGTCTTACTGCAACAATAGGGGTTTGGGTTATTTCTACTCATTCCCAATGGTAAAATAAGTCCAGTGCTCCAGTTCACTGTATTTCCAGAGCCACAAAATATGCAAAGGTTTGATTCAAAAGAGACAATACTTTTTCAATTTCTGAAAGAAGGTGATAAAGGAAGGATTACTTCAAAGCCAGGTATATTATTAAAACAGTCCACCTCCTCCCACCCTTTCATTTAGTTAAAGACAGGCATCACACCTAACATCCCCCACCATGGTTTCCTTTCCCATCTCTGCAGCATTGCCTCCTCCGTTTATGAAAACTGGATAGGAGGACTTTACACTTAAACAGAATATTCTTCTAAGGAAGAAATATTAATAAATCTCTTCATACAAAGATAATGCATGGAAATGCCTTATGCCAAGTTTCCAAAGTTCTCAGGGCCTCACTGTATCTTTGTCATGCTTATTTCCATTGGGAAGGTTATCTGGAAGTTCATGCCAACATTGCTGTAATCCCCAATTAATCAGTTGATTGTTTTTTTTCCCCGCATGTTCCACCATCCGGCGTGAATCTCTTGACACATGGCAGAAGAGCCATTCTCTGGTTCAGAGAATGAACATTTAGTTGTTTTATACAAATTGGAACAGCATCAAAAACAAAGAATGAAAGACCCTCATCCCAGAATACATGACAGCCTCCCTGGCAGGTGGGGTCACATCCCTGCAGGCAAATACGGAAACTGTCCCTGGACAGTTTCCCTGACACATTCTGGGTCAGTTGTTTTTGTTGTTGTTGGTTTTTGTTTTGGTTTTTTTTAAACTATTTGGCTGGTAGAGAAAAGGGGTCAATCTCCAGCGACTTTATAACTATCTCCAATCACCCAATGCACACACATGCATATAGATATTTTTCAGTTCACCCAGCAAAATCAAAAATCAAACAGTTTGCACAGCAACTGTTGCAAAGACACAATGGATGAACTGGTAATTCAAGTAAACAGATAAAAATAAGTAGAACCTACACTTTTTATGTTTAAGTCAGATTTTAGTGTGGTTTTCCTGAAAGAGACATAGATTCTGCAAGCACAGTTCAACATGCTTCAGCATCCACGAAGAGGCAGCCACACAGGTTTAACTGAGAAAGTAGGGATAACTGCTTTTAGCTTCTCCTTTTTCCTTAAATACTATCTAAGACAAGCTTAAAGAAGGAAGACATTTCGCATGTACCTAAGCCCATCTATCACAACCCAAATTTCCAAGGAGCTGCACGTTATTTACCCACTCGGTAAAGGCATTCCAAATCAATGCATTTGCTCATGACGCCTAACCCGAACAGCACAAATGTTTTGTGGAGATACTGAAAATGTTCTCTTACTATTTTACTTTGATTTGTTTTCGCTATTGATTTTATATTTTTTTTTTTTGCTTTTTGTCTTCTTAGGAGCCAGAACCAATCCCCACAGTTCTTTCTATTTCCTCTTTGCTGAATGACAATTCTTCAGTTGAAATGTATCATATTTATTTCGGGTCAAATAAGTGACCAAGAAAAACATTTCCATGAAGCTTCTGCCTTTTTCTTGAAGTGAAAACTGTAAAATTATTTACTAACATGTTCCCGTAATCAAAAGTAATATTGGAAAACAGTATGTTTCTCTGCAACCGAATACCTTCACTTGTGTATAATTAACCCAATGGGCACAATGAAGCAACTGCCTGGAACAGCATGGCTCCTTAATCTATAAAACAGTAAGCGATTTTTGAAGGGTATTTTTCTTTCAGATCATAGATTTACTATCTCGAACATAAGGGTCCCTTTAATTTTTAGTAAATGCATGAAAGCTTTCTGCTGTTTGTCTTTTGATAAAAATGATGAAGTACCAAATCACACACATGCCTGAACGTACCTGTTGTTAGCATTACTGTTTCAGTCCCTAGCAATATGCCTGAAAAACATCTGCAAACTGAAAAGCCGAGTTCAGAAAAATGAAACAAATAAAAAAACCCCACAGTTTATAGTAACAGCTGATCCTAGCTGTAAAGGAGCAGATGGGACTCATCCATATGCTATCAGAAAGTGGGAGACCACACAACATCTAAGCTATCAAGAAAGTATCAGATGTTCTAACAGGAGAGAAAATATTGTAATTTTAAAGGCAATTTTATGCTCTGGAAAGTTATAGCAGTATTTTTATAAGCTCAATTCCTCACGTTATTTACTATTTTCAGATGGAATAATTCTTCCAAGTACCAATAGCTCAATGAACGTAAACTGAATTCATTCTAGATGAAGATCTGTATCTGCAGAATCATTACAAACGGTGTGGAATTTATTCTGAAGAATGCTGAAATGCTCTAAATAACTACAGAAGGAATTAAATAAGATACTAAACATTAGTAATACCATGACAATTGTACCTTTTTAACCAACACAAACAAATGACGCTCAGCCTTCTACAAAAGGCTAAAAACATTAAAAATCTGCAACTTAATAGAGTATGCATTAATTTTCTTGACGAAAAACCCTTTCACTGACCAGAAAGGTGGGAAAGATATTCCTAAACTTCAGCCTTGTCTTGTTGAACTACCAGACTGCTGCAAAAGAATACTAGATTATTGAAATTTTCCTGCTAAAGCGGTGTCATAAAATACCACTGAGAAGAAAGCAATAAGAAATAGCCACTCAGTCTGGAAAAATCTGAGGTGATAAGGTAAAAGTCTACAAGATCACAAGAAACTTGAAGAGGGAGGAAGGGGATCAGTTGTTCCACTTCCAATGAAAGACCTAAAGGGCATCACACAAAACAAAACAAAGGATGTCTTCATGCACATGAGAGGTGGTAGACATGTAGCTTTCTTTGCTAAAGGATGCTAAAATTTTGCACAGTTTCAGACATGGAAGACTATTAAAATCTTGGAAACTATGTCTCAGGAAGACCTTAAGCTGAAAAAAAAGTGTACTGGTTCTGGAAAAGTGTCTCGCCTGCTTGCCCTGTTCGTACTTTTCTCTAGACACTCTCTAACAGCCACTGCATTGGAGATGTGTTCAAAAATGTGTTCTTTCCTACTTACTTCCTCTTGCTAAAACTCTAACATTAGTAGGAAATGAAAGAGAAGGTTAATTTTCAGCAGTGACTTTCCCATTAAAAGGAATTATGTTTTTGTGTACCATGACACTCCACTAGCATTGCACACTTCTCTGAGAAAGAACTTAGTTCCTTAGTATATGTATGATACATATATATGCATATGCCATATCTGTCACATATAGGGTATCTTAGTATAACTGTCACAGTATAGTTTTGAACAAAACAAAGCCAATTTTAAATCAGTCAGTAAGTGCTAGTGAGTAGCACTTGCCCTGTCTAGGAAGATCCAGAAATACAGATTTCCCACTGGACTACAGAGTTCTGAAATAAAAAAACAGAAGTACAAACTATTCAATTTTGATCTTTGTATAGTAATTAAGGACTCAAAATCCTTGGTAGCCTGCTCAGCTGTCTGTAAGCAAAGAGCTTTTCCTTATAGTCACTGCATCTTTCTTGTTTCAACATACGCCTTTTGTCTCTGAAGCGCTCCCACGACACACCACCAACAGGAGCCTGGCTCTGTCGTGGCAACATCCTCCTCATAGGTACTGGGACTGCTCTTAGACGCCCCCAAAGCTGTCTCTTCTCCAGGCTGAAGTCTAGCTCACCCAGCCCCTTCTCACAGGGCTCCTGTCCCTGACTTGGTGACTCTCCAGTGGACTTGCCCCAGCTTATTGATGTCTTTCCTGTACTGGGGAGTGGGGGTAAAACTTGACACAGTAATTGCACTCAAATATTGAAGTTGTGCTTCAATGTGTGTGATACAAAAAGCAGTGGATGTCTCACTTTTTGGTAACACTTTCTTTGTTCAGAAAAAAAATATATACGCTTTCTTCTCATTCATCCATCTTAAAACACGGCTAATAACGGAAGTTGCTTTCATATTCTGAAAGAGAACTGCTCCCAGGTAAGAGAGAGCCAAGTAGTTTAGATCTCCTAAGCCCCACTAAACAGAACAGAAAAGTTTCACTGAAGAGAAATCTGGCCCTATTGAAGTCAGCTAAAATATTGCTATTGAGTTACAGAGGAACCAGAATATGATTCCTCACAACTTCTTCTCAACAGCTGAAGTTTCAATTAAGAAAATTTTCATAAAAAGCAAAGCAACGTTCAATGCTACTGAAGTATTCCCACTATTGTCAGGTATTAGAAATGTTTGAACATACACAGGAAAGGTGGAGAGGCCAACTAGGTAGCTACTGGTATAGTATTAATGTTTTTTGGCTTTAAAAGCAACGAGCACAATGAAAAACACAAAAGAAGATTTAATTTTAAAGAATTTCTGTAGAAAGCAAGTAAGTAATATCAAACAAAAGCTGTTTGTCTTACATGTATCTGCAGACACTGTTCCAAAGAGACTGCAAAGTACAATAGAAAATCCTGAATAGCATCGGTAAAAGGAAAGAAGCTAAGTGAAGAAAACCAGAATCCATTCTGAAGAATGGTGAGGTGAAGGAGAAAAGTAGAGGGTTAATCTTAATATGCTGAAAATACAACATGTAAGAACATATTGATCTGCAAGTTCTAAAAATCGGTGGAACATGTTTGGTGAATGGAGTTAAATCCAGTTGGCGGCCGGTCACAAGCGGTGTTCCCCAGGGCTCAGTTTTGGGGACAGTCTTGTTCAATATCTTTATCAATGATCTGGATGAGGGGATCGAGTGCACCCTCAGTAAGTTTGCAGATGACACCAAGTTGGGCGGGAGTGTTGGTCTGCTCGAGGGTAGGAAGGCTCTGCAGAGGGACCTGGACAGGCTGGATCGATGGGCCGAGGCCAACTGTATGAGGTTCAACAAGGCCAAGTGCCGGGTCCTGCATTTCAGCCACAACAACCCCATGCAGCGCTACAGGCTTGGGGAAGAGTGGCTGGGAAGCTGCCTGGCGGAAAAGGACCTGGGGGTGTTGATCGACAGCCGGCTGAACATGAGCCAGCAGTGTGCCAATGGCATCCTGGCCTGTATCAGAAATAGTGTGGCCAGCAGGAGTAGGGAAGTGATCGTGCCCCTGTACTCGGCACTGGTGAGGCCGCACCTCAAATACTGTGTTCAGTTTTGGGCCCCTCACTACAAGAAGGACGTTGAGGTGCTGGAGCGTGTCCAGAGAAGGGCAACAAAGCTGGTGAAGGGTCTGGAGAACAAGTCTTATGAGGAGCAGCTGAGGGAACTGGGGTTGTTTAGCCTGGAGAAAAGGAGGCTGAGGGGAGACCTCATCGCGCTCTACAACTACCTGAAAGGAGGTTGTAGCGAGGTGGGTGTTGGTCTCTTCTCCTAAGTAACAAGCGATAGGACGAGAGGAAATGGCCTCAAGTTGCGCCAGGGGAGGTTTAGATTGGATGTGGGGAAAAAATCTCTTTACTGAAAGAGTGGTTAAACACTGGAACAGGCTGCCCAGGGAAGTGGTTGAGTCCCCATCCCTGGAAGTATTTAAGAGACGTGTAGATGAGGCGCTTAGGGACATGGTTTAGTGGGCATGGTGGTGTTGGGTTGACGGTTGGAC
The DNA here is from genome assembly GCF_000699145.1 of Aptenodytes forsteri. Classification (NCBI taxonomy): domain Eukaryota; kingdom Metazoa; phylum Chordata; class Aves; order Sphenisciformes; family Spheniscidae; genus Aptenodytes; species Aptenodytes forsteri. Next base: position 2,321,167 of record NW_008794710.1, read on the forward strand.
TCGATGATCTTAGAGGTCTTTTCCAACCTTAATGATTCTATGATTCTATGTCTGTAATATGGAAAAAAATTACAATTTGTTTCAACAGAGTTTTTTAGATAAAACAAAGGTAGATGTTGCAAGCAGCTGCACTCACTTGAATTGTTTAGCTACTTAAAACACTGGGAGGGAAGTTTTCAAGACATTTCAAGTCAACATTTGACTTTCCTTAGGTATTCAAAATGCAAGAGCAGTTCTATTCCACAGAATTCTTCTTTCAAAAAAAAAAATCCCAGTCTAAGAAACATAGTCTGCAATACTAGGGACTCAGCTGAACCTGAGATTTGTCCTTACGGAAGGACAAAGGGATTGCAAGATTGTTTGCACTATTTGCCTTGCATGAAGAGCTGGAAGTGAGGAAGGAGAACAGTCTCCATAGGCCATCTACAGTCCAACATCAGGTGCATTAATGACGCTAGTCAAGCCTGTTTGACTCCTTCCTTCTTCTGGTCAGCTACCATATGCAAAGGAATAAGCACAGAGATTAGTGGTAAACTATTTTCCCAGAAGCAAGGGGAAAAGGAATATTTTGATCTTCTCTCCTTTTTCCTCTAAAGCAGCATAATTTGTCCTCAGCTTTTCCAAAAGAGGATCCACAGAATTACAGCCCTGTAGAGTCACACGGAATATCAGCAACTTACTTTCCCCAAATAAACCACAATCAATTAATTAGATCACTTCAGTGGTGAAGATGTATAAACAGTTGATTAATGTTTAATGTCAAACTCTTTATAAAGAAAAAGAGGCAATAAATGGTGCATGAAAAAACCTGAGAACTCAGGGGAACAGAAGTCTTGCTTTCAGGTTTACAGCAGAACACCTGTGAAAAAACTCCTAAAAAGCAGTAGATTTTTCCCACTTTTGTGGAGAACAGTTTGTAAGAGAATCTTTGAAAATTTAAGCACTGTTTTGACATCTTACTCTGTATGTGTATTGAATTTGGATTAAATTCCTCTTTATCTGTCTGCAAATAATTTTTGTTAACATTTCATTATTTGATAACTGCAGGATCCGATTCTGATTAAGTACCCGAAGGCTAGAGCAACAATGTTTAGAGAACTACTACACAGGTAAGTATTTGCATATTATGCATATCTATTAAAATGCATTTTCCAAAAACATGATGCAATTAGAATTACAGGATAAATTAGGTTGGAAGGGACTTCTGGAATTCAGCCTGTGGTCAAAGCAGGGCCGGTTGTTCATGAACTTGTCCAGCTGAGTTTTGAATAGCTCCAAGGATGGAGATTTAAAGTCCACTTTGAGCAATGTCTTCCAGTGTTTAACCACTCTCAGTGTAAAATTTTTTCTCTTCTATCCAGTCAGAATTGCCCTTGCTGAGACTTGACTGTTGCTCTGGTCCTTTCATTCTACACTTCTGAGAAAGGTCTGGCTTTATTACTTTTTTATTCCTTAAACATGTTCTTTGTTAAAGCAAATAAAATACAAAAATTACAACCTGGGAATACTGGACTTTATAGAAAGTTGTATCCATCTCTAAGTAATCAAAACTGGGCTGGGGAAATAGATCTGATAAACTCATTACAACCTACAAAACCAGTTACCTGAGGGCATCAGATCTGAAATGTATGCAGTCAGTAAAGAACTGCCAGACAAGAAGCAGCTCCACCATTAGGACATCTACCTTTTCCATCACCTTCCTAAAGAGAGCATGCTCTTGCACAGCACTTCTCTATCTTTGGAAAGGAAAAGAAGAAAGGAACCACACACAACTGTCCCCTTCCTCCACCAGTGTCCAATTTGCATCCTACCGGCATTGAGCTGCTAACACAAGCATTGATAAATAAAACACTCAGCTTCCAGTCTGAGTGTTTTTTATAGATTTACAAAATCATAGCAATCCTACAATAACAGCCAACATTTTAATTTGGTACTGATTGCAATTTAGGCACTCGTTCTCAATTATGCTGACAGCTAAGTGGGAATGCGTGTGTACATGGGTTTTTATCGAGAATATTGCTATCACTTTGTGTTGCTATCATCTTTTACTGTCTTAGAACCCTTGTGGTCATCAGATAAGGGTAAAGTGAAGTTCCCTACAAGGAATTTGTTAACATAGTGCCAGTGCAAAAATACCTGTGCTTTGATGTACAAAGAAACATGAAAAAATATAGACATACCTGGTCCAATGCAGAACGATGCAATGATTGCAAGGATGCAAAATATACTGAGGTAAGGAAGCCAATGCACCGTTTTCTGGGTAGATAAAAGACAATCATGGTAAGTATATTGTACATACCAATATTAAAAAAATCACAGATAATAGTGTTTTCAACGATTCTTTCTCTATTTCAGAATTTAGTATAGGATTACTTTAGAAAATCACAGTATTTCTGTAGAACTTTATTAGATTATTTGTATTAAAGGTCTTGGTCTCTGTGGAATCCCTGTAGAGAAACACTAGAGAAGCTCTTGCACCACAAAAGTCACAACTCTGAAAGTTTACAACTTCTTGTGCTAAAGTTCAAGCCATCCTGGAAACGAGTTTTTCTTTCCATTGAACAGATTTGGCGCCTCCATCCTCCTCAGGTATTTCAGCCATGTTTAAAAGGAGCAACTATGATGGCCCATAGAGCTTCAAAGTTCCCCAGTTAAAGGCTGGGCTGAAGTCTAGACACGACAGGCTACCTTTCGGTAGGACAGCTGTATCTGAACCTTAGCAAAGCATGTGAAAGTCACAGTCTAGGGATTTTAAGCCATAATCTGATTTTGCAGACAAGGAGGGCCATGTGTGCAAACAACAGGTACAAGGAAAAGAGAACAAACTATAAATGGTTCTTTAATGGAATTGTAAATGGAATCATTCTCGAGTTCTCGTCTGAACTCAGATCCAAGGTCTCTAAAGGCACTGAGAGAGAGAAGGTGCAAAAACAGAGTAGATATAAATTCCCCTGAGATCAAGCCTACTTGTACCCTAGGTCCTTTGTTCAAAGCAATACCTAATCTCTCATACTTAACAGATTGAGACACTTCTGAAAGGAACTAAAACTGGAAGGCACTCAAACTTCAGAGATTTACAATAGCTGAAAGTCCTCACGGATCAGACTAGGTTTTAAAAGATTTGGAAGAGAATTTTTTACTGTTTACTTGCAATAACATCTCTCTTCTGGAGAGCTGTCTTCTAGTTGTCGTGACAGGTATGTGAAGTAAAGCTTTATTGTGCTGTACATACAGGTAGGTCAAATAATACTTTGCAATGGTGTGGCATACACCTGCTAGTCAAACTGACTTACTGACTCTCTTCAACCAAGAAACAAGATTTGAAAGTCAAATTAATGGCAAGACACAGGAATCAACAACAGCAGAAAAACAACTTGGTGAAAGACCACCCAAAACCATGCCATTGCAGACTGCCAGTTTTACTTCTCAAAAACCCTCAGGAACAGAAAGAAACTAGTTTGTTATGAAAATGGAAGCTAAACAAGGAAAAATGACTCAGGGTCAGTATTTAGATTGGTTTAATAATCCTCCTCTGACCATCTGAAATAGCTGGGGAACTGACTGCTAATAACATCTGAGCACTTAAGTGCAGACGTTCTGCAAAGGCCAAGTCTTTATATTTTCAATAAAAATATCAGATATGTAACTTGAAAGAAACAGCAAACATGGAAATTTTTCACTACTGGAAAAAAACATCCAAGCCAAGAATAAGAATGACATATAATGTATGAAAGAAATCTCAAAAAGACTGCATTACAAACAAAGATAAAAACCACAGAATATGGGTAAACTATTTACCCAAGTATGGGTAAAATTGTCTTCATAATAGTTTATGATATGCATGGATCTTTTGAGTTAAGGAGACTGAACGTGACAAAGCCCCTATGGCTTTTTAATGCAAAAGCTGCTATGGCTAACCATAGTAGATTGAAACCAATAGATTTCACAAAGAAACAAAAGAGACCTTCAAATCCTTATGTCAAACTGATTAAAAGGACTGGCTTATGTAGGAATGCCGAGGCAAACAGGTATCGAGCACCTGGTGTTTAAAATAGGCAAAAGAGAGTAAAAATAATGTAGTGACTGTAGTGTTACCTGTAAAGTCAGAGAGACAGTAAGTACTGCGAAGAAGACAACCATCAACCCAAAACCCCCAATGAGAAGAGGCCTGCGTCCGAGCCGTTCAATAACTAAGCCCTGGAAAACAAAAAGTGGCATTTGACTTTCCTGATAAAGCACTGAAGAACTCAGACCATGTAATATGTTCTCCTAGTAAACATGAACACCAAAAATAAAACCATCAGAGTTGATTTTGTACTATTTATCAGGTATGATGTGTTCGTAATTGTGTTCACAATTATGTTTACATAATTCAACCTCTTTGAAAAAACAAGTCAGCATAACATCCTTATTTAAAACCACTGAAAAAAATGGGAAACCATCAAAACCAGTACTTGTTAATAGTTTTATGCCTGGATTTCCTCCTACAGAACAAATATCACCATATTGGTAAGACAAAAGAATGTGCAACTGGTAAATTCAACTTTAATACTGTTAGCGTGGTAGATTTCTAAGTTACTACTACATTAAACTTCTTCCATAACAATTTAATAGTACAACAAGGACTGTACATTAGCTATATAAAAATGATTAATATGATGATAACTACACAAAGTTTGATTTTTTTCCTTATTTATTGTTTATCTTTTTAGGGGAGAAATAACTCTACATTCGTTGAACTGCTTACAAATTTGCACCAAACTCCTATAATAATGTTCTTAAAATATGTAATTTTTTCAGTGTCAAAAAGTTCAAACACTTTGACTATTTAATTTCAACATCTCTCTGAATTTAAGCTTTAAAGGCTTAAAATCTAAGCTTAAAAACTTTTTAGCATAGATTAAATAATTTTTTATTAATCTAAAATTTATTTTTAATTTCTTTTTTGTCCAAACAGAAAAAAAACATTTAGTCATGATCTAGGATAGTTAATGTAATTGGAATAGCCAGATAAAACACATCCACCTGTCAGAAAACTTTGCTCAGACAGGGGATTTTAACACTGATACTTGTGCACTCACGCACATTTTGAATTTATATTAACACCTGAAGATAAATCAATTTCGTTAAAAGCAATCACAAAATTTGAATACTTATCTGCTAGAGCAGAACACAATGAAGAGATTCTTGAAAAGCTGTAACATGGAACTGTCTTGTCTTTGCTAGTCTGACTCATTAAAATAGGCTAATATATATATATATATTTTAGGTCATAACATCTAATGTACTATTCCTGTTGATAACTACTGTAATTGCTAACTACAGTTGGCTTTCTTATGAGAAAGATAAAACAATTTCATGAAGCCTGAAATGTATCACTTCAAATAACCTGAAGTCAGAATCACACAACTGTTTGCCACGTCATTATTTACTGGAGACTGAAATCCCCCTTTCACACCTCCCTCGAGCAGAAGATAAAATGAGCAACTAAAATGAAATCTGGAGCGATACCCTTAATTCTGGGAGACGATGCACACCGTTCCACTGTAAGCATCTAGAAGAAACGTGTTAAAGGAAAGTACAAAGTCACCCAGGGAAGAAATGCCTTATGTGGCAAGCGCTTCTCCCACAGCATCAGGGTCACCAGCAGATTTTAGGACAGGCTTCAAAACACGCCGACCCTGCACCCTGCCGAGCTGGACTTCCACACTGGAGACACGCACCGTGATGCTGCAGAACATGGAAAGCAGCTCTGGGGCGAGCTTTAGCATTCTTTATTTCTTTAAATGAGGAAATATACTCATTTTGACAGTTTCCACAGCTTCCGTAATAGAATTTATTTCAAAGTCATGTTTAAAATAGACCCGCACTGATGTTATTAACATTTCACATTGTGCTCACAGGGTCCAAATGTTCCAAAACTGCAACTGCTGCACTGTCAAAACCTCTACAAGATGCCATGTATTTTCCACTATGATTAATGAATCCATCTTGCAAACACACGTGGCCACACATACACTTAACCAAGAGACATTTTTTATGGCTGTGAGGGATGAAAAGTTATCTGATGGGTCCATAAGAAGACAGAGACTTCTGCAATAGATGCTTCACATGTAATTTGATATGAATTACACGTTCAGCAATAGATGCTGCGCATGTAATTTGACATACCAAGGAATTTCCCTTATTTTTTTCAATTCTGGATTGGTGGTTGTGATTAAACAATTTTGGTGTTACACCAGCTGGTGGGGTTTGTATTAAAACGGGGTAAGGGATGAATGTTTCTCTTAGAGCGAAAAAGGTTCATAGACGGCTCTCATACAGAGCAAAACATGGGAAAAAAGTGCTACATGGTTTCTGGTGTTAAAGCTCAAAGAAAAGCAAACCCTACTAAGGGAGGACAGTTTGGACTAGGTCCTCCAAAAAGATGTGTGTATGCACTTGTGCCTAAATGCATTGAGAATAAGTACTCTGGACACTTTGGGGCAAATCTAGGTGGGTTGGTGAGGAAATCCCAGTTTTAACTGAGAGCAGCCAAGTATAGATACAGTTACAGCAGATCTGCGGGCTCCATATCTTTTTTACAGAAAAGAATATTAGTTTCTAATACATTTAAATTCTTTTTTATTCAGAGACAATTCAGGAAGAAATAAAGCAAATCCATGTACAGTCATTCTTTTCCCTGAGCTGATGCCAGGTTTCCCAAGCATTCATCATTGCTATTTATTTAATACAGTAGCAATGAGGAACTTGAATGCTTCAGCTTCTGGGCACTCCCTGCAGTTTCCGTCCCAAAGAATTTACAATTACAATTCTTGGTGACATTTCTTGTGATTTATGGAATGGACCAACTTTGTCCACTGGAAAAAATAAGCAGCAATTTTGTCCTTATTCACAGAGATGCTATGATGTACCAGAATTGCTGGGAATCGTATAATCACTTCCAAAGTTGATATGAAGTTAAGTACACTGACAACACTAATAAATCTAGGAAATAGAGACTCAAAAGGCTTCTCAATTAGACATGATTAACTTGCACAGTTATGGGGAGAGAAATGCCTATTTCCATTTTAAAGCTAAGGACACCCCTAATTTGTTCAAATGCGTGACCTGCCTCTTGTATCACCAGTTCCAACCCAACAAAACACATCTGCTTGTGGCACAGATTCAAACAAGGCACACCAGTCTCTGCTGAAATGGGGTACTACACAGAACCAAGCTCATGAAAAGCCAAGCGCAACAATCAAAACCATGCTCCCTACCTGGTTATAAATTACAAAGCTGTGGTCTCGTGAAAGGCAGCATGTGTGTTTGGAAACACATGGGTCTGTGGCTTTGCTGGTCAGGAGGCAATGCAGAAGCATCCCAGGACCCATTGGCAGATCAAAGTTGTTCAACTGGGAGCCAATCCACAACAGAAAAGCCTCTCAGGAGGCACCATCTTTCATCAAGGCCAAAAAGGTTTTTTGAATCGTTTACGAGCACGGACACTTCAACAGCCAATCCATCAAGCTGTTTAGGTCTGCAGTATTTCTAACTAAAATTTGATTTATTTTTGAGGATTTCTTAATAAAACCTATCACAATACATCAGTACCTCAAATTTCTCTGCTGAACTGTTTGTTCCCCTTTTCTTGATGGGAAAAAAAAAAAGCTCAGATAAACTCTTAAGTTTCAGCAAATACTTAAAAAGAAAGGTCTAACGTCTTCTATAAGAGCGTGTTTGCCTGGTGAAAAAAATGCTGGTTTTGAGTTTATAAACAGACAACAACTTCATTTTTAGTTATGATTATACAAATCCAAAACTTGTTAACTTGCAAACCCCATTAAGACACTTATGACTCATAAGAAGTGGAAGATGATTCACTGGTTTTCCAGTATTTATAGTTATGAATTCTCCACTGCTATGTGCTGGTAACTGTTACCTACTGAAGACCTATAACAAGTCAAAATATACTATATGGTAGAGTAAATGAAATAACAAGAAATTCAGTATATGCTCAAGTACAGTCAAAAAAGATTCTTACAACTGCTTTGTGATAGCACACTGAGTTATTTGCCAAATTGTGTAGGCTGATAGTTGTTTATGTGTGATCATAAACATGCATTTGTAGAAGCCTATACCCAGTCATGGCAATTAACACAGCTGAAATTACTGAAAATGTGTAAAAAAAATTTGCAACCAAAATTCTTTCAACACAAATGTTTGGTGATAATAAGGCAACTGATATGCAAACTAAGTTAACAGTTCACACAACTTACTTTTGTCTGGAAGGAAACACTTGTGAATAAAGTTAAAAAAGCAAATGTCAATCTTTTCACTTGAGTCAGCTGCAGATACTGGGGCTGACATAATGAAAGCAGAGCACATTAAAAAAGATCAGACAAGCTTCTCTGGATAAAATGAATGTGTAAGCGAGTTCTACAGCCCAAATGGGAGGTCACCGAGTACTATTCCCTACTTATTTCCTGGCCCTAAATTATACTAAGAAAACCCTGTTAGATTTTCTTGATGTCTCAGCTCTGTAAAGAAGTTTGATCTATATGCTAACATCAAGAGTAGCCACATCTTTTTTCTCTCATGTATTTTGGATATAGGTCTGAGTAAGACTGTACGTCTAGATTCAGACTTAATGTGACAAGCTAACTCTGTGTTATTTCCATTTGAGATAGCAGGATTAAAATGGATAATCACATTTATATCACTGTCAGGTCTATTCATGACACAATGTGTAGTATTTTGCATCCAGGAAAAGGAGAGAAACAGAAGACTGAGGGTTACAAATTGTTTTTTGATTCACATTTTAATGTATAACCATTTACCTACTGTATGAGTTATATAGTTGTAAAACAAAGAAACAGGTTATTTTATTTAACTACCCAAATTGGAATTTAGAGGCCTAGCACCAAGTTTGACCATCAAAGCACAAGCCTTAAATAAATCTGTGCCTACCCTGGCTCTCACATCAGTTTGTCTGTATCTGTGTTAATGCCGTGACAGGATAAGATCCCACACATCACCTATAGTTACCAGGCTAGGGATTAGTATCAGCAACAGGTGGAATTGATTGCTAAGTTTCTAAGCTCAGTCTGAACTATTTTGCAGTAGAGCATCCTTAATCAGCTTCACTTGGCAGTGAAATTTTCCATTCACAAAAGAGAGTCTCCATACTCAATGCCTGCTGGACCAGCATGACCAAGACATAGTCCATGCAGGGATTCGCTCTAGCTGGCCGCTTTCACCTCAGCAGTGCCTAGGAACAGCCCTTAGGGCAGCACAAAAAAACCCCATTACCTTGTTCCTGTTGTGTCCTTGCAGTAAATTCTAGATATTTTTGAAGCAAAGCTCCTTCTGTTAATGATTTATTTGTTAAAGGCACTAAGTTTTGTCTTGTGTCAGGTTCATGTTATAAAAGCTAGACTAGATCTTGTCCTTGATCTATGACAGATTACCATGGTTGGTGCTTTATTTTCTAATGATGGTATTATTAGTAATGATGGTACATTATTTCTAATGACGGTATTATGATGCAGATCATCTTGAATAGACTGGGAAAAAAACTACTCAAAACCAATTTTTTTTTTAAATACTCAAAAGCAGGGGATACATCTTTAAAACTTTCAATTTCTGAATATATCCTGCAGAAGGATTTGTACTACATAAATACAGTCTCTAACCCACTATATCTTGGGTCTTAGGAGTATTGTTGTAAGGTAGATCTTCATAAGGAGACTGCTTCTCCCGGAAGGCACTACATGGTTATTTCAACACTTGTAATCTTTGTCCATCCAAGAGCCCAAGTGTAATAAAATGATTAAGAAGGAATAATGTCTTTATCTAAAAACGATCCCATTGACCACGTGTGGATTAAGGTAGCACGCATTAACACAGTCACATTCTGCAATTTACCCTGCAGTGAAAATGTGCCCACATGCACTCCGACTGTTGACAAATACCATGGTCTGGGAAGCTGCTTGGTCAGTATCTCTTTTTTGTACTGCTGATTCTTTCTGATTACATTTTGCCCAATACAGTGACATAAATCTGACTATTTTTCCACTCACAAATTTGCTCCATAAAGATTGCACACATTTACATTTGAGATCTGAAATGAGGATTAATTTGTGACTAGGGAGTAATTACTGACTCCCTGAATCTAAAAGAATTCAGTATCTTATATTCCAAATGAATCACCGAGTATTTTTTTGGATTTCACTTACTAGACTACTTAGCAGTGCTTTTGTAGGACTGAGCAAAGCTTATGTAAATTATCTAAAAATTCATGCAATTGAAATTTTATATTGGCCAAACAAATTAGTGTGGTAGGCAATTTTGGAAGCCAACTGTTTGCTCACGTAGGCAACTATTTATGGCTTCTTAAAATTATAGATGAGCTGCATAAATATTTCTCTTGGACAAAATTAACAGTCTTCGGTGCCAGGTAACTTCTTCCCCCCAAAATAGGCAGTAGCATATTGACTAAAGACTATTTTTTCACCTCACAATTTATTAGTTAAAATGAGGCTTTCATAATGATGATTACTGAAAATCCCAGAAATCTTGGTGAGTTGATGGCAATGTCTGAAAGCCCTGGATCTGGGCAGACGGAACACCTATCTTCTGTTATGCAGGGAGAAGGAAGACAGGGTCTGGCTTTCATCCCCTCCAAAACACTAGGATGAATTATTAACCGATCAAACAGTCTGACAGCAGCTAGAGGAGAGCAAGGTGATAAGAACAGTCAAAACAGATTTGCTCAGTGCAGATTAGTGAGACTTCTTTCACTGTTGGGGAGGAAGCTGAGTTGATAGAAAGAAAATGACAAACATGATAGATTTTGACTTCAGTAAGCCTTTTGACACAGTTCCACATGACATTTTCTATTTGTGCATATGATTTTTTCCTTTCCAAAGTGCAGTATTGGGTACCTTTCCTTGCTGAACTTCAACTTACTGATTTCAGGCCACATGTCTGATTTCTTATGATCTTCCATAGTTCTTGCAAATACTTTTTGAGTTTCTCCCTTTGGAGAGTTTGGATGACACAGTCGATTATAAAAGGCTCTGTTACCTCTCCCATATTATTAATGGATATTTTTATGATTAATTAACCCAGGGCAAACCACCACAGAATATCACTTGATATTTCTTCATATGACAGTGAAGTGTGATTACTACTCTCTCAGAATAGCTTTGCAGTTAGCTGAGCATCCACACTGTCATAATTTCATCCAGCCCACACCTACTGGACCTTATATTCTCTAATCTCAATATGAGGGACTTTTTCATACAATATGTAGTTAAACCACGAAATCCACTGCTTTAGGATTCTGTGGGTTCTAAAAACATACGAAAGTTGAAAAGTAACTAGACAAATTCAAAGAAAAAATTCTATCAAGGCTGTTGAAGACCAAGATATTACCTTCTAATTCTGGTACTCCTTGAGCAACAGCTTGTCAGGGTGAGAGGAGCAAAAGGGGAAAATGCCATGTTTGCCCCATTCTTGCACTCTTCTCTACTTACAGCCTATTGGGGATTCTGGGTAGGTGAAGGTTGATTCTGACCTAGTGCGAACAATGTCACATGGGACTGCATTAAAAGTCTTACTGAAAATCAGATTATACCAAAACTTGCTAAGAACCCTTGAGCTGGAAGTATTTGTCACCCCATTTTTTCCACTTGCTATGACTGGCTGTCACTGCAATGTATTTCTTCCTGTTCTGACCCCAGCAGAGCCACAGTGTTTCAATGGAGATATCCTGCATTACCCTTTGGATACCATGGAGGAAATGTGTTAGTGATGAGGACACTTACTGAAGTGTCTGGAGTACCCTTGTTTTAAGATGTACCATGCCCTAAGCGGGGAATCCCTTCTTGTATGTTAAGATCTATTAACATTAAAAGAAACACAGAACAAGTCTAAGAGCCCTTTCTCATGACATCCCAAAGCAGAATAACATCATCTCACCTAAGAAAGCTGGCTTCCTTGACTTCTGTGTGATACTGCAAAGGACTTCCTATATTCTTTTGTGGTCTACTACTGAATTATATTTTAACTCATTCCAGGCTTCGCACGGCTTGTCTCTGTCACAGGCTTTGGAAAGCACATTAGTAACATCTTGATGCATCACCTTATGGGAAATGCTTAAGGCATAATCTTCTCAATATAGTCATAGCTAGCCTCTTTCTGTGAACATTATATAAAGACCAAATGTGGTGCCACAGATGGCAAAATTGGACGCGGGATGCTTAATTTGAATAACATTCCCTTTTGTTCTATGCTGGTTTCATGGAGGGGGGGAGGAATTTTTTCACGTTTACTTCTGTCTCCCTTTCCATTCAGCCTGTTGCCTTTTCAAAGAAAGGCACTGGCAAATTGTTCTTTCTGTCCACTAAGAGTAAGACAACAGCTAAATTAAATTAACCTCAATTACTAAAAATTACAAAAAAGCCACAGTAACCAATCTTACTAAAGAATAACTAAGTTTGTAGAGTCCCCTTACTGTAGAATTTAAAGAACAGACTTCTAATCAACACATATTTGCCAGGGAATTATTTAGGTATATTCCATCCTGCTTCAAAGCACGGCATCAGGTTAGATAACTTACTGCTGCAACACGTCTATGAGTAGGAAATCTATTCAGTATTTCATTCCAGAGGGTACCAAACTTCTTCAGAAGCAAACTGAAATTAATGGGCACTCATTAAAAAGTAGCTTGTCTAGCCAGTCCTCTAAACTGAATCTGTGTCCAGGACAATGGGTGGAGGAGTCTACAACTAACCGAAAAACACAGAAAGTTTATATTGTCTCCCCAGAGAGAAGCCAGGGCACCAAGTACGCAATGCTACAACACAGGTATTTCATGAAGTAAACTAGGAAGTGATGGTGTAAGCAGGAGTTGCAGCCAAATTATATAAATGTCAGGAAAATGATGATGCACGTTTCATTTTTCAATGTCTTGTTTGTGCAGCTTTTGCTTGAGAGGAAGAGGGATGGAGCTGTAGGCAAAGCATGCTACTAGCAGGCATATCACGTGATCTGAGGCAACACAGAGCTATAAAAAGAATGGGATGTTGTTTGCCTTTCCTCAAGGACCACATCAACATTATTACTATTATGCTGCTTCTCCCAGGAGACATGTTAAAGGGAGACTTTCAAATTTTTCCAGTTTGAATGATATTTTATCTCCTAAATATTATTTTGCTTCTTTGTGAAATATATCTATTTCAATCTTTTCCTTTAGCATTCGTATGGGGCTCATCAATGGATGAACCCCAAGTATTCTAACTGAGGCAGAGAGTCTCATGACCACCTAACATATGCATAATGAGTGGAGATGGTACATGATTTCATTATGGACCTCTCCAATGGCTATTTCATTTACAAGAACAAAAACTCTACTTCTGTTACTGATAGGAGTACCTACTGAAATCCTGGAATTTATTGTTAGTAAAATCTGGTTTCTGCTAGCAAGCACAATATATGAAAACAGACCAGGAAAATTAAGCTCTCCCCTTGCTTTCTCCTGCTTCTTCTTCCCTTCTTCCCTCTGAGTAGTATATAAACATATGCACCTGACTTAATATTAAATGCTGTCAAATAGATTCAAAAAGAGGTAAAAAGAGCAGCTGAGAGGTTGAGAGTGGGAGGAAATTCCCCATCCTTAGTTCTAGGCATGAAAAAAATTTAGAGGAAGTTACTTGTAGAAATGAGAAGCTGCAAACCCTTCAATTGAAAAACTAAATTCATGTTGTTGTTCCTTTAAACAGCAACAATGAAACATTTATGAAGATTACTGAAATAAAATTAAGGCTACAAAGCAGCATTTCTCTTGAACTGAAAGGGCAAATTTGAAGGGAGCGGAGATATCAATACATCAGCATTTCCAGAGGCACAGCAAGTAGCTTAAACAGAAAAAGCATTAAAAACACTCCTCTTGGGCATAAAAAAAGCTACCACACATACCAGGAACTAAAGCAGACACATCCACCTCATTATGTATGAGCAGCATGCTCTGAATAAGCCCCACAAACCGATAGCACAGAAGGAACTGAAAAGGTGACAGACCCTATTCACAGAATGGCTTTAATATCATGGAATCATCTCAATGTAATTTTCATTTGTTTCCACAAAAAAGAGGTGTATTCTTCACTTAAATCACTGGCAGAATTATTATTATTTTTACATATATCTTAAACAAAGAAGCATTTCTGCAGTATCACGAAGAAGAAATTGTAAGAGGTAGGGATTTCCATACTTCACTATTTCCACCTATTAAAAAGAATGTCCCTTTAATTAAAGAAAAAAAAAAAAAAGATGGTTTACCCAAAAATAGATTTGTGGAAATTTACAAAGATCAGAAGAAGGTCTTTGTGACCTTTGAAGAGTCCTTATGTCCTAGACTATAAGAAAATATACTTGATAGCTGGATTTAGTTTAACATTTTATAGGTCATAAGCAGTTGCTCTGCCACTGGAAAGGATTTTTTTGCCAAAACCATTCTTCTGACATTTAAAAATGCTTGTCTGGTGTGTCCACTATTTTGCAAACACAGTTGGTATAGAATATAAGAAGGAAAAATTCTAACAAAGAAAGAAAAGAGTGTTTACTTGTTTGCAACTTTCCATTCCAAAGACCTCTCCCGTTGTTTCTTATTTATTGCAGTGCAAACGGAAATGTATTTCCTTTAGCAATTAATGGTGTATTCACATACAAAAACTTTCAGGTTTAGTTGTAATTTAGTGTATTTTTTTTTCCTAGTCAAGTTTTCCATTTTGAAATAGGAAAGAAAAAAATGTGCATGGATAATTTTTTCTATTAACATCCTCCTCTACATTCAGTGCACAGCAAAGGTACATGACCTACTCAGGAGCCCACGTGTTATGAAAGGATGCCCGCTTGCCCTCAGTGAATGAGATAGCAGAATTTAACACAACATGGGACAACCTTGTTCTAGTGTGCTGGCTTACTTTTCCAACAAGCTGGGTTACAAACATTTACTCCCATATTTTTAAATGGCTGAAGAATTTTCCTCACTGTTCGTAAGCTGCTATACAAAAGGTGTCATTAAAACATGCCCAGTAAGACACATGGCTGTTTCTGGGATCCACACTGAACACACCTAGCTGTACTATGCTTGAGCCTTCTCCAGCAACACTGCCTGCTTCCCAGCAGGCACACAAGAAGACTCTGAGATGTGAATAAACTGCTACCAGGTGAAAGAATTTATGAGTTATCACTTAATATACTTCAGGTCTTGCTGTTCCTGCCTTCTTCCTCTTCACTCATAAAAAGTACCTCAGGATAAATCAACTTTTTTTGCTACTTTTATGCAACTAAAACTAGAGAGCATCTTCTTAAAAAAAAATCCCAAGCCACAAAACTGGGCTTAGGATTAAACCTAGAAACAGTATTTTCAATTGCTTAATCAACCATTACACTTAATCCTCAACATACTATTGTGTTTATATTTTAACCTGTATAAGGAAATAAGTAGTTTAAATATCAAGCATGTTAATGGATTTTTATGACCATACTTACAGAAAAAACAGCAGCCATAGTCTCAACAGCACCAGTACTTAGAGTAACATAGGGGATTGTTTCATGATTGATCCCAGCTTCACTAAAGATGTTGTTTGTGTAGTACCAGATCTGTATCAGAGAGAAGAAAATGAGTTATTAATCATTATGGCTTGAACTACAACATACCTGTATTCAGTTCAAGCATCTGACCTGCTAACGGCCAGACTTGTTAAAACACTGAGCACTCCTGAATGACCGAGGGCTGGGCAGGACAGCAAATGAAGAGAAGGTGCAAATTTCAGACACAACACTGCTGTACTTCTGCTTGCAGACCCAGGCAGAATTACAAGCAGCTTTAACTCAGTTTAGCTTAATTCACTTTAGGAGTAAATCAAAGAAACTCACTTTAAGCTTGAACAAGAGGATACAAATAGGTTTTGTGTGGCTGAGCCGCACTGCTTAAAAAGCAGGTTTGGGTGGCTTTATAGAATACTTCAATGGCACGTAACAACAGAGGAGAGAACAGGAAAGAGATGCTGAGCGGCATGGCAGAAACTGCTCCTTTTCGGACAGAAGGTGTGAGATTTATCTCACACTAACCTCACTGCAGCGTGGACATCTGCAGTCAAGCCATCGCCCTAATCTCTCTTTATTATCAACAGGAAGAAAAGACACTTTTAGAGTGAGAGTTGCTTGGTGAAAAGTAAAAAGCTGCTTTTAGGTTGAAATGATTCATAGGCTAGAAGGAGCTGTCACTAATGGACAGAAACACAGGGAGCATAGCATTACTAGCTTAGAGAAGTCATTCATGTTTGGTCAGTGAAACCATATCCAGTGGTGACAATATCCAGACAGAGAATATATAGTGATAATACCCTAAAATAACAAGTCTGGTAAGTATCAGAGCCCCATTCACATCACAAATAAAGTATGAAACCCATATAATATTTATGTTGGACTCAAGGTGACAGCAAAGAACTAGCCAAAGATTTTGGCTGCCAAAAGCATGCAACAAGGAGAGACTGCCTTGGAGAGAGAAAAGATAACTGATTTACTAGAGAAGATGAAGAACAATTGAAACAACTGATTATCAGAAGAAAATAAAAGTTCTAAACCACAGCTGATTACCTGCGACAACAAAACTGAAAGCCAGAGAAAATGATGGCACTAACCATAAAAGTAGCAGTTGTATTTTTTCCCATATGCTGTCCATGTGACAAGCCCTAACAGGGCAAGCACTGCTAAAGAAAAGGCTTGTCTGATGAATGGAAGTGTTTTGATCGTGTGAGGAAAACCCTGCTGCCTGCCAACATATTATACACATGCTACATCTGTTCATCAAGCTACTAAACTCAGGAACTTTGGGGAGGAAAAAACAAAAGTAATCATAAATTCCCAACTAGCCCTTCAGCAAAGCTGCTTGTCCCACACCAAAGAAGAAAATCCAACTCATCTTATATAAAACAAAAATAAAATAAAATACCAAGGACTGAAAAGTCGCCTGTATCACCTTACAGATAAAGAGAAGCTGACTGAAGACTTTTATGCCTACTGCTGGCACACCAGCTCTCACCAGAATAGATGCAGTGACAGTAAGTGATAGCAGCAAACTTCTCTGTATGAAGTAATCTGCCTTCACGTAGCGTGCACTGGTGTTAACTGTGCATTTCATTGGCCTGGTGATACAGACCACAGACTGAAGCAAAACCAAGGATCAGCTCCCAATTCCCTCTGAAATGTTTATACCCAGTGACAAATTTTTGGGACCCAGTACTCTGACAACGTGTTTACCTCCCATACCTCTATGCAGAATATAAGGGAAAAAAGGTAGCATGAAACCATGATAAAAGTAATTTTTTTCTCCATACTACAAGTTACAAGATTGAAAAACTCATGCAATGAAAGTTAGAAACCATGTAATTTAGGCATTTCATTCTTGACACCAGTTTTGCATAGTAGGTAGAGCTTCTAAAAACGATGGCGGTATTGCAGGTATGCAGACCTTGAAAAAGAGGAAAGAGGCCGAAGAGTCACTTAATCAGACAACTCCTGAATGCAATTTGTCAAAATGTAACAACTAGAACATACGGTATTTCGCAAGTGGTTTTACAGAAGAGCATGCCTGATCATTGATGGTAAAAGTGGCAGTAAAACAGCTAGATTAACAAACCAGCAGAGCAAAGACAGGATGAGGTTCACTGACTTATTAGTCCCTGTAGCAGCACAAAAATAAATTAGGGTAAAAATTAACAAGATGTGCACATTTCAAAACAATAAAAGTGAATGTTTTTCAGCCTGTGTATCATTAAACAGGGAAATACATTGCTCTAGGATATTACCGAGATAAACTTACTAGGCTAATGATGACTACTCTACTTTCACTTAAGTTATTTGTCTAACATGGTTTTTGTTAGCTAATGATTTCATTAGCTAACAAAATTAGCTAATGATTGGGCTAAAAGTTTTGGAATTAAAGAGCTGTGGAAAACGGGGCAGAAGGTCCAAAAACCCAGAAATAACTGCTGTCAAGTCCAAATCAACACAGGGACATCTGACTTCCTACGTCCATGGTGGGTTGCTGTTGCTTCGCAGGCTGAAGTAAAACTTGGCAACTTTGGTCAGTTAAACAGCTGCCATGAGGAACAGCTGTACCTCTGCAGTCCGATTTCTGTGAGTTTGGAGGTAACAATTTAGCATTCTTGCCTGTAGATTACAGTTAGCTGCATGAAAGTTGCTTTCTTTGCTTATCATAAGGTTTTACTTCTATAAGCTCTTAAAGCGGCATGTGTTATACATTATCAGTGGCGTTCCCAAACTTTCTCACACCATTGACCCCTCTAGCATTGACTCAATTTTCCAGTCCTTTTATTTCTCATCCAGCTCCCTACGTACATTTCTTCCTAAGAAATTCAACTCTTCAACAGGAAAAGAAAGCAACAAAAAAAAAGATGGGCAACAACACAGACATACACTGTGTTGCACACTGCATACTCATCCCTTCCTACACTATCTGATGCCAGGTCTTCTCCATAGCAAATGTGAAGAGCATACTATGGTAGATCTTTTGCACACTGAAAACACGCATTGCTGTTTGGACCCCCATCCCCAGCATGATTTCTTGCCATTTGAAATACAGCCCTCTACCTTAAGGCCAGACCCCACAGAAGCCTAGGGATCCCACTTTGGGAATGATTCCCTTAAAGCAATATGCAGTACAGTATATTTCTTGATATGAAAAAGGATAAAGTTCACCAATGAGAACATCACTGTAGTTTTGTGTCTTCTTTAGAACTGAGATACAATGATGGAAGACAAATAGATTTATTATGGATGATATGTATCATGGATAAATTTTATCAGATGAAAAGAGACTAACGGATTCATTTATTTATGTCAATTTAGGTAAGACTGTCTGGTATTTTGTTATAATTGAATACATTAATATGATCAGGTCTTCACCAGGATTTCTGTTCCATGTGGAAACCAACAAATGTACTGTTTTTAAGCAAAACAAATTTTTATTGTAAAGTAAAAACCTTAAAAGGAAGCAAGTGTTCTCAGATACCAGCAGGATGATTACAGAAGTCTGCCAGTTGGTAATTCCCCCAGAGAGTGACCTGAGACTCTCGCCTGAAAGAAGTCCAACTTTCCCATATGCCCTGCCCAGATGGTAGCTGTGGAAAAGACCAGACTGACTCACAGGGCACTACAGACAAAGCAAATGATGAGAGCTATGAGTTAGAAGGAAGCGTTTGCAGCCAGTTAAACCTTGCTGACGCTGGCTCGTACCCAGCAGGTTAGCTCAGATGCAGCCAGGCAAACCAAGACCCAGGTTCAGCAGTATCTGTCACACCTGTACCTGCCCATTAATCTCTGAGCTTCAGGTGACTTGAGCGAGATCAGCCAGGAAAGACATGCAGAAGAGACAAGGAATTGAAACCTGGTCTCTCAATCAAGTGGTCCAACTATTTCTCTTAACCTCTCTTATCATTTGCTTGTTTTTCCTGGACGAATGATTTAAAAAATCAATTTCAGAATTCAGATTTTGTGTGAATAATTTTTTTTCATGTTTAGTGGCATTATAAGGCAGGAGAAACAAAGTAATAATTAAAAAAAAAGGTAAGGCTTAAAACAGCCAAGTTGTTTCCTGACAAAAATAGTTTTTCTGAGGCATATTTTCAAAGTGGCCACCTAATGATACTTCAAAACAACTCTGGTATTCATTTTGGACTGGACATGTCTCACTATCCCCCCACGCCCCCACTCAAGCTGTGAGAGTGTGGCTTTGTTCTGCCATGGAATACTGGACGGTATCTGTCATCTATTAAGTGTCCTCAAAGCCATGACACTCTTCTCTTTCCCCTGAAAATTTATCTGTGGCATTCTTTTTTTTTTTTTTAGGCAACGTGCTTCATTATTTAAGTCTGTTTTTTTACTATAAGTGTCATTTTATTTCACTTATGCGTTGATAAATCTTAGAAAGACTGGATTACAAGATAATTCCATTTCTTTTCTTAAAAAAACATCCACAATGAGAAACAAAATAGCCTGTCCATTTCTTTTCTTAAAAAAACATCCACAATGAGGAACAAAATAGCCTGTCATCAGCACCAAAATCCTACAATTAGAAGAAAACACCACCTATACAAACATTTTTATATTTCACTCCACAGTATGAAAGAATCTTCTAGTTCCCTCCTAGTATTTCGTTAAAAACTTTTAGATACCAGAGTTCTAACTGCATTAATCTTTCATACGGTCTTGGACAAATTACTTTGTATTAGGAGTTTTAAGGCTATAGAGCTACCTGAGATAAGCCTGAACTAGTTGTCTTAGATATCAGAGGCATTTACATTTATTATCACTGATTAGCCCTGGGGAAAAAAACTAGCTGAAGTACGCTGTAATGCACAAAGCCACAGTGAGAGCTCCTTTCAGCAGCGATAATACTGCCTTTCATATACATAAGCAATTAACGCCTTTGAACTATGACAAAAACCCCTTTTGCTTTGAGGCGCTTCATGAGAACATTCATGTTGCACAATGTAAAGCATCTAACCCAGATGTCACAAGCTGCAGCAAGGAAAGTTCTGGCTGGATATAAAGAAAACGCTTTTCACAGTGCAAGTAGTGAAAACACCTGGCACAGCTTGCCCAGGGAGGCTGTGGACTCTTCAACCTCGTTGAGTTTTAAATATCTCCTGCACAAGGCCCTCAGTAGCCTGAGTCAACCCTGAAGTCAGTCCTGCTTTGGGCAGGGTGTTGGACCAAATGACCTCCAAAGATCCCTTCCAACCTAAATTGTCCTGTGACCCTCTCCTAGCTGATGCAATAGGGTCAGACAGATGGAAAAGGAGACTTTGATATCCATTAGCCTCAGACACATTAATGGTCAACAGGACTTCTCACTATTGACCATTTTGTGTCTTTTTTCCTCTTTTGCTCCACTTTCCAAGAAAGGCATATTGAAATGCAGCTTATTCTTCAAATTGTATGAAACAACAACAAAAATCAAACATCCAGTGCAACCTCTTAAAATCACTTACCGGAACTTTTGCTGACTTCTATAAGTACAGAATTGAATTAATCCAAGCAGAAACATCTACTGAAAAGACCAAGTTTACCTACCTTGGACAAACATGGGGCCAGATCTTAACTGACCAGAAACAGAGAATCTGAGTATCAGAAGCAGAAGCTGCACACTCTTTCTTTGCTGATCTGTGCTACCTTTTCATGTGTTCCTTCAAAGTTAACACAACATGGCTTCCCCCACTTTTTTGTTTAAAAAAAAAAAAACCCAAACGATACAGCTCCCCGTGGACCTTCCCACATGCTAGTGTAACAAAATCATTACTAATAAGAAACAGCCAAAACCAGAAAGTCATAGAGGTTGCTGAATGGTATAGCACAAACCTTGTATTAAAAAGAAAAAAAGGAGCACCCCAAGAGATGCCATAGCCTGAAGAAGGACACTTACAGCATTTAGTCCACAGAGCTGATAGCAGCCCATGGTGACGACCACGGTAATGACCTGCCATCGCACAGCGTGGGTTCTCAGGAGCTGAAGTACTGACACTAACTTGGTGTTTCTTTGGACTCGAGACTCTGCCAAAACTTCTTCTACTTCATGAGACACGTCGTCTTTCCCAAGGAAGGTCTGAAATGCTACAAAGAAAGGACATGTAATTTAGGCCAGACACTTGGCACTATATGCATTTATAACAGACTCGTTTCATAGAAATGGAAATGTGTGACACAAACAGGAGACATAGATGGGCTGCAACTTAATTATTCTTCTACCAACAATTTCATTCTGCTCTGGGTATGAGCTGGCTCATCCCTGCAATTGGTCTCAGAAACTGCAACAAGAATACAAATTATTTGACAGCCTACCAGATCTCTCCTTACATTATTTCATATATAACACAGCCTAAGGTCCAGTGCAGAGTCAAAACCCTGTGTAATCTGAAAAAAGGGTTTAATAGCAAAGGAGTTCGGAACATTATTTGACTTGGCTACTTTTGCAGCCTAACAATATAGCAGACTTCATTGCTGGAGATAGATTGGATACAGAAGTAGTAACATGTAAAAATGTATGTAAGTCTGGTAAACCAAGAAAAGGCAGACATTTGAAAGGAATAGCTATTACTTTTCATATTACCTCTTGTTTTCACTAGCATATAGACAAGAATTCACTTTGTCAAGATGATTAATATTAGAAAGAACTACCCAGAGCAGTTCAAGACTTTCTATTTGTCAATGCTGGAGACACGGGAATGAATTTACCTGGCAAATGTAAGCAAACAACCAACCTCGTCTCCCCAGAAAACTGTATCATTTAGTATTTTATTATTGCACATCGATGACTTGCTGAGATATCCTTCCACTGTGAATAATAAAAGCTCTCCATCTCACACCTCCTCCAAGAGGTACTACAAACAGATACCTCCTAATGGAGGTGGTGTATCTCCACCAACCTTGTTTTACAGATACTGTATATGCTGATGATACTTTCCTCACAATCCTATGAACATACCCCAGGGGTTGGCTTTTTAAGAGATGTTTAAAATGCTCATCATCTTGGAATGACCGCAGAGAAACAATTACATTACACATACCCATGCAACAAGGCTTTGCGACCCAGTAGGATGCTAACTCCAAAAACAATCTTTACACAGCAGGTCACTTACAATTGTTATTTTTATTAAGTGAATAAGCTGATTTAGTTCTCCTAAGAGCCAAATCCATTTTTCTCTTACCCACAGCTTTGCATAGTACTGCCTATAAATAAATGACCTTCAGCTTTTTCAGTCAGTATACATTCTTTTGGATCATAGAAAGGACTTGGACGGTTAAGAAAGCCACAGACACTGACTAGTCATGATTAAAACACCTGGACTCCATTTAGTTTTTGAAGTTATAAAATTTAACTTTACCCAGTAGGTGAAAAGGCCAAGTAATGGCATTTCAATGTTGTGAGGGATAGGTCACACAAATGAACTGATGATCTCCCCAGAGCATCCTTCTCCGTCCCTTTGGCGAATGTGCAACGCTGTGTGCTCTGCCTGGCTCCCAGTCTGGCAGCACAGAGAACTAACTTGAGCTCTGGGCCAAGATTTTCACATGCAGTTAGCTCTTCTATTGCATTTTAATAGGCTCTAAGTGACTCTGCTTAACAAAAAGGATGATTTTTTTTAAGGGATGAACACTGACCACCTCTGGTGTTCAGTCAATTCATAACATTCATTTATTCTGATATGCAGTTTCTCTCTTGGGGGAGGAGAGGTCAGAATTTTTAAATCCTTCAGAGACAGCATGAGATTTATCTTTTCACATAGGCCTTACAATCAGAAATGAATTAACAAATTCGGACCTCAAAACCCAGAATTTAAGCTGCTGAGTTTTGCCCTTGTGCCACTGCCCACTTATTATTAAATGACATGCTAAACGCTTGTTAAAATGAGTGTGATGTTGTTAAAGGCTATGATAAGAAATGTAAAATTAGAACAATATGTGCCTATGGTATGTTACAGTCCATGTCTCACGCTTAAATTATGCTTTCCTCAGCATTATTAGAGCACTGATAAAGAAAAATACAGATAAAGATGAGAACAACCAGACATATATCACTGTACTCTTCTTTGAGAAGATTCTCTCAGATTTTTAAGCATCTGCTTTATCAGTGTGAATTAGGTCAGTGCACAATTTTCTTTATTTTTCCTGTCCTTAGAATCCTCAGCATTCCTGTAGGGCATACAAGTCAAAAACATAGGTGCAGTCAAGTAAAAAGATAGCAATCTGTCTTTTCTGCACAAGGGAGCTTGCTATATTTCTAGAGGGACCAGGAAGTAAAAAAACTGCAATTACCAAAATTGCCAAGTACAACGCAAGAAAAATATAACCTTTCTTTTTCTTGCCTCCCTGATATTAGGACCAGAGAAGTAAATGCCACTAGGAAACTTTGACGGATGCTTAAAATTACCAACGAGTCAAGAAATGCTAAGAAAATGCTATGCTATATATGCATAGTTTTGAGTAGACAACAGTCAGTTGTCTTAGAAAAACACATTTTCCTGCTATTCAACACATCTTTAATTTTCTTCCATTAAGAGTTTTTCAGTACAGTAAGAATCACAGTTTTATACATAATTAATGTGGAAATAAATTCTACATTAGCAGGGAGATGGGAAAACTCAAAGGTCTTTCAATGCGTGATGTTCAATTCTATTCATTTTACATTTTAAACCCCTGCATTATTGGCACTGAGAAGCACAGCAGTCATTCCTCTCCCCGCTGTAATGACTCATTTCCCTCCATCACTGGCTGCTTCTCTCTATAGGGAAGTCTTATTTTCATGTCACACTTAAAACCATCTAAGGAGTTACCATCTAAAAGTTCTAGCAACTTTTAGACCTTTTCCAGATTTCTTTTTAATTCCCTTGGATCAGAAGGTCCTAGATGCTCATCTTTCAAAAGCTGGTACACTGCCTTTATAAATAGCAAAAGAAGTGGATGGTTCCAGTCAAGGGGAAAGGAGATAGGAAAACCTTCCATTTACACCACCAGCTTTTATTCATCTCAGCTAAGTGAAGACAAAACATCTGAAAGTGGTTCAAAAGTCTGAACAAAATCAGGTCAGTACTGTCTTTAAAACCAATCAGGCCTTTAAATTAACTGAAGATGGGCACTCAGAAACTCAACTACATGGGGAATTACTAATTCTTTTTCCACTGTAGTACTTCCACGACTGTGAAAAGAAATCAGCTGTTATCACAAAGACTGAATTAGTATGTAAACTTTGAGAAGACATTTAAAAGGATCAAAATGCTATTGTGTGGTTTACAGAATAGAGCCAGCCCCAGGCAAGAAGAGGCAGAAAAAGAGAGAAGTGGTCACAGGTAGTAGTTTGGGCAATAGGGCTTATGCCTTTAAAAACTAAAAAAAAAAAAAAAAAAAAAAAAAAAAAAAAGAAGCTGCATGAATATTATTGTCATCTGTTTCCCATGGACACGTTCATTTTCACTGCACTGACGATTAAGTATATTAAACCCAGTGTCTTTAACACAAAGCTTTGTCTAAGCTCCGCTTAAACTGCATCTTCTTTGGCCACTGTGGGAGACAGAATACTGGGCTGTATGGATGCAGTCAGGCATCTTCTATTAATGCTGGCTGCTACTTTGAGTGGCATTAAACATACGGGATGCCTCGCTGTTTGCCTTAGCACTTGCAAAAAGTTCACCCAACTTCAATGCTTTTGAATTGAGTATGTAGTAATTTCCCTGTAGTAACTTCATGTCAACACAAAAATATTTGGCAACGTGAAAAAACAGCTATTTTCATATACCACTAATTTTGTTAGAGTACTGAATAGCCAGAAGAATAATTTAGATGTACCTTGCTAGAAGAGATTTAAATAGCTATTTAAATCTAGCAAAATATTAATTAACTACTAGCATGTAGCATAGCAAAGTTTAAGAATAAACCTCAAATTTGCTATTCCAATTCAGTAAATATAACTGCAAGCAAAAGGCTTTAGGCTTTTCCCATGTGTCACCTCCTTCTCCTTCTAAGTAAAAGAACACACAGATCTTCTGTGAGTTATCATCCAGTTTGGTATTACATCTTTACCTGTTCTTACATCTGGTTTCACAGATCATCAATACAAAATAGGCCTGTTCAGGTTCACTTGAAACTAGCCAAGATGTACAGGTAAAAGAAAATATCCACATGCCACCCTAAAATAACACAAGAATTGGTACACTGAGTTGTATCAAAGGTCCAGTGAACCAAGTATCCTTTGTAAAAGACAGGAGGTTTAAGAAAAGCTTAAAAACAAAACAGATGCACCATGATCACTCCAGCTTTTGGCAGTCAGCAACCATCTGAGATGAAGCCTCTACCGTAAGCCAGGAAGCGTAGTAGTCATAGCTGTCTCTTCCTTTCCAATAAGCATAGCTTATAATGCTTAGAGACATACAAAAAGCACAGATAAGCAAAAATAAATCACGTATGTCCTTATTGTCCATCATAACAACTTCATTTAAATCACTGTACTTGCAGCAATTTGTTCCTGCCGTAACTTTGGTTTTATTATCTCTCCTGTCCATGTGGGTCCCATGAGGGGCTTTGTGAAAAATTAGCTACCTGCCTTTTTAAATCAGGAATGGCCTCACTTTTTTATCACATCAAAAGGTAACAACTCTAATCCATCTTTCTAAGAATTTACATCTACACTTCTCGTTATAGCTGGTATAATGCTTCTTTCATAACCATGGGAGTTTTAATGTATGACTGAACATACTAGATGAACAGATTTTGTACATCACTAACATGTTACTGTGGCATTATATCTAAGTTATTTGACTCTTAAGACATAACAATATTCTTGTTCTCTGGCAAGCTGGGATGCCAGCTGAATTCCAGTATTGATTTACACGACATGCTACTGTAGCTACATTGAAAATTCAGGTTTCCTCCTTGTAACAGTATTCTTCAAGAGAGACACATCAACCTACCAACTGAGAGTGTTTATAAGCAATGTAGTTAGTGATAAAACTGTTCTGTTTTATCACACTGCTACTACTGTTTTTATTTATATTGCGTCATGGCCACAGTCACAGATCAAGGGTCCACTTGGCATGCAACTAATAGACAACTAATGTCAAATTCCTGTCTTACCATCCTAGAGCTTGGATAGTAAACTGCCTGATGTAATTATAGCAGCAGGTTTTTCTTTTTCTTCCTGTTTCTATCCCTGTTACTCTTCACTCCCACTGCTCTCTAGCAACTGAGTAACAATCTCCTTCCAAAGTCCTTCTCCTCAATCACTTGAATAACCATTTCTCCTCCACTGTCTGGTGAGCATTATGAAGAAGGATCACATCAGTTAAATGTCAGGCATTTTTCTCCCTTCTTTTCTTACCAAGAGAGAAGAATGTTAGTTATGGGACCTGGGAGGGGAGCTGGGATGGTTCTTCCCTCTCCCCATTACCAGACTTTTAGCTCTTGAGCAAAGCAGGTTTATGGATTGTGCTGTTGGTCCAGTCCACCATTCTTCCCCCACAACACATAAATCAGTTCTCCTACATTCAGCAGTGAGACAGGAATATGGGAGATAGTTCAGCTCCTGTTGGTCTCAGGGAGTCAGATACAGGATGGTGACCTCCAGGAGGACAAGCAGAACTTGGCTGCTAGCATTGCTTTTGGCAGCAGACAACTGCAAGTCAGCTACAGTGTCCGAACGGCAGCTCAGCCACCCACAGCGTGCACCGTTTATGCTGCTAGAAAGGGGAAAGCAGGGAACCGGGTAGATCCCTGTTAGTGGAGCTCAGGAGACATCACTCATCTGAGGCCTTGATACTCCTGTGCTCATGGAGTAGCTTCTCTTGTGGTGGCATGGTTTACGTTCGCACATCATGCCCGCCTGCTCTAACCTCACCCCTGCTCTTTTTTCATCACTTACACAACACATTTTGGTCCTTCTCCCTCTTTCAGTCTCTTATTTGCCACTTAAAGGCATCATGCTCTTTTACACCTCTGCCAAAAAAGAGAATGAGGCCGCTTGTATTTCGGTAGTTATAGTCTGGTTATCTCCTGAGGACAGAAGAAAAGGAGGGGATGAAAGCAGGAGCAGAACTTTGTGGAAACTCCATGACCTACATTATCCCACCGGATTTTTATTGCTCTAAAACAATTAGGGAGATTAATGTTGTCATATCCATTTTAGAAGCTTTGACATACACATACATTTTAGAGTATTTTATAAAGACTAATGTAGTCATCTGACTTAAATACAGCAGACCTTTAACAAATAAGTTTTATATTTCTCCAATAAGATATAATCCACAGTGAAATGTATATTTGCTTGAATAGCCTTGATCCGTTAAGGGAAAGAAAAAGGATTTAGTCAGAAGAAAGACTTGCACATTTCTGGTATTAATATGCAGACTTAACCTAAGAGGCAAAGAATTCAAAAGCATTACTGTAGCCATCATTAAAATGGAGAATACCGCATTGTCATTATATGGCTTACAAGCAGTAGGTTTTTTTTAAATAACCCACAAACTCCTCTGGTCTCCCTAATACTCAGGCTTTTCCTCCCCCATTTCTGCAGATAATGCTAACATCCAGATGATTTTTCTTGATTGTTGATTCACAGCTATTCACCCTCCTATTTTGTGAATTCCCCCCACTTGCTTTCATTATTCCACTGCATTACTCCAGATACCTGAGACTTGGCTCGTGCCTAATCTGGATTTCTCCAAGTGCCCTGGGGCAGGGAGGAGGGCTCCAAACCCCACCTCTGGGCTAACATCACAGGTGTCCTCTGCCCGGTCCTTGCATGAATCAACCCAACTCCTTTCCCCACCTACCCCCATGCTGAACAGAGATCCGAAGATACTCTCACTTACAAATCTACATTAGGAGAGGGAATACAAAGGATGTGCAACGGTAAGAAAATTACTTGTGTTCCTAACATGCTTCATAATAAGGCATGTAGACACTTTATAGCACAGAAGTGTAAGATGATATGATCTATGCTGCCTTACAGGTGCATTTTATGGATTATGAACTCCAAAATTATGTTTAAGAATCATCCTTACCTATTTTGCAGCTGATACCCTACAGGCTACCTTGCCCGTGCAACAAGGTGGCCAATTCTGGAAGCATGGCTGCTTGATAGGCAAGGAATGGGAGGGAAATTCAAGGGGATGTGTACACATCACTGCCCTACGGTCCCTTGCAAATCTCTGTCTAGAATCATTGGTCCCTAGCTGTTTTGAAAGCTCTGTAGACTACACTCAAAATGAGTTTCACTCTGTACTACAACATATCTCAGTATTAAATTTATATTTTAGAATTAATCAGGTCCAAAAGCTTCTATTGATAAGCAGTTACTTTGAAAAGTTTTTTATATCAGCCTCCTCTTTTTTTCTCAGTGTCTAAATTTATAGTCTTTAAGGTGGCTCATGAAAGCCACTTTCTCATAATCAGCAAGTCAGCTGCTAAAACTCATTTCCTTTCAACTACCAAATAAGGTGTGGGTAACTGCTCTCCTGATGTCTTCTACTCCAAAATCCACCTCCAATGCTTCTAGATTAGCTTTCAAATCATTTTCAGAACACGTATGCCGAAAACATCCCAGACTGCAGTTGGCCCATTACCAGCAACAGTAAATGGTGTGAATTTCAAGGCAGGTGGTGTTATTTTACTGCCAATTTTTTACAATTTTTAAACTCTACCTGTAAGAGGCCCAGCTTCACTGTCAGTGCTGAGGCTTCCAGGTACTGTGGCAGTATTTCCAATAGATCCCTATAACAAGTGTGACATTATGCAACAGCATTGCAGATGCGGACTCTTTGCCAGCCATAGCTCCGGAAATACATTTACAATTTTATCAGGTAGAAATGAGCCAGTTTAAACTTGGCACCCAAAGGTATTTCTTCCCAGCCCAGCCGTGGTGCTGCAGAAGTTACCACCCAACAGCCAGCCCCAAGCTGCTCACCACTGCGTCCCTGCTGGGCGCTCTGACCATCGCTGGCAGGCAAGCCCTTTCCTTCATGGTCCCTGGAAAACCTGTTCTCTACCTCACCAAATCTCTCCTGACTCTGTAAAGCTGAAGAACTCTCCCCAATGTCTTCTTGCTTTTGTCCTCTCCTTTTTTCTTTTCTTTTTTTTTTTTAAAACACTACTGTATCCTTAAATGTTTGAGGCTCCAACATTTACAAAATTCTTCATTCAACACCAAACTGAGACAACATGGGAGTCTCTTCATTAGTATGCCATTTCTATTTCAGAGTGCTCATCAGAACAAAAAAAGGCCAGTTTTTCATTTCACAGTAGAAGAAACAGGATCGAGTGAGTTACATTCATTTCATGCTGAAAGATTATTAAATTTACGTTTCAGGGGCTGATTCACAATTTGCAGGTGATTTTGCAAGCGACTGAAAATGTTAAGAGTTATATTCAAATGAAGTTTTTTAGGAATAATTTTCAAAGCTCAGTTATGTTCTGCAAACATCTTGGTATTATAAGCAGGCTCCTTCCTTCTTTGTACACTCCTATTTTTAATGCATCCTTATAATATGGAAAAAATTATTTTCAATATTCTCTCAGTCATAACATGATGATATATTGGAACTTACAAATGACCATAGTAATTTTAGTGGGGCAGAGTATACAGCAGCTGTGATCACACAAGCAAATTTTTTTTATACATAGAACCTAAAGAAAGGACAAAATATTCTGGTCTGTGTCTTTGAAACTGAAGTAAGCTATATGGAAACACTGAAAAATTTTAGTTAAATAGGTGTACGAGGTTTTTATTAGATCTACAAATGTTAATGAGTTACAGAAACACACGGTCAAACACAGTGACTACTGAACAAAACCCAGCCACAGTATCAGTATTTTTCTTATCTACAGTCTTTGCAGTTTGGCTAAGAGAGAGTCATGAAGACTGAAATCATCCATCATTCCTGAATGAACCCTGCATATAGTGGCTGACACACAACAGGAGGATGATTTGGTTAGGTTTGTATCACCATGCATATTGCTATATAGGTTAGTTTCTTGGAGAATTTAATTTATTTTAAAAAAATCAAAGCAACAGTTATTTTTACACATACACACAGACAAACAAAAAAGGTGAGGGGAAAAAAAAAATTGCCAAGAGAATTTCTCCTATTGGAATATTCTGCTTTTACTGTGGTATCAGAATTACTTTTCAGCCTGCATCCCTACAATAAACATCCTTTGTTGCAACAAAGTAACACATCATACCTTTTTCTGCCTTGCTCCTGTTATGTCTTTCAAGTAGGAGGTAACGAGGACTTTCAGGAAGAAAAGGCAGAATCACGATTTGTATCAATGAAGGAACAATGATCGCTCCAAATAAGTAAGGCCACCGAGATTCCTGCAAATGGATGCAAACGCAAGTCAGTAATACTCTCCCATAGTGATACCAGGAAGAAAAATAGCTTTGATAGGAAATGCTGTAGCTTTTCATCATTCAACATATTGTGTCAGTGAGCAGAGTGATGTTTTCTGCCTGAGCTTAGTAAGCAGTTTGAACACTTCCCCCTCAGATCGCCTTAGTCAAGGGCCAAGGAAGACAGAATTCAAGCCATCAACTGACTGGGCATGGAAAGCGAGAGGCAGGGAAGCTGGAAAACAGCAAATACATAACATGCTTTTTCTTTCCATCAGCATCAACAACGATACATGTAAAAATATGATATATACTCAAATATATATTCTACAAGTCATCCCCACTCACAGCAGTATCACTCCTTAGCTTTAAGAAACAGTACAACACTATTTTCATACAGTTACATATACCTGCATGTTGTCTCTTTGTCTAATCTAATTGATCTAAAAAAAAAAATATATATATATATTTGGCTCAGTCCTCTAATTGTCATAGTATGAGTAAAATCCTGATAACACTTTAGCTAATCTGCAGTTTAGCACAGTTTTGTGGTTCTCGGTGTAATACAGGCAGTGTCCGTTCAGCATTTCACAGCTGCTGGGAATGAGCCAAGTCAGGTAGAGGTCTCACCACAAGCCTCTTCTACTTGGAAGAACACAACATTTGCCTTACCGGTACAACTAACACACAGTTGGGCAGTTTTCATTTCCATTCAGAAAAGACGACATATAGAGTTCAACGCAATTAGTGAAGACAGCTATATAATTTAATGACAAACAAGATATCTGGCTAACCTGAGTGAGGTTATCTTTATGAATGTTTTCTCTTGCAACCATTGATTCCACCTCTGAAGCTGGTTTCCATGCTAATTTAAGTATAAAAAAAATGGGTTTCACCTATCCTCCTGCTCAAAATCATAGAATATCTCAAGTTGGAAGGGACCCATAAGGATCATCAAGTCCAACTCCCTGCTCCTCACAGGACTACCTAAAACTAAACCATATGACTAAGAGGGTCGTCCAGACACTCCTTGAACTCTGACAGGCTTGGTGCTGTGACCACTTCCCTGGGGAGCCTGTTCCAGTGACCGACTACTCTCTTAGGGAATCACAGGACCTTAAAGACATCCTTTGGTTCTATGGTAGTGTAACTAAGAATAATACATTATACTGTTTCCCACTCTGAATTAACTAACCTAGCTCAGATGTTCAAATGAAACACTGACAGCCCTGTTTCCCAAGTCCATGAAATAGAAAGTACTTTTTCTATTGCCTTGCAAGTGATCTGCTGGAAGTCTCCAGCAAGGACCTGAAACACGAGAGCCATCTGCAGCATCCCCACCAACGCAAAGCACTGATGACCCCTCTCTGGCAAGTCCCTCTTACAGAAGGCAGGCAGTTCTAACCTGCCAGAGCCCCACCGCAGTGTAGGTGAAGAACACAAGGTGCTGCACTATCCAACGCTATTAATATGAATCTACTCAACTGCTAGCAGATTTCAGATACAACTTGACTTTGATAATTTTCTTTGAAATCAACTGAAATTAAGTTGTTAACATCCTCAAACACATTCATTATTTAAAACCAGCTACAGAAGGTGACCTGAGCAAAGCTCTTCCAGGAAAAGGCTGGGAAAGGCAGTAGACAGCTCAAATAGCTCTCTGGACTTACTCTCAAGACAGAATACCTTCAAGTAGCTGAAGGAGAAAGGTGCCAGCAGTATTATTTTCTCCTGCAAAATGGCCCTCGATCTGTCCATGTTCTTAAGATGTCTTCTGTTCCAACTGAATGTCAAGATGAATTTTTTTAGTAATTTTCTCCAAGTTCAGCATTCATCTATTTAATTCAATGCTTTCTAATTTGAGACTTGGTTCTTAACTGAAAAGCCTGCTGAGACTTCAGTGGGCTTAATGTTCAGGCATCATGTCTAGCACATTTTCAAAAGCTTGGCTAGATCAAAAGCAGACTGCACTGCATCCTGGCTGACTGAGCTCCGAGAGGCACCAGGGGTTTGGATCCCGTCCCTCCATCAGAATGAATCCATCCATTCAGAGCCTGCATTTCCCCAAACAGAGCTGGATAAATTTTATTCCAATATAATTTTCCACAATTAAATCAAAGGTCAAAAACCCCCAAACTACTTTCTGTTGATAGTTTTTATTTTACATTCTCCCACTTCAGCAATGCAACTGCTAAAACACAACTTATTGCACGGTACAGGATGTAATCCAAGCCTCGAACCTGAACTGAGGCCTGAGGTAACCTAACAT
This sequence comes from Aptenodytes forsteri, assembly GCF_000699145.1. Taxonomy (NCBI): domain Eukaryota; kingdom Metazoa; phylum Chordata; class Aves; order Sphenisciformes; family Spheniscidae; genus Aptenodytes; species Aptenodytes forsteri. Next base: position 2,354,388 of record NW_008794710.1, read on the forward strand.
AGAATATGCAGGGTATCTCCTAATGAAACTTTTCACCTGCCCTTTAAGTGACAGGTTTTCTTTCTTTTTTAAAATCTCCTGGGATGGGAAAGCAACTTGAGAAAGGGATTTTTTCAAACAATTTAAAGCTCAAGGTTATCAGTCTTCCTTAGAGCCTCCATTACCACGAAGACTTCAAGATCCTATTTCTTCATTCTGAATTTTATTTTTTTTTAAATGCAGTTGAGTGGAGAACTTTATCTAATATAGGAGAACCAAGAGTGGCTAACAATCTGTTTATAAATAAATGAGCCTCAGTCTTATTTTAAAAATTAGAAAATTAAACTTATATTAAGACTTCAAGATCAGTTAATGAATCACATTAAAAAATAGGTACCTGTTTGTAAAGAATAACTTAAGAAAACAGGCAGTACAACTGATCAGTTTTAGTCTATGTCTGCCTGGAATCAGACATTTCTTTTATACAAAGTAATTAAAAAAATTTTCATTGTTTTATTTAATCTCTATCATTATTTCCTGTAATATAAATACACTTGCTATGTACCACATTAAAAAGTTTATAGGGCATTAGAACTTTTAACAATACTTTTAGATAAAAATCTTACTCTTGATCAGCACATCGTCTTTCATGCAGGTTTTTTCCACAATGCCAAGGACACTTTTTAAAGGGGGAAAAAAAAAAAAAAGTCTCTCCTGTATTTTGTTTTTAACATTCTGCCAACCTATGGAGACTTAATTGGAATAAGCTTTCACCCCTTTTAAAGTCTCCCATAGTGTATGGTTTTTCAGTCGGTTACATTTCTCTCAAATAACTCTTCTGAAAGTGTTATTCTGAAAAAGCTATGAACGAGACTGAACTTCTGAACTTACCCTTTGCAATAAGTAACAGACCCTGACAGTATAATAAAAAGCCCTCTATTTTCACCACATAAGACACTGAGCTTCCTTTATTTCCTCTATGAAAGATTTCTGTTTTACTTTTTATTATGCTAACTTTTAAAACCTTAAAGTAAAACAATCATAAATATGCTCCCACTTGCCATTGCTGGCATGAGTTGATCAGTAAGTCACTGAAGTCAATAGAAACTTCTCCATTCATTTCAAAAGTTCTTGGATGATGCCTATTCAATGCTATAGAACATGCATTCTACTTGCTTTTCTCTTAATTTACATTATTCACGTTCAAATTCTTCATCCCACTACAGAAAAGAAATAAAAGGACTAAAATAAGTTTAAAAGCTCCATACGTTTGTTGGTCTGAAAGTATAAAATACAAATTGCTGAAAATCAAGCTGAATTAGACCCTATAAAGCGAATTAAAAGAAGCTGGGAAAAGAGAGGTTCCCTAACCTTTTTAAGAAGGAATAGGACAAGATACAAACTGGGACAATGCTCAGAAGCAGTAATAAGGTAAAGGCAGAAGACAGCGTAGGCATGGAAGACAGTGTAGGCATGACTTAGAAGACACATTAACACTTCACCTCAGTTGTCATCAGTAAGGAGAAGCACACAGGCACTACTGAGAGAAATGAAAACAACCACATCCCATTTTATCTCAGGAAAAACTTAAAAGAGCATTAAATATTTTAATTACAGGGGACCTGACTCATCACCTGCTCAGAATCGGTACAAACAACATGTCAAGATGGTAAGATTTTAATTTTAAACTGTCACATTATGGATATTTGCTTAGGCTGGAGCATGAAAAACACAGCTTCGATCTATTTACAAAAGACAGTTAATAAGCAGAGCGAGTTTGACAGCCACAGACTCATTCAGTGGTTGATATAATAAAGTGTAAAGCTGCAGAAATACCAGGTGGGGGGGAAAAAAAGGAAATGGATAAAGCACGACATGGATTTATCAACTGCAAATTAGACAAGATTAAATTATACCGGAGATTTATCAGCTAAAGTGCAGAAAAGGGAACTTACTGTAACAATTAAAAGGTGGAAAAGAAACTGGCATGGGGAAAATGTCAACAGGCACTGCTGACAGCTCAACCATTAGTCTATACGAAGTTCAATGACCTATTTAAGCACGGGTTACATTTAACTGATTAGGAAGATTTCAATAAAATTTGAAGATACTTTCAACACAGAAAAGGCTAAGAATATGCACATATATATAAAAATATTAAAAGGAAGAACTGAATCGTTGACAAGGTCATACAACAGAGGTGGGAAGAAGTGCTGTACTGCCCTGTACGTGGGCACTCATTTTTGCAAAGATCTAGTGAGGCCCAATTAAGTATTCCAGTAGAAGATGTATCACAGGATAAAAAAGACTGAGTAAGGAAATACATGACTGCCACAGGCTCTACTCCACCTCTCTCCAAATAATTTTATTTATTTATTTAAAAAGTGTAATCTGGACATGCATCCCACTCCCCATTCCCAACTGAGTACCAACGACTACACCGTAGTCAGGCTCCTCGTTTGCTCTCTGCACCAAGTTTGGTTTTCTCTACTGTGGAGACCCCCACATCCAGCCGAGCATCCCTGACCCCAACTGCCCCAGGGCACGCTTCCCACATTCCTGTTTCCTGTCCATTCTAGAGCCACAGGGAAATTACTGCACCCCAAACACCTCCTCCTAGGCAGCAGCCTGCACATGGGGTAGCACAGGGCACTGCCCAGAGGACTCCAGCCCTGCTTTGCATCCCAGCATAACAGCCACGCTGCCTCACGGAGCTATCGAGGGCTCATTTAGCTCTACTGCTTGAAACTGGCAGGAGATCGTACCAAAATAGATACTCACTCTCTCTTTTTCTCATTCAGTGCACAGGATGAACTGTGATCTCTCAGTGAGCAGGTCTGTTGACCAGTCACTATTCCAAACTCCTTTAAATATTAATTCTGCAATTAATTCCTTGGGGGTTGGGGTTATGATGGGTTTATTGCAGCACTGAACACTTTAAAAACAGCAGTGGTTTTTTGTATAATACCTTTCCCACGTAAAATGACGTTTTACTCATTTTATATGCGGAGAGCAAAGAGACAAAAGCCTCTTGCATCCAATGCAAGATACTCAAAATGTCCAGGAACTAGTGATGTGGCAGTCTCTTCTTTTTCATGTTCCTACAAGAAGCAGGAACACATTTTAAACTTTAGTTTAGCAAAATATAATCTCACACACAGAGACAAGAAGAATTACATCTCGTGTAATTTCTAAATGCCCTGAAGCATCTTGCCTCGCCTTCCGCTGCAGCCCCAGGGGTTTTCTGTGTCAGATCTGCCAGTCCCACAGCGATATCTAAGGTACCCTAGGGCATCAGAATGATACTATATGCTTATGTTCAAGTAATTGAATCTTATTATCTTTAATAGAGTTGGCATGAAAACTTCATATCTTATGAGAAATATTGTTTGCCACACAAAAAAAATCACATCCCTGCTCAGAACAGACTGAGTAGACTTACTCGTGTGTGCAAAGCTGAGAAGCCTGCACAAGTCCAGCATTTCTCTGTTAATCTATTCTGTGCCACATAAAATACTCCTAAATGTAAAGGACAACCTCACTGGCCTGGCACCAAGGACTGAAAAAGCATTGAGATGGAACTAATTTCTTAGCATTAGAATTGCCTTCTCTTCCTTGAGTCAAGGGTATGGCACAGAGGTGATGATCATGAGGCAGCTGAGAAATGAGTACATCTTCTGTATGTCCGGCTTCAGACCAGCTACTCACATAACATGCTGGACAACTACCTTCCTCGTGCCACTCCAAATGCCGCTCTACAGCCTCCTCTGGCTGCAGAGGAGGGCACTAACCTCCCCAGCTCACAGTCGCATCCCTGCTGGATACAGTTTTCTCTTTGCATGACCATTCCTGTAACCCACTTCTGTCAAAATATGTTTTAATAACAGAGTTACAAATTGCTTACCTTCTCATTTAAAACAGAGGCAACCCAGGTAGTACGCGTATTTCACCTCTGTTCTGCACCCACATGGATATTTATTTTTATATGTCACTACTACAGATATAGTTCTGACAACAAGATTTCTGAAGTCTCATGTCTTCCCAGGTATTAAACAGTACAGCAAGTTATCAGACTTAAGGGTGTACAATCCTAAGTTGAAATTCACAGAAGTCAGCGGGAGGTTTTTGTTACTGAGTAAACCACCTTTGGACCAGGACTTAAAACAGCATTTAAAGTGGTTGGTGTCCAAATCCCATGACCTTCTGTTCATTAAATTGCATGTTAGATCATGTTGTACATATTGAGAGGGAGAATTAAAGTATCTGTTACAAGTTCCCAAGATGCTTTTTGGTCCAACTTTTTATTGGAGTAACAGCTAGCTTTTTACTGAACACTCAAATGGCGTAATGTGTCTTCACTGCTTATTAATTTCTGAGAAAAGCAAAAATTTCTGAGAAAAGCAATGGAAAATGGCAAGCTTTCAAAGGGGATTATTATCAGCAGCCAGCATATATACTTGGGCTTCTTTAGAAAGAAATATTAGAGGCACGTTGGAACTACGCAAAATTTCAGACACACTTCCTCTCAGCAAAGCATGTAGACTCAGGTTAACTTCTATAAATAATATAAAACAGTAAATTAAAATAATAGTAAATTAATATAATTGAAGAGGATAAGATTCAGTTGCTTGAACGTAAGCATATAGTATCATTTTGATGCCCTATGGTACCTTAGAAGTCCCTGTGGGACTGGCAGATGTGACACACACAACTCCAGAGACCTGCATCCTCCCGGGGCTGCGGCAGGAGGCGAAGCAAAATGCTTCAGGGCACCTAGAAATTACATTAGATGCAATTCTTTTTTTGTGTGATTATATTTTGCCAAACTAAAAGTTATAAAGGTCAGACTAAGGTATATCAAAGATAAGGAAAAAACCAAAGAAACCACAAAGCACATCTGTTGTTTTTAAAAAAACTGAAACAGCTGAATATTTAATCTTGACACTGTTTTAATGGCGACATCTGTTTTAGATTAAAAAAAATTTCATTTTAATTTGACAATTACATTAAAACAAACCTTCAAAATATTAATCACAGATATATCTCCTGATTTTTCTTTTTGCCAATGGTTTCAAAAGCAAACTAAGAAACACAAGTCTAGAAAATACACCCTACTACTCAATAAGATGACTGCACGCTACCCTGTGATGCTTGACCAATTTACCACAGCATTAATATCCAGTTTGTAAAGGACAAATTTACATATTAGGAAATGAATTTGCAATAATGGGTGATTTTACAAAGGACAATGGAAATTAAAACTGAAATGTTAATCATCTAGAACACTCAAAAAGATTTAAATGGTGCTTATCTCCCCAGCGTGTGAATCACACTGGGAAGGAAGTCACAAGTCAAGTCATTTTAGATTTATTGCTTAATAACAGATTTGTAAATATTATCAGATACTCAAGCACTAAGGAGACAGGCACATCTTCATCTAAAAGGTTTACTTGCTCATAAACTTCTGAAGCAGAGTCTAACTAACACAGCATAAGATGAGGTTCGTAGACAGACACTGTCTGTTATTAGGTCAACTACAATAAGTGAAAAAGTCAACCTTTTTTAAGTCTGACAAAGAAGCAAAAAGTCAAATCACATATATATATATATAAACAATATAAACAATTGTTCTAAGTTTAGTTACATGTGTTAACTGTGTTTCAGTGGAACAAGAGAAAGCAGTACAACAAGTTATAAGCAACTGCTCTCAACTTCCATGGTATTTTGAGGTCTTTACTTCAGATCTGTTGAAGGACTGCTTTCAATGAAAGCTTGTCTACTGCTTTTCCAACCGACCTAACTAAACAGAGTATCGCTACATAGAAACCTTATCTTCTCCAGGTGGGCACTGTTTCAACTGTCTATGCGACAGTAGTCCTCACTGATGATAAACTGTCATCCAAACATTAGATGCTCTGCCATTAAGTCTGTTGTTCCGCAGTAAGTCTAAAAATAAATAAATATATATCTCTCTATAGTTCTCTTTCTTCTGTAACCACACTTCCACTTCCACATTCAGACAAATTCTCTCCTGCAGGATGCTCCCCTTCACAAATGCAAAACTGCAACATTTGAATATTACATATGGCCAATCAGCCATGTGTTGTTCCTAAAACTTCAGCAACTGAAGTCTCACAGCACAACTTTAATGGACTGAAACTCATTTGCCAATATGAAGACTCACAGCTGTTTTCCCATGCATTACTTAATGAGTTCTGTACAGAAAAGGGATGAATAAATACCTTTGTGTCTGTCTGGGGGAACCAATAAAACATTGATTTATAATCTCCAGTAAATACATAATCTCAGCTGGTCCACAGCAGATATAAACAAAATACCTCATTTAATGTCTCCATTACAAATATATCAACACCCACCACATCCCACCAACAGGGCTGGTGTAATAGAGCAGACCTTCTCTTCCCATGGGTACTACTGAACTATGAATATGCAACAACCCAGACGGTCCTGGCAGCGTTCCTGTACCCTTGTCAGCACCACCAAGGCCGTGCATCTCTAGCCTTGTGGCTGCACAGCAGCTTCCCTTGGCTGCATCAACTGTTGGGTGAGGTGACCTCCAAGCCCCTGATCAGCAACTCACAGCTTGTAATTAAGTGCAAGTGCCTCGATAAATGACGCGGAAATTGCTTCAGCAAGAAGAAAGTCTGTGTTACTGTGAAGAGATGAAGGAAATTTCCCATTGCTAGATAAAAAAGGAACCTAGTGCATACTTCAAAAAGGATTGCCATCTTCAAAATCACTACCTAAAGCAATTCTTAATTGGCATGTCTGGTACCAGTTTGGAGGAAGTGCAGGCAGATTTCCATCCAGATACACATAATCAATCCAGGCTCAGAAAGGCATACAAACACGTGCTGAAATCGGTGATTATCTGAATAAATGCTGAAAGGTTTTCTTGTTCTGGGTTTCTGTGTTTTTTCTTTTTTTTGTTGTTGTTGGTGAGTTGTTGGTTTGTTTGTTTGGTTTTTTTTTTTAAAGATTGTATTTAGAAGATCCTTTCTTTTTAAGGGTGTTTTTCTTGAGCTATTCTAAGCAGATACCATGCCATTATGGATTTGAGCAGCCATTTACAAGCACCAATGTATCTCCTGCATCCTCAGCAGAAGTTTTAAAATACTCTTCTGGGCAGGCTCTAGCCTTTAAGTCAGAGTTTTGCATTTTATTATGAGAATATAAAGAAGCTTTTTAATAAAGAAGTCCTGTCACTGGGCATCAATGAAAGGAGCCTGGCTGCATCTTCTTTGCACCCTCCCTTCAGGTATTTATATACCTTGATAAGATCCCCCTGAGCCGAGCCTTCTCTAGGCTGAACAGCCCCAGCTCTCAGTCTTTCCTCAGTGCCCCAGTTCCTTCACCATCTTAGTAGTCCTTCTCGGGACTCTCTCCAGTCTGCCCATGTCTCCCTTGTACTGGGAAGCGCAGAACTGGACACAGCACTCCACGTGGGGCCTCACCAGTGCTCAGTAGAGGGGAAGGACTACCTCCCTGCTGGCAATACTCCTCCTAATTTAGCCCAGGATCCTTTTCTTTGCCATAAGGGCACATGGCTGGCTCATGTTCAACTTGGTGTCCACGAAGACACCAAGTCCTTTTCTGTCAAGCTGCTTTCCAGCTGGGTGGCACCCAGCATATACTGGTGCACTTCCTCCCCAGGTGCAGGACTTTGTACTTTTCCTGGCTGAACTTCATGAAGTTCCTGTCTGCTCATTTTTCCAGCCTGTCGAGGTCCCTCTGGATGGCAGCATGACTATCTGGCGTATCAGCTACATCTCCTAGTTTGGTGTCCTCCGAAAACTTGCTCAGGATGCACTCTGCACCATCAAACAGGTCATTAAGGAAGATACTGGGCAGGACTGGACCCAGTATTGACCCCTGGGGCACACCACTAGTTACTTGCCTCCAACTAGACTTTGTTTCACTTTGTTATATTTCTAGAATATAACTAGACAGAATGAAGATGTTACGTTTTTCTATTCTACACAGCCAGATGTTTGAAATCATCACAAATAGGACACTTTGGGAATTAAGAGTGATTCTGGAAAATGCTAAACTAGTGGATGCTTTTGTCCTACTCTAATGAAAGCTACAAAAACCTTTTTATATTCTGTAAACAGCATGCATCCATGAGGCATAAGCTGCTTTCATTTCCAAGATGCTTCCAGTGGCAAGAGTTCACCTGCCTAAGTTCTCCTCTGTCTCTTATTGCCACAAGAGCTCTCAGTTCTATATTCTGAAATAAATTCTCACTCATATCTTGAAAGATAAATATCTTTAACTATAGTCACTATCATGGCTCAAGGGGAAGATAAATGTATAGAACAAAAGAGCTCACAGAAAAATACGAGGAAACTGGTCGATTCATACTTTGTGTTATCATGCTAATGTCTAAATTCATTTCAAGAGCATCTCCAACAGACCATTTTGTCACTGGTGTCCACCTGCAGGCTGCAGGTTCCCAGAGCAATTCTGAATTGCTTTCTTTTCTCATCTATAATTTATTGACAGTTTTTAAGGAATCCTTGAATATGAGTCAAGAGTCTCAGGAAGAGGGATCACGTAAAAAAAAAAAAAAAAAAAAAGAAAAAGAAAAAAAAGGGAAAAAACACAATAAGGAAAAATCACACTAAAAATGAAGCTTTGACAAGTAAAATAAAAGCTTAGTTTTCAGAACAGCCTTCAACTGCACAGGCTGTACAACTACCTATTCCATCACTGTCTATTTTAGTGAAAGTGAAGGAGTACTTTTAAAAGAACTTGGTAAAGCAAAATGAAAAGTTCCTATATAAACTTTCCTATATAAACTATCTATCACTTCAAATATGTCATTTTTCAGAGGTCTTGTAAAGAAAATCAGTTTGACATAGCATCTACAGAAGTTCAGTTTCATTTTAAAAAAAAGAAAAAAAAAAATCACAACTATTCCTTGCCAAGGTCCACTTGGATAAAGAAGAACTAACTTGAAAGGGACTCATCACAGAGATCTTTCCTTACTAGACATATAGTACAGTGTCTGTGAAGTTCATTAGTCCTTTCCCAAATTTAGCTCATTTTGCTGTAGAAATTGATACTTATATCAGCAACAGAATTTGCTAAAATAATCAACTGCGGAGGGAGGACAGTTTGGCCAGTATCACCATGTGTCACAGACTTATTTCCAGCTAACTCCTTTTTAAAAAGCAGATAATCTCTAGCCAGATATGCATTAAAGCTGCCCAAATTCTTCGAAAAAGTGGAATGTAAAACTGTAATTCATGTTGTTTCAATGACAAAGACAACATCCAATTAATAAAGTTCATAACCGTAACCACTTACACAGCAGTTCTGCAACATGGCAAATTCCAAATGTGTTTAAAAAAAGATCGAGGAAAATCTAGACAAAGACAGCATATCATTTAAAGACAAATTCTGAGTCTTCTCTGGTGTACTTCGTTTTGCATTGCTTTAAGTGTTTACCCAGCATGGGGTGACCCCATAGGAGCTGTGGAGCCTTAACCCAGCCTTTTCTCCTTAAGAAGCCACTTCCCATCTCTGATCATTGCTGCTCCTTCCTGTACCTTATATTGCTCGATTACACTCTTTTTAAAGCAGGATGACCAAAACTACCTGCAACCTTCAAGAGATGGACACATCAGGAATTTTACTGTTTTTCTGTTTGCTCTACTTTTTTTTTTTCTGGAAACACCTACAGTAGCAATAGGGATTATTCAGAAAGTGTTGCCCTAATAAGTCTTAGAATGCAAGCAAAGCAAGGTTTTTAGGACAACATACTATCCACTATGAAACAGTGCAATACAGTTAGACAAGCTTGTGGGTGCACGACCTAGAAACACTTGACATGTACAAAATAGGGTTGCCGAAGTAAACAAAATCTATTTTTCCATTGGCCTACCTATGGCAAACAGCTGTTCTGGTCAGAGAAGCAGCCGGAGCCAGCCAGCCACTGGGGGCAACTCCAGGGGAAACAACTACAGCTCGGCAAAGCCTTACACACCACGGGAAAGGGGGCTCAAAGCAGAAGTCTGAGGAAAAGATGGCAACAGGCAACAATTCGTTTTACCTGTTCTGAATACATACACACACTGTGAAACATTCCCCCCCCCCCTTTTGCATATCCGTACACAGATGAAAGAGATACTGAGGCTCAACATATAAAAAAAATTATGAATATAGTAACTACAGCAAATGTATTCATCAACTAAATCCTCTATCATTTAAGTAAAGATTAAAGCCCACCTTCATTAAGCAGGCTGAAGCAACAGAAGAGAAAGCCTGGTGGTCTACAATATTTAAAAGATGTTACCATCCTAAGGAAAACCTTTGGAGCAGGACATTACATGCAGGAGGAACTACATGAGTTAGTTACAGAGAGATTACCCGAGGATACACAGAAATGCCAGAATCAGGCCAGACAACATTCCCCCAAGATGCTAAGTGTAAATTTGAACTTTCAAAACTGAAGTTGACAATGCGCTGGCTTTTGCTTTGCAGGGAGCAATCTGTCTTGCTGGGTGAAAAATGGGCTGGGTGATTAAATTGCAGAATCACAGAAACAGAGAGAATGGAAACACCTGAAGGGCAGTGTTTGAAGTGACAGGTCTGAAACAGTTCCTCCTTATCTCAACATCTGTTTTTTCCTTCAGTCAGATATATGGAAAGCTGCACATGCTATACAACCAAAAATGCCCCAAATTAAATAATCTCGTAGCCAGTAGCAATAATTCAGTGCCCACATTTCAGCAGATAACATGGTTGCACTCCTGTGGGCCAGCACCAAGTTGTCATCTACAGTTGCCACGGCTTCCTGAAGAATTAAGGGCTCTGGCTTACAGAAGACTAAACCAAGATGCTAGCACATGAAAACGAGCACACTTCTCTCAGCAGTCAGGGTGGTGGAGAGAAGCAGGTCACCAGCACATAAAGTGGTTGTGCTCTGTAGTCTGATCACCAGCCAGCTTTACCATCATGTAACTTTCCAAACCTCAACGGAGACATAGTAGATGTGGTTTCCCATAGGTTATCACCTACATGAGTCAGAACCTTGAATAAAAAGAATTGCTGGGATTTGTTGGATGGGAGGGAATTAAGACAGGGGAAAGAAAAGAAGAATATCAAACCACAGCAGCAGAGGACCCATGTCATGACTGCAGCTTTTCTCCTTCGGAATAATCACTCTTGGTAAGCATTGCTCGCTAAAGGAACACCTTCCTCAGACTTAACACTCTAAAATTAGTACCCCTGGAGACAAATAGAATAAAAGCCTATATATTCAGAATCCAAAAGAATGCCTGTATTTAAGTATAAATCATTATTAGATTTTTTTTCATCTGCTCTTTTATACTATAATTTAAAAATTGGATGTAGTAGTGTTTGGCAAGTTCATGTCAATATGGTATGACAGAAAACAAAAAGTAAATGCACTTCTAGAATATTTCAGCCAAAATATTTCCAGGAGAACCAGGAAATAAGGGAGTATTTCATATAATTCTATTTTAAAAAGTACCATTTCATTTGGGTTATCTGTATAATCTTGTTCTCTTGGGTTCAAATTTAAAACCAGAATTGATACAGAGGAAGGCACCTAGGATGAGAAGGAGATTAAAGAGCTTGTTTTACTAGAGGAGATGAAGTCTAACCTGAAATGCAAAGATCACAAGTGACGGGGGGAAGAGAAAGGAAACACACTTCAGGGGGAGGGGGAGGGGGGCAGAGAAAGAAAGATATTAAGGGATAAATAACAGTTGAATAATGAGAATAAGCTGACAGAACTGGCATGAAAAGGTATCAGAGGCAAATGAGAAGATCCTCAACTATCAGCCCTTCCAGTAGAAAGCCTGGGAAGGCTGAAGGAATAGGAAATAGCCAACCAGCCTTAAGACAGTAACACGGCCAAAGCTGACCATTGCCCCCCAGCACCGAACGCAGGGCTGCCCACATGCCTCCTGCTTCACCTGGGCTGGTCTTCATAAATAAAAGATTGCTAAAAAATCACTTTGGGGCTGCTTAACCTACTTGACACAAAAAGCAGTAAGGACTTTCCGAATTGCCTCAAGTAATAAGTGCTTCGGCGCTATTTTTATCACACTTCCACATTTAAAGGAACACTGTTGCATTTGATAACAGAGGAAGTTATCAATTAGGTTGTTAATAAAAGCTTGTAAGGCTATGTCCCACAGCCTACATAAACGCTTTACTTTTCTGTGGAAAGACTTCTACGCAACCATTGAAAGCAGCAACCGCATATAGTCCAGATAAATGCATCAAGCTCCAATTTAAAAGTTAAATTTTCTGCTCAAGCTACTTCAGCTGGGAGTCTGTTCCAAACATCACTCTGCTGAATTTCAGCATAGAATTACTCACAGAACATTTATAAAAAGTTAATCTTGTAGCAATACTGTCCTTGAGATTAAGCCACTCTATTCCCTCTGTAGTTCTTCTTTCTTGTGTTAACACGGTGCAGTCAGTTCCTCTCCCTTCCCTCTATTTACTTGGCCACACAAGCAATGTTGCTGTCATCTCCTTTTAAAGACAGGACCTTGGCCATGCTTGCAGCCCTCCCCATCTCCATTCCTGTTCCAAAGAGCCTCTTCCAGCAAGATGCCCAACTAGGTCTTTGTCCCTTTCTTCAAAACCATTACTGCTTAGATACTATGGTTAATAACCTCTTAGATACTTGCTCAAGTTACAAGTAATAGATCCATGAAAGAGCTCAGGAGAAAATTGTTATGAAACCATGACAGAAGGCAAGTATTTGTAACTAGTATTATTTGTAAATAATATTCTGAAAGAAACAAGCAACCAGCCACAGAGCAACAAAAACCACTCCTGTGAGGTTTTAAGCCATGAAAAAAAGCTGGACATTGTTAGACAGACTTAAAGGTGGTTTTCCACATGCTGGTGCAAACAGTTTTGCAGAACAGTGATCACTGCCGACAAGCTCCTACTGATCACAGTTGTCCTGCCTATTTTCTTTAAACAATTCATGAATTTTACAAAGGTAGAATTTTACCACAGAATGGCATATTACAGTCTTGGCCTAAATATAACGCAATGACCTCAGGCTTCTGAGGAAAGCAAGAGTTTGCTTTACAGTTACAGCTGAAGTCATTAATAAGACACCATAAATGTACAGCTGTCTCCAAAATACAGTGGCTGTGGATCTGGAAACTGGCCTCACTTCAAATGCGACAAAGATTTCTCCAACAGAAGAAAAGGGGGGGGAAAAAATTAAATAATATGGGAACGATTTGATATGAAGCTTTTACATCATTAGTGAACAGAAGTCATGAGGTAAATCCGTGAGATGCTGACAACTAGAAAATAGCCTGCAAATGTCTTGAACCTACTTTTGAACTTGATCGAACAAAGTGACAGAAATTTGAGCAAGGTGCTTGCCAGGGAGGGGAGAGGGGAAAGTGTTGCAAGGACTAAAGAACTCCGAAGGAGGACACCATGTTTGCTGCCTCCCAGCTTCAGCAGAAATGAACTCATCACACATACCCTCTGCAGCAGTGTCCTCTGGCAATGACTGCTGTTCCCGGTGCAAAGCTCCCACTGACTTCAATGGGAACCACACGAAGCTAGGGAGGAAAATCCTGGCTTGACTGAAACCAACAGAAATTTTGATAAAGCCTTCTAAGAAGGATAAGACTGCACTAGGGAATCATATTTCAAACAGCCTGAGGTTTTCCCTCAGTGCTAAATTTTATTAATATATTAAAAGGAAAATATACCCACATACCCAACTGGCTCCAATAATTTTCCTGGAAATATGCTAATTCACACCAGCCAAAACTTTGTTCCTTTTACATGGTGACGTTACCCATCTTGAAAAGAACTAATTCTACAGATAAAGCATATTTCTTCTTACATAAATTAATGGCTATCTTTAATGGTGTAATATTAATTAACTGCATACTAAAGCAGGTTGTAGAAGCAGAAACACAACTTCCATAATTTGGTAGTGACAACAACTGGGAGGGAGGCAAAGGAAGAAGAGAAATAAAAAGAGCAAGAGTGACCTGAAACGAAGGAATAAGTATTTCCTATTCAAAATATCTCAAAGACCTAACAGGGAAATAAGAATTTGCATGACAACTCACCTTTAAAAGTGTATGCGTGTTTAAAAAAAAAAAAAAAAATCCCAAACCAAAAAAAACCCTACTACATAAGGGCTGACATATATTCTAAGCAGTCAGATCAGCCTCTTGACATTTAATATGCTCATTTGTAACAGACTAACTTTCAAAGCAAGAGAAGGGACATCTGTAGAAGCCACACAATGAAGGTCAGTGAAAGCCATTTTAAGCTTTTTCCTAAAATCTGTTGCTTTGGTGGTGGTGGGGGGGTAATCTGTCCTTCAATAAAGGGTAAACTGAATCAAACCATTTGCCTTCAGGAGAGCTGAACAGGATAAGTGAGCCCAAACATAAAGGGACAGAATAGGAGAGCCGGTCAGACAAAAATCTAAGTGTCAAGGAGGATGGTATCATGTATTTACAAAGAGTTGAATTTGGATGGACACAGGAGGACAAGCTCTCCTCACTTTTCAACTGTTTACTACTTTTGCTGGCTGTCAGAAAGGATTCTTAGTTCAGGTTTCATTGAGAGAGGATTGCTGCAGACATTTCCTCCACACCGCCTTGAAGATTCATCTCTGGATGAAAAGTGTTTCCAAGTGCCAGCCTGAATAAACCTCAGCTTCATTTATTCAGAGTACTGACGACATCCAGTGGCCACCAAGTTAATCTCAGCCTATGACAGCAGATAACCTCTTATATCAGAATAGATAATCTCTTTCCATAAAGTTATATATCAACTCTGCTCTTCCACCTCCTAGTCTAAAAGTAGGAGTGCATTACAAGGAACACTATAATAATTGAGCAAGAGTCTTCCTATTCAGGTCCTCATACAAACTCTAACCAAGCCTTTTTCAGTTCTATCTCACAGTGAAAAATTATAAATGAAAAACACAAAATCTCTTAAGCACTTCCATGGTACTCAAAGAAACTGGAAACCAGCAAAAATAAATGTACATCAAGAAAGGGGTGGGGGGTAGGAAAACCTGCATACGCACACACACAAGCTGCTCAAGGTATTAAAACTGCTTGCCACATCTACCAAACTCAAGTCACACGTACACACTTTTAAAACACATGGAAGAAACCACTTTTCAAAGTGCTTCAAAACAAAAAAACCAATGTTTCTGTTTTCCACTTTTGTAAGGAACTCAGTCAAAATATGAAAATATAACACTTTAAGCATGCTTGTGTTCTTTCACAGAAAACATCTGCTAAATACTTACTTGCCCGAATATTTCTGGCAGCCCCAAAACTTGACCAGTGAAAACACCAATACAGATGAAAATTGCTGTGACCTGACCCAATGAACCACGGATTTCCTTAGGAGATATTTCACTCAAATACATGGGAAGGGCACTCAGAGAAATGCCTATGAAGGAAGGAAAAAACCATATATTAAGTCAAATCACCTTTTCATTATGCCAGGTACAAAATAAACATCTATTGAAAGGAGTCCGAGTGCTAATCTGCTCACAAGAGTGGCATAAAAACATGCAAAGAACAGAATTATATCTGTCCACAGATAATATGAATTATCTTCTCTGCATGTCTAATTACTCTTGCACCATTTAATAACTATGGCATTGATTATCTGTTACAAATCTACAGTGATGTGCGTAGGCTGCTATTTGATGAGAAGCACCAAAGGTTACTCAGAGATGAGAATCACCAGGAGAACAGATTTTATGTTTTAAATTTGTTCATTCCAAAGCAAGCAAAATCATGTTAGCACTGGTGCAGGTAAGGAAAAAAACCCCAGTGAGTCAGGCAGAGAGAGCAGACACTGTCAGATGAAATATTTTTACTGTAAAGGGTATTAGCAGATGTTCCTCTCAATACAGGCTTACAGCTGCAATGAACTCTTAATAGCAGGCATAAAATAAGGGTGAGAATGCTGCTCAAAGCCAGGAGAAAACAGATGCATGACCCTGGTTAGTATAATGACAATATTTACAAAGCTCCTAAAGTTCTGTCATTTGGTGGTACTCTGAGACAAAAATTAGCAGTCAGCACCAAAATTACCTATGAGCTTCACACTGCAAGTGACAGACACATCCACTTTCAAACAACCATAGTTTGTGCTTACTAACAACATAGACAAAGCTTGCCAGGCAGGGGGCTTAGCGATGCAGAGGTCAAAGCATGTTCCGTTGTTTAGAGTCATTACACTGAGAGGATAAAACCACCTTAATTCATCAAGTCTGTCTCCACATTAGGTAAATATTTCTCACCATCTACCGATCTGTGAAGTCGCTGAGAACCTCACTGCTAGCTGCAAGACTATTCTGATGCAGCAGTGCCTCCATGATTTACTTTTAAACCGGGAAGACCATGTTGCTAGGAGCAAATGCTGATGTACCAAACCTTCCGCTTAATCCTACTGGTATTAGCATGGGATCCAACAACTTCTAAACACAAAGCAGCAAGCAGCTTTAATAAATAGACTACACCCTCCCAGCCAAAGGATTTTCATGGTATGAAGACAGATACACTCTACCAGGGCTGGAGGAGGAAGGGGGAGAAACAACCAGGGTGGACAGCAGTGGCTGGCATCCATTCCAGTGTCTTCTCCAAACATCAGATCCTCCGACCTTTATTCTGCTGGTTTGCCCCAGTGAAAACAGTGTGGCTAGTCCCTGAAATGCCTCTTTAATGTAAAGAAAGATCTAACGGCAGGAGAGGAGAAAGATTATGCATGGCGCCGGCGTTTTGGATATGTATGGCATGATAAAAGCTTACCTGCATCAACACCCATTATAATGCGGCCCAGTATGAGCATTTCAAACGACCCCGCCAAGAAGGAGAGGGACATCAGCAACGCAGCTGTCACTGCAAACACGTTATTGAGGAGCAATGTACATTTCCTAAAACGAAAAGATATTTTATTTAGATACCTGCATCACAAGTTAAATCTAGTCATATTCAAAACACACTAGGCTTTTATTCTTAAATATCCATAAATAAAAATAAAAAGTGCCTAACAAACACTGCCTCTTACATGTTGCGTAGAGTGCCAAAATAGAACACTATACCCAAATGGATACAGTTCCAAACCTATGCCACAGCTTTAAAACATATCATAGTTAACTAAAGAGCGGTACTTCAAAGGCATGGCAATTAGCCATCCTACACATCCTAAGAACCCAAGTGCCATGCCCAAGACTCTGTATATGAATATAAACAAGCATACTCTGGCTGAATGTATGTATGTAGGAACCAGAGAATATACTTCAGTAGCAACAAGCTGATACAACTACAGGCATTTTTATGCTACATATAGTTTTTGCCATTTTGAGAACTTCCCAGCACTGACATATTTATGTCATTATAATTCATCCTTAAACCCATGATATTAAAAACATACATTGAGGAAAATTACTACTTGTAGAGTTAGAAAAAACACTTGGGCTCACAGGAATGATAAAAATCAACCTCTTCCCAAAAATTGTTTAAATTAACCAAAATATTGATTTACAAATTTTTTCCCCCAATTTTGAAATTATTTCGTTCTATAGCAGTCAAATAAAATGTGAAAAAAATATTTCTTTCAAAGAAATGAAATGTTCTTTATGGAAAATTATTACTTTGTTGGGAAAAAAAAAGAAAAGAATGCATATATATTTTTAAAATTTCAAAATGTCTCAATTTCTCATTCACACTACACCAACAGCTGTATTTCTTACAGTTTTCATCTTACAGAACTTTCTGCTCAAGTTTGAGGGACTCATTAATTCAACAGTGACTCGTAAGTCTCATAACTTCTGCAGAAGGAAATAATTTACAAAAGAAATGATATGTAGGATTTCATGGGCCTTTGACAGTCAGATTCAAACACTGACATCCAAGGTCTCATTTCCTGGACACTTGGAAGAAGAATGGTTAAAGATATAAGATCAATAGCTCTGCTGCAATGATTCCCTATTGTCAGATGAAGTAGAACACCCACCCAGAACTCAGAGAATCACTGCTACCTTATATACATTTTTCCACAAATACAGATTTAAATGGCTTTTTGCTAAATTACAGCCTGCAGCCGAATGGCTAGAGAAGCCATTATCATCAGGTTCAGCCTTGTGAGCGACTGAAAAGTTTCTTACAATTCCCAGGCAGAGTCACAGCCAGGACTGGGATATCTGCTGGAGATGTGGTGGCCTCTCTACAACACATCACGAGACAGCTGCTTTGCATTGCTTATGATCTAACACAAGACAAGACACCATAATTCTCACAATTACGTGGCAAGAGAATGATTGTACCCTATGTTTTCCATCTGTGAGTCACCTCAGTTATACGTGGTAAAGCAACGGAGCTTTGTCTTTACCAGTCACATAATTAAGCACAGTCTTGTTTTGGCTCTAGAAGTACAAGTCAATACTGAAGCCTCCAATCCCACTCACAACAACATATGAAGGAAACAACTGATTTGAAAACAAATTTACCTGGAGATAAACAACACTGATGATATAAATTATGAGGATTCTTTTAACTTTGACAGTAAATAGCACAGGCTGAAAATATACCGATTTTATTAAAAAACTAAAGTGGTATTAAATTTGTACGTACTCTCAATGGATTTTCAGTCTTTATATATTGTAATTTCCATGCAAAAGAAGAGCAATGACCAGAAAGGCTGTCTACCCTTTTCTTTTCCAAAGCAGGTAACAAACTGACCCAGTGGTCCTCATTCTTCGAGTTCAACACATAGGTACCAACTGGAAATCTCCCACTCATTGAACCAGTCATCCAACTTGTTACAACAGATCAATACATTTTTGATAGGAAACATTTTTAATACTTGTATTTTTAATTACTGCTCCTGCTTTCTAGTGTTTTTTGAACATTGTTGGAATGAATAACATTGTTTGAAGATCAAACAATGAGAAACAGCTCATTTAAAGTACATGTTTATACAACATAGCTGTCAAGCATGATGACTTTACCATTTGAAACAGATTTTTCAAATGGATATAATTTGAGAGGGCTAAAGTGATATAAATAATGCCAGAAACAGAAACAAAATGTTCATTCAAGTCAAACAAGTGCTATACATTCATCTGAAGTTATTACTTTCTTCTTCTTTAATTTAAATAAAACCTACAAAATATTTATCTTCTTAGAAAAAGTTGGCCAGTGACCCCTTATTCTATGCAGCAAAGAACAGAAAAGTGCAGCCTAACTAACAAAGATAACAACAAAGAATTTTGTCTTTGCCAGATTGAAAAAAAATGAAAACAAGAAAGTAATATGCTGTTTAGAGTGTTACTATATAAAGCATGTAAAGTTTTGGTAATGAAAACACTGTGCTAGGTGTCTGTGGCAAGGTTTTGGAAGTGAAGGGGCTGCAGGGGTGGCTTCTGTGAGGAGACGGAACGAGGGAATAACAAGGTCAGTGGAGGAGAAGGTGGTGCAGGACTGAGCAGGTACATCCCCAGAAGGACTGTGGACCACGAAGGACCGATGCTGGAGCATAGAGAAGAGCGAGAAGGAAGGAGCAGCAGAGGGAAGTTGCTGTGCACTGACCCCAACCCCCTGCACCGCGTGTTCCCTCACTGAAGGGACTGAGTGTGACCTGCCGTGGTACCAAGGGCAGGAGAGAAGCCTGGAGTGATGTTCAGCCTGGGAAAGTGGGAGGAAATGTGTTTTAACATTTGCCTTGTTTCCCAATACCTGATCAGTAATTAAGTATTTATGCTAATTGGCAATAAATTAAGTTAAATTCCCCAAGTTGAGCCTGTTTTGCTCATGACAGTAATTGGTAAGTGTTTTCCCATTCTTTAGTTTGATCCGTAAGACTTCTTGCTCCTGTTCCTCCTATTTCTTCCCCAGTGCCCCCCTCCCACTTGGGGGGTGGGGAGTGACGAGCAGCCAGGTGGGTGCTTGGCTGCCAGCTGGGGCCAAGCCACCACAAACATAAACAGTGGAAACAACTTCTCATCACAGCTCCTAAGAAAAAAATACAGCAAAACCCTCCAAACTCCCCATGCTGTCTGAGTTTACTTCCAGTCAGGTCATATTGTATTCAAAATTGTAATAATCATAAAAACCCCTATGCTTTCCTGGTCACGTAGGCCAAAACCGTATTACCTTAGCAACAAGGCATAGGAAAAAAAAAGACCCAAACCACTGCTTGTAGCTCTAATTAAAGATACCACGCTTAATAAAGCACTGCAGCAGACACTTTCCCTTGGGAAAGTCCAACCAATCTTGTCAGATAAGTGTGCGCACCACACTTACAAAGTGTAAGCGTGGAAACTTCAACACTAAGCCACCATAACAAAAGACAAACACTGATGTGTTGCTCAGCCTAGTCATTTCTCTCACATCCCAAATCACAAACTGACAACGTACCAATTGTCCAAATGGTACATGAAACCTACCGAAGTATAAATATCATACCTAGTTCTCACGTAGCACATTTCATTTTTCAGTCTTGCTGAAGGCTACAGAGCACATCAATATCCCTATTTCTGTAACTGGGTAAACAGAGGAATAGACAGTGAAGTGGACTCAACCTAAAGCTAACATGCAAAACAGCGCCAGACCTGGGAAAGGGAACCTGGACTCAAGTTCCAGTCCAGAGCCCCACATGGTTCTGCTGCAGCTACTGCACTAAGAATACTACACTAGCATTCATTTAGAGATGAAGATTTTTGTTCCTTCCATTCAAATAATTCAGAATTTTCTCCAGCCAAAAAAAATAAAGCACTTACGCATTCCAAAAGGAAGATGCTTTCAAAAACTTCTGACTGAGCACAGAGCGTTTGTCACAAGCAGCTACGTCCTAAGCCAGGCAGTAAATGTTGCAACTTAGTGCCAAAACTGCTTCTCTCTAAGACTGACTACCCATACTGCTGCAGGAATGTAACTTCCCATCCTGTACTCAATCTGAAGTAGTCCCAAGAGAAAAGACATTTGCTGAGTAGAAATCCGTTTCTATAAGCATTCCAGCTGAGACAGACAGTTCACCCATCAGCTAGACACAAACAGAGCTAAGCTTTAAGGATTTTTTTATTGCCTTTTTTAGGTATTTTGGATATTGAAAACACTTGAGAACCTCTTCCTTAGAATTGCCCTTGTCTTTTTGCAAAATCACATATGATTAATCTCTTGTGATTTCAAGGTTGTCATTTGCTCTCATGATACTGGATAGTTCCAGAGGCCAGAACAGAATCCTAGCAACTACGTGCCCTCCACAGCTGCAGTAACTTTAATTAGGGATTTGAATTAATAATCCTTTTGTCTAAAACGCACAACTAGGAAAATGATAGAATTAAAAGTTTTGTCAAAAATGTATTGTTGTCTCAAAATTCAGTAATAAAAAAGACTCTAGAAGCTCCACTTGGGAGCAAATATGATACCTTATACAAAAAGGATAGTAAGGGAACTAGGTGTTTAAATAACAAGCTGTGTGTTCTTTAAACTAGGTGTTTAAATAAAAGCCAGTAACAGATTGAATACTAGAACACCATTTCAACTACAGTAGATGACTGTGGTCGCATTCTAAGATAATAACGATAGTGGTAGCATTACTAAGATAATCCAGAAAAATTCCCTTAATCGCTTCATACTCAAAACGGTTCAGTGTGCTAGAGGGAAGGCCTTGTCCCTCTCCTGCAAACGCCTCGCCTGCAGTGGCCTAAGCAATCCACTGAGCATGTCACTCTGGGTGTTCAGGATACGCAACAGCAGCTGCTCTTTGGTAGAAGATAATTTAAATTATGAAGTGTCAAAGACACATTTGAACATGGGACTTACGCTTACGTGGATGAGGGCTCTCTTTGAAAAAATTACATCTCTCGAAGTAAGTAGGACCTAGGAATCTGGTAATTTGCAAATTATGTTATTAACCTTACAGCAATATGACTCGAGTGCTCTTTTTAAAGTCATACATTATTTCTGACTCATGCTTCTGATCCCCCTTAGTTCATTATTCTGTGTCAGTGCAAATGGAGCTCTGCTTCATCGTACGTACAACCCTCCAACCTACACTTGAACAATTTAACAGCGAAGTATTTTATTGTTCTGTCAACATGTCATAATGTGCTCCTCAATTACCGTACCAGTAAGTCAGTCCGGTTTCCTCGACCAGACGAACACATTGCAGTGTGAACAGCAAACTCAAGAACCACGCTTTGATGAGCAGCCCTTATCCACTGTCCCTGAGAGACGCAATCCCTTCCCATCTCTAATCAAGTACTCGTACGCCGTATCTATAAGAGAGCTGTTTTCATGATTTAACAGGGATAAACATAATGAACAGGGGCAGAGTCTGCAAGCTTTGAAGCTCTGTCCTGGCAACATGATCTGCTCCCATCAAAGTGGTATTCATATGACCGAGATCAGCCACCACTTTAACAAACCTGCACACAAAGTTGTTCTACTCTTCACCAAAAATTCAAGTCTTCTATGAACCCATTTTTTACTTCACTTTTTAATAAAGTAAAGAAGACTCAGCAACAATTCTGGGAATTAATCAGTGAGTCAGGCATAGTTTCATATATTTAAGAACTGTGTAAAAGCCAAATTGATGATTTGGCAGAAGAAACTGCAAACCTTAAAAAAAAAAGTGACTATGAAAAATATTTAAGAATTGAAAATCAAATGGTGAAGTGAAGGGACAGAATAAATTAATGAAGAACGGATAATAGTTTTACTGTAAGCATGAAATGGAAGAACCTGAAAACATGATCTTTGAGGTGAAAAATGGGATGTGGAAGAGTTGGGAGAATGACAAACAGGCCTAGGAGGGTACAACCTAAAGTGATGGAAATAGTAAAAACGTAGAACAGAAAAGTAAGAACAGTGGAGGTGGACGCTTATATTTAAGCCTCCATGATGACCTTCTCCAGTGATTTACCTGAGCAAAAATTATCAAATGATATAGAATTTACAATTAAGGAAAATCCAAATGAGCAGTTAAGATGAATGCTACAATGGTTTTTTTTTTTTTCATGCCCTTCTAAATATAGGTAAATTACAAATTACTTTTAAAATTCTCTTTGGAAGACTGTATGAAACAAAAACTTGACAGAAATATCTAGTTAGTACCTGCAGCAAAAATGCAAACACACACCAGCACAAACATTCCTAACACACTCATATTCCCTATGGTCAAGTCTTGGTCAAATACTGCATTGCATAGAACAGGGAAGGCGTCCCCACGCTTGAGGAAGACCAAACACAAACTTCATCCTAGTTTAGTTCTTCAAACTGTGTTTTAAGTTGACACAAGGAAGGGGGAGGGGGGGACAACAAATTTTTATTACCATATGACAACAAATGTTGTTGAGATGCAAACAAGACATATTGATAGCTTCACCTGTGGACAGTAAGATACTCAGCAGACTCTTGAAACAAGAATCTGCCAATCCTTTGTGACATCTTTCCTATTTTATGGTATTTTCCTTTTGCACTCTTGACAATTCAACCTCCTTGACATCTAAACCCACTGCCTATTCAGAGCAAATGGCTTCTGCGACTCAAATGATGCACAGTAAGGCCAGTGAGAAAGGTACTAATTTTACTCTTGGAATTTGGAACTCTTAGAAATGAGCTTTCATGATTTGAAGATGTTTAAATTTGCATTCTGGTGAAGAGGGTTTTTAAAAAAAAAAAAAAAAAAAAATAAAGCCTTCTAGAGAGACCAAGTGAAAAACTGCTTTAGAAACTAGAAGTTTTCCCATACACTTACCGCCCGAAGAACTTCACAATCGGGGTAACAATAATGGCACCCACAAGGCCACCAATGGCAAAAACAGAAACAGTTATAGACCAGAGGAGAGTCAGCGAGCTTTCATCCAATGAGAAGCCATATCTTCTTTCCCAAGTTTCATTGTAAAACTTCTTGATATACTGAAAGAAAACACATTATAATAATACTACATGTAAAAATCACACTTTAAGAACACAACTGACAGAAACAGAATAAAAAAACCAGTAGCCTGCTTGCAGGAATCACCCTTGCTCTTGTATCTCCCTCCTCCAAAAAATGGGGCCTCATTGCTAGATGCAACTGCAATACAGGCTAACTGAACCAGTCAAAGCATACGTACATTTAACTACATGCCAGTCATAAACAAGGTGGGGAAAAAAACACAGGTAGACATGAATGTAGAACAGGCTGATAAAAGAGAAACTCCTATAAAGCAAGCATGTTGGAATAAGTAGGAATTCTTTTGGTAAAAGCCTACACTCTGCTCACCATGAAACATTTATCATCTCTATTTTGTATTTCAGTCCTAAAATGCAGATCTCAGATTTGCTCAAAATTAAGTGCCTTTCACTAGACTATTTTTTCCAATGGGACAGTATTGTAAAAGTAAGTGACTCTATAGCAATTGTTTAGCGTAACACTAGAAAAAAAAAAAATAGAGTGAATTGAAAACAATTGGCATTCATGGATTGAGGGAAGAAGGGAGGCTGTGTCCACTTTTACACTGTATTTATGACACTGCCGCATCTGGCAGCCATACAAAATCAAGGACCTACTAAGCCAAGCAATGAAAGATAACATTTTTGTCCCAAAGAATTTACAGCCAAGACAAATAACTTTTAGAGGAGGGAGGCAAGAGCTGACAGCTGTTGGTTTGATACTGATGGGGGAAAAAAAAAGCCCACAGTATCGGTCAAAAAGAGCTAGTTGTCTGACACCATTAAAATTAAGAATCCCAAATCACTTTTATAAGTATGTTATAGCTTCTCCCTTCAAATTTATATAAGCTGCTTTTCGAATGAAGTTCAGGCTGCTGAATAAGGTAAGCAATTTCTTTTCAGTAATGAAAGATGTATCAAACACGAAATCAGACACCTAAGATCCTGATATGAATCTATCTGCCAGACAAGCTGGTTCTCTTAAGAAATGAAAATCTGAGACCTATCTTCTAACTCTTCAGCTATCCTGAAACCTACAGTTTTCTCCCATGGCAGCTTAATTTCTTAAGAGCCTTCCATAAGGGCCCTTCCAGGGTATCTTTTGAAAGTCCAAGTGCCTCCTGAATCTCTGGTGAACTCGGACAGATGCCTGAGTCACGGTTCTCCTTTGCAGAAGCCACGCCAGCTCTTCCCCGAATTCTCACTTTTCTACTACAGTTTCTGCTAGTTTGTCAGGTACAAATAACTAGCAAATTCTTAGCATGTATGTTCCAAGTTTTCCCCCTAAAAACTACTTTTTTCTTAAAGTCACATTAACCCTCTCAGTCTCTCAGTTACTAAAGCTATTTAAAAAGAAGCTGAACTGTGATAAAAAATAATTCAAAATATAGGCTTTGTCAGTCTTGAACAAATGCTAAGGTATTTTGGCAACCTGACACAAAATTATCACTAATTTTATTCCATATCTCTACTGACATTTCAGCTTCTCCAATATATCCCCGATAAAGAAGGTTCCAGTGTGGGACTTTCCCAGACTTTTCCAATCCAAAACATTAATTCAGGTTTCTTGTTATGTCCTCGTATTTTCTGAACACCCTTTTTCAGCTTCATCTATTAGCCTTATATCCCCAAGCCCTCTGTCTGGACATTTTTTGTGCCTGCTGAAAGCACCCAAACTCCAGGACCAGCTCACTCTTTAAGCCTTCAATGTGCCAGAGTTTATATTCTTTTTCTGCTTTCCTCACATGAGCACAACTGCAGGTTTTTGAAGAATGTCTTCTAACAACTTCCCTTCCCTGATGTTTACTTACAAAGTTTCTTCATCTTTCGAAAAGATAAAGGATGTCATAGCTCCAGTATGACATTTTTACGCAGTCTCTGTATCGCTTGCAGAGACATCGCCTATTTATTTTCTTTTTAGTCAAGCTTCCTCATTTTTATGCTGTTCCTGTTTCGAAATCAAGGAAAGCTCCAATGCCACCGTGGTGTCTGATGCTCTGGCGAGGATACAGTACCAGGCAGTCACTACTGCAGAAGGGCATGGCACGCTTGGGCAACACTCTTACCTGTTCTGTGTCACCACTCTCTGACAAGCTCTACAGTGTCCCAAAGTTTAATCTTGGCACTTTTCCCCAGTTTCTTCTCAGATTTCCTCCAGCATGTCATAGGTAGTAAATTATCCTGAGGCAGGACTCTGCAGTACAAGCCTACCACAACATTTTCCCTGCTCAAACTAGGGATTTCAAACTTCAGGTATTCCAGCCTTGGACACATAGACTATTCGATTTGAGGACTTTATTTAGTTTGAAACACTACCTTTCCACCTGCAAAGTACCTAAGAATGGTGGAGGTAAACGTAGCACTTACTGTCTTACTTCTATCAAGTTTCTCGTAGGCCTCTTGTGCCCTGAGTTAAAAGGAGGACAGGGACATTTCTCCCATCCTATCTTATATGTTTCTATACAAATAGACAAAAAAAAAACCCTCAAAAAAGAAAAAAAAAGTCAATTTGGTGCTTGGCCCATTTAGAAGAATCTCACAGTAAATTTTCAAATGAATCTGCCATTAAATCAAGTAATACATCTTCTCTTTTTAACACCAATACTCAGATTATATTTAGATTCAGATATCTACTTATTTATTTGAAGTTCATTGCTGATAGTAATGAATACTAAGAGAAAACATTTTTAGAACACTATTAGCATTTCTTGCTAATGATAATGGCTAAAAATAGTATGCAAATTATTCTCCCCTTGTGTTATGACTAATTTTCTCAGCATAGCTTTGTTATTTACACGGAGACATCAAATAACTGCAAATATTCAAGAAAAGAAAGTACAAACTACAACACTCAATAGTAACAGATAAATGTGCTGGCATGTACATCACCTGTGTCTGGATTCCCACTGCCAATAAATGGGAAGCTAATAACACATACAGGTTTTGAGGAGTTGCACATGAAAATGAAAACCCAAAGAACAAAACAAATCTGATCCAACAAATCCACTGGATTTGAATCCATTGAATTCTGTGGAAAGGCTCCTTTGGGATTTTAATCAGTTGTCTGAACAACGCTAATGGCATAAACGTGTATACAAAAATTTTAGCCCCTAACCAAGCCTACAAGGAGTGGTAGCTGACTGCTATCAGCATCTTGTCTTCTGCTGCCCCAGTTCATTAAGGTGCTAGGGTGGAAAATATAAGGGGAATAAGGGATAGATATATATATTTTAGTTATTTATACATACATAAAAATATAAGGGATATATTTTAAATATAAGGGAAATATTTTCCTTGTCTCTTTAACTGTAAATAACTTACATCAAGGGAATAGATGAGCTGGTCTTTAGAGAAGAAAAATTACCTTACCCATAGTTACAAGGGTCACTCCCACATAGCGACAACTATCCAACTGGCTGACAGCAGGCTATACATTTTTGCAATAGTCTCACTTTCTCCGTACCAGCTCTAAAAGGAATGCAGAGCTGCAGCCGCCTGCAAGAAGGGGCAAGGGCTGCGCGGCAGTAAGTGGCAGAGACTTTGCTTCCCGCACAGGGCACAAAGCACATCACTGTTCTACGGACGTTGCCCACAACCAGTCCATGGAATGAATTTTAGAAATTCAGCTCAGAAAAAGACAGCTTCAACTTGTATTCAATTAAAGCATTTGTCTTCCTACTGCCAAATGCTCCCACACATTTTTAATAAATTCTGGTAACTCTTTGAACAAGCCCATGGAGACTTCCAATTCTGGGTTTATTACGTGGTCAAGCACTGTGTGCAGGGGGAAGCACACCTGCGACGGGCCACTGCTCTTTCCCGCAGAAAAGTAGGGGACCGAGTGGGAAGCGATCTCTGCTCTGAGCAGAGCTGGTGCAGTTTATTCCCCTCTTGCAACAAAAAGGAAGTTGGACTGACTCTACCTTAAGAGATGACCTGCAGTAAAGTTCACTAGTGAGAACTGCAGGGGTATTCCCCTGCAGTTTGATGAGCTGGCACAAGGTTCAGCACCAAAAGGAAACATACACAAGCATTTACAAACAGTTCTTCAATGTTTCAGTCTTAAATGAACTTCCCCCCACCCCAGCTTAGTCATCGTGCTGATGTGTTCAGTTCCAGGATCCTGGAAACATGCCATGTTTCAGTCAACTGTCATTATCAAGCATTTTTTCAATACCTCTCAAAGCATCACACAGTCCTTCTCTAAGGTTGGAGGACTTTAGGCACCAAAAGGAATCGTATTGAAGTAAATAGGGGCAGAAGGTATCCAACACCCTACAGAGAGATGCTCATACGATGCAGGCTGTAAGCCGCACATCACCAGAACAAGTTATTTGTCCTACCAAGTTTATAAATGAAACTCAGCTTACAGCTTTTAGGAATTACTGCACTCCCAATATAACCTATTATAAGAGTGCTGTTCATCTACAGCCAAAAACTGCTCCCCTTCGATTTTTCTCAGTCACCTCACATCAGTATTCCCAAAGGGTCACCTTGCAGCAGATTTGGTGACATACAGGGGGAAAACAGATGGGGCAAAGGTTCCTTTCCTTATGCTGCAAGAAGCACAGCTTTGGAATGGCTCGCTCCTCCCCACCATGGCTACGAGCAGAGCCCAGACTCTTCTCTTCAACCTGGTCACTGCAGCTCCGGGGACAGGGTCAGGAAGGTGGCCTGCCCTAGGCAAATGGATGACACAGATTAATCCTGGGGCTAGAGAGAGGACCAGCGGCCACACTGGTATTTTGCCCTTGAACTACACAGCCATGTATTCCTTGTCAGTAGGGTGTATAATTAAGACTGCTCCTTAGCCCAAGCTAATGTATGGCTAAACATGAATAAGAAGGACATGAAGCTCTCAAACACTGCAACACCACGCTGGAAAAAGGCAGACTTCATGCATACCTGTCAACAGTATGACCAAAGCCATCAACATGGTGCCCAGTTTCAGTCCAAAAGCAACAGTAAAGATCTCAAGTGAAAATGGACAATCCTGGAAGCGCTGCTAACCACAAGGCCTGGAATTTAGCATTTGTCACAGCACGGTTGCACCTTCAACCTCCCCGCCCGCACTCTGGTCACCACTATAATCTATCACATGGTTCAAACCTAACCATCTGAGTGTTGCCAAAGAGCACGCCCTATCATCCTTTCTTTCCCTTACTCCCGCAGGAAGTGGCAGCAGAGCTCTGATTACCAGGACGGCCCATTTTCTAAATGGCGCTTAAAAGTTTAGAAGCCGGACCATTCTCACTGCTCTGTTGACAGTACCGAGGCAGTGCAGGAACGATGTCTACCATCAGGACAATCAATACCATTGCTCACAGAATTTCAGCTTCCTGCTGATTTCTTCCAAGCCATGTTTATCTTCTGATGACTACTAAGGTGAAGCGATGCCTAGACATGTCATGCTAGAATAAACATCCAATCTGTCTAACCCTGTGTTATTGGTACAGAAAGTACCAGGAACTTCAAGAAAATTCCCAGAAGTTACATGGGAGGCAACTAAAACTTCCTACACGGTGTGTCTCTTCCTAGTCCTTTGGGTCGTCAGTTTATCAAATAAAATACACATATGAAACATAAATTAAAAAAAAATTCTTCTTTCATTATTTGCATAAATATTGCATCCATCTTTAATGTGACCAACCAGTTCAGGTGGAAACCTAGCCACACATTTTAATAAGAGATTTCCATAAAAGAAGGAACTTAGCTTTGGAAAGGAACTATTCTGAAATGGAATTTCCACCATTAGTTTCCAAAATTTACTAGCTACTTTTTCGAAATAGTATTGCTTGTAACTCCACTGAATTGCTTACTGTTGTGCTTGACTGAATAAGGAGGATCTCTAGACAGCCAGTGTGAAAACAGAATGTTCAGATTTCCATTTGTGATAACTGGTATTTTAATGAAATCACCCCAAATACTGTACACTGATTTCACAGTGCTCTATTCATCAAATCTATTCCATATGTTGCAGCCAACAGATGGTCAACACAGCAGTTTTGAATTCAGAACCAAACAAGGCATCACCACGAAATGCGGAAGAAGAGGCCCATTATTTAAGAGGAAGCCAGAGACATTATTTATAATACTGGTACTGTGGGAATGAAACATTGTGCAACCCTCCAGAACTGAACGATGCGAACAGAAGTTGCTGAACATGTGCATAGAGCTACCAAATACTCACTAGTCAGAAAGATAGACTATTAAAAATACCTTATCATGCAAAAGCGTGCAAGAAGATTAAGTATTATTCTGGGCTTGGGGAGAATGAGAAACAAACCACGTGCACCTACTCACCTCAATCGCAGCGTTTAGTTTCTTTGACAGCTACTGAATTTATGTGAAAACCTCACAGACAGCAGAAAGAAGCTTTCGGGCAAAGGGAAGTTACCATATGAGATTTAACCTCTTCTACTACATCAGGAGGATTATAAAAGCAGGATGTTGAGGAGTGCACACTAGCTGGACAAGGCTGCCCTCTACCGATATTCAATTCCAGTTTTGTAGTCACTTACCGCTGCAGGAGCATTCACCACCGAGAGATTGTAACCATAAAGAAAAGACGACCCAAAAGCACCAGTTAAAGAGGCTACAATAAGACTCCCGGACCAATTCTGAAAAACAAAGAAAAGATGCAGCCATTGTTAGCATACTTTAAATTAACGTACCTCAGGTTTTAAACACTCCTTACACTATCTCGCATAGCTCCTGCAGGCAGATCTCCTTGCTGCAGAATGGCCTGAAACACTTCCCCTTGCTGCAGTCCGAGGAACAGTAAATTTGAAGTGACAGCATCTCAGTTAACATTTACCGAGGCACAAGTGAACATCTGAACTTCTTTCAACCTCACAGATTTTTGCTGCAAGCATCCCATCAGCCTCCACACCAAAAAGTAAAATGCTGGAGAAGCATATACTCAGCAAAGGAAACTGTTGGCAACATACCACTAACACAATGAAGCAAGGAGTAGTGTATATTTGATGCAACAGGTCTGTGGGTAGACCTGACTTAGGTGAAAGCCTGTGAGATGGTATGCCCCCTACTCCCATGCATATAAGGATTAGTGAAACTGTGACCAAACAAATTAAAATGATGCCTACAAACTAGGTTTTGTAATCCACATGCAAGTCTCCAAGAGTAATTTGCTGCCACACACACACACACACACTCCGGTGGAGATGCCATTTGCCCTTTTTCCCCAGCGACACACCTGTACCTCTCCCTTTTCAGCTCTCCTCCCTCCATCCCCCTCGTCCCTTTTTTAGCCCACCTCTGCTAACAATTTCTTCTTCCACATCAGCTGTTGAATAAAAGGTAGGGCTGCTTAGATACTGGAGTTTCAGTCAGTTAATTTGAGAGATTTTTGCATTTTAGGGTCCTTTCCACCTTCCCCAGTGTTACTTTCTGCCACTCAATTCTCCTGCTGCATTACAGAGAATGGCAGAAGTGACCATTGCCATTCCCAAGAGACATTAAAGTTAGTGTTTTGGTGGCTGTTGGTTGTGAATGTTGTTTTGTAGATCATGGAAGACAATGCACCTTTCTTGACTTCTGGGTATGTTAAAGTGGATGGCTTTTTAATGTGTTTTTAATTAAAAAAAAACCAAACAAAACTCTGCTAAGAATCTAGAATTTCAGGCACAGCTCACTGTCATTTTATGCCCAGCCTCACCACTCATTGAAGCCTCAATCTTTTCAAAGGGAGAAAGAACTGCTTAAGGAGGCCTAATAAACTCAGCTTCAGTTATATCACTTATAGCAGAGTCAATACATTCTGTCAACTGCACAAAGCTGTATGTTTGCTTTGGAAAATGAAGACTTGGAGCATGAACTAGCTTTGTGTAGCTAGCACATGGCATAGCAGCAGCGACAACGGACTGGAACGAGCTCCACCAGCCCCACAGGCACAGCAGGGCAAATGAACGCACCATGGTTGTCTGCATATGCCAGAACTCACGTTCCACACTGTCGCTGTAGACTCACTATGATCCGTGAAGAAGGGATGAGATACTCGGGTGCCAGGGCAGGGACTGCAGCGTACAGCCCAGCACGCGTGGGGTCTGCCCCTGTGGGACAGCTAAGTGTTTTTAACTTCTTCCACACAATGTGGGAACTTTTTAAGAGATTACACGGTTTGTTAACCAGCCTGTTTTCGGTCAGGTCAGGAGGAAGCATACGGGGGGGGGCGGGGGAAAGCCTCATGTAAGAAATATATCCCGTTGAGTTCATTACATAAGCCAAACACAATTTCTTATTATTAGCCAGCTTCTTAAAATGAACCTGCCACACACACAAAGCTTTGCGCCATTACTTTGGTAGCAAAAAGTAGACATTTTGACACAAGGCTTTATTGAGCTTCTGGTGATAACACCTCATATTAGGTGTCCATTATTTCTCCACTATACACAAGCATTCCTACACTTAGGAGGAACTGCTACTACTCTGAACTAATGACGCTGAGGAGAATATTCCTGGAGGTCTACCAGGCTGCTCCCAAAGGGCTCACAAATGATAAGCACGAGTTCACAAGTGCTACGTGGTAATCTTGATGCAACATTGCTAGCCAACAATGCCAGACCCATCAGAAAAATCCTGCAAACAAAAGGATTCTGATCATACAGCCTCATGTATATTAAAAACTCCCGTGAATGCTTAAACCTTTCAGCACAGACAAATTATATGCACATGGGGCTAAGGGGAAGATAATGCAGGACAAATCACAGAAGTGCTGCCAAATTAGAAAACCCCACATCCACTTTATTTTCAAGTGTTGCAAATAGCTGGACTCAGAGCCTACTTCAACACCAAGAATTTTTCAAGTATACAGCCTGCTGCAGAAAACCTCAGACTTACTCAATTCAGAGTTTTACAGTTCTTGGAACACGAACTTCAACTTCTCTGTGACCTGTCTCCTCACACGCTATTTTAAATATTTGCTTGGACTTCAGCAATGCCAGATAAAAGATGAAAGCACAATAAATTAAGAATGCAAAAAAAAAAAAAATCAAACTGTTGCTCAGAAAAATATTAACCTGTTACAACACTAACAAAAGGAAAAGAAAAAAAAACCCACCCAATGTGTTTTACAGTGACAGGGAAACAAGAAGGTGACCACGCCTCCCTCACAGTTGTTCCTTCACCACCATCCGTGTGCTCATGCGTCGCTGCCGTGAGCGTAAGGGCAGGTAGGTGTGACCGTCACCACAGCAATAAGTGTTCAGTCAGGAAAGTTGCATGTTAGTTCACAGCCAAGACCTCCAGATACCTGAGAACTGCTTACTTGTGGGAGTCCACATTTTTGGTCTTATCACAGATCCCAGGGCACCATGCTCTGAAAGATGCTTTTCCCAACTCCCGTCCTTGCTCAGCGTAGCATTTGTGTCAGCTACCATGAGCCTTAAATTGTCTTTTTCAAAGTGCATGTCAGTTTGCATTTCAGTTTTCAAAACACAGTTTAGAATACTGTGTTTTGGTTAATTAGGTATAATCCCCTTCTCAGATTAAAACACACTTGTCAGCGTACATAAGGAAGTTTTAATACTCTTAAACAGATACCGCTATGATTTTCTATTGATATTGAGAACCTGCATTTTGGAGCACCTTACCCGATACCCTTAACGAGATCCAGTTTCAGGGAAGCACCGGGTACCCAAGCACTCCTGAACTCGGAGAACGGCCGAGCCCCTGTTGAGCACCGCCGCGAGGCGGGTGGCTGCCGGCAGGCGCGCCC
>NW_008794710.1:2388929-2389229 GCF_000699145.1 Aptenodytes forsteri
GCCTGTTGGCACGGCGGGGGCCTTCAGGGCTCTGCCCCTCGGGGCTGCGGGAGAAGAAGGGAGACCTCCAGCCCTCTCTCCGCGGGTTTGCCCTTGCCCTGAGGACTTGCCGATACGGGCGGTCTTGGGAAGAAGCGGTGAAGCAGCCCGCGCCCTCGCCTTGTTCTGCTCCCGCCGCCTGTCGCTCCACCCGCGGGGGCGGCTGCTCTCCCGTGCGGGCGCACGGCGGCTCCCGGCGCTGCCCTCCGCCCGTCCTCTGGGTCCCGGCTCCGCGGGCGGGGGCTTTTTTGGCCTGGCCCC
>NW_008794710.1:2390025-2406435 GCF_000699145.1 Aptenodytes forsteri
GGTGCCGGCAGCCCTGGCCCCGTTTCGCAGCGCCGGCCGCGGGAGGACGCGGCTCCCGGGAGGGGAGAGAGTGGGTGCCTGGCGCACGCCGGCCGGGGGCTGCAGGCAGGGCTCAAAGGATGGAACAGCCCGAGGTCATTTATCTGCGTGCTTGTACATAACTGAAGCAAATGTGCGTGCCCGGCGCCCTGCGTGTGGTTTCCCGGCAGGCCTCTTCCCTCAGCAGGCATCCACCCGGCAGCGCAGGGAAGTGTCACGAGTGGGTGTTCCTCCCGGCCCCCCGCCGAGTGGCACGGGGGCTGGGGGACCACGGCTGGCAGGGGGCGCCCACGCCGCGGGTGCCGTCTGGAGACCTAGGCTGCCTTTCTGTAAGCAAGACGCTAGAGTAAGGAGGGGAAGCGTTTTCCCGTGTTGCCAGAGGCTGGAAAGTGAAGATACCACAAGACTTGTAGCCAATTAAGATGTTAACTACGCGGTGTATGGATGTTTCCACAGCCTTAGGAGGCTTAGCTCTGACATGCCACAGTACTGCTGTGCAACAGACGGTGATTAGACGTGCTACCTGGGGAAGATAAAAGCTTTTGGCTATTAACTTTTGAAGGTACCTATTTGCAAACATGGGGATTTTGAACTGCTAAGAGTTAAACTACACCTAGTTGGCAATGGATGAGTATTAAGTGCGTCTGGGAGCTACTCCCGGATGACTGCAGTTAATATTGGTGTAAATCTGTGCTGTTTCTGCTTCTGACATGCTACATACCTCACAACTAGCTTAGAGCTCTCAAAGACACAATAAGTAATGCTATAAAGCACTGGAGGTTTGAAAGCAGGTTATGATGCAGCAACTTTGAAGTTTCTTTGGCTCGGATCAAGCTGAGCAGTGTTTGAATAGAAAGCCAGATGCTACTCATTAACATGTAAAATTATCGTACATATTGAGAAATGTCAGCATAGATAGATGATCCGGACATCATTTATAATCTCTTTGAATAGTCATAAGCAGTGAAAAAGTCAAGTTAGGAGAATCAAGCCTCTAAAATACATGGAGTGTATTTGAGGTGAATCAGACACCTGTGTTTTATTTAGTTTCATTTTAAATAGCACAGTGCAAGTAGTTCAGTTCATACTCAAATACAAATAATATGGCTGCGTGTGATTAATACGTACATTGTTTTTCACCTTAGCACACTTGCATTTTTTGACCTTTTACAATCACTGTTAGTAAGTTACAGAAACTAAACACATGCTCCTTTCTACAGCCCTCAAATTTTCATCCTGGCAGCTTCCCCTTGCTCAAATCTCCATGTTCCCGTGGAAAGAAGCATCAGTTTGCTCTTCTCTTACAAGTCAGAGCGGAAGGGGAAAAAGGGGAAGAATGCACAGCTTTGCGGATTCTTGTAGAGGAAAGGTGTCAGAGACAAAATCAAAGCTTTTTTTCCACACAATACATCCTCCCCAAATTTCCTTTTGAAGGCACAGAAACTCTCCTCCAAAATGTTACCACTGTCCTCAGTGACGGAGTCCCTCTCATAA
The DNA here is from genome assembly GCF_000699145.1 of Aptenodytes forsteri. Classification (NCBI taxonomy): domain Eukaryota; kingdom Metazoa; phylum Chordata; class Aves; order Sphenisciformes; family Spheniscidae; genus Aptenodytes; species Aptenodytes forsteri. The sequence goes on from NW_008794710.1 coordinate 2,391,559, forward strand.
AAGTGAGGCTTTAACCTATCCTAAAGTCACGCAATCCCAGAATGGTTTGCCTAAACAGTTTTTTGGCTAGTTCAAAACCAGACATACATATAAAGAGAAACACAGAACAAAATTAGAAGCCTGTGATGCAGCTGCACAGTAAGGCCATTAGCAGTCTAGGTACCAAAGGGAGAAAGGAAACAGCAGCATTCCTGTGTTTAGGATGCTGAGCCCATGCCTGCAAGTATTCATATAGGTTCCAAATAGTTATTTTCTGCCTCCAGTCCCCAAATAGCAAATAAATGTGTTAGCAGAAGATTTGGGGAATTCACTCACCATTTTTTTCTTCACTGCCTTATTTTCTTTCATCTCACTGTCGCTTTGCTGTTTGTTCTCCATTCTGTTACCTTGTTAGGTAATAACTGAGGAAGAAAAGAGAGAAAGTTGTGGTACTGTTCAGCTGAGGGAGGTTTTTTTTTTAATAAAATCATAAATCTGACACAGGAAGGACTTGAAAAAGTGTGTAAGAAGCCTAGCTACTCCCTTCAAAAGTCAGACCCTCATTCAGGAAGGCACAGAAGCACCAAACTGAATGCAGTTAAAAGCAACCAAAAATACATGTTAACTGTGTTTAAGTAGTCTATGCGGAGGGCAGCATGCTTTTTGGAGCAGGAATAGTAGTTCTTAGCACAACTAAAGCATGAAGAGGAAAAAAGCTATGATATCAGGCCCTTCAGTGGACGCGCTGTCTCTGTTAGAATAGGAACATCAGACCACTGCAACTACAAAAGGAGTTTAGATATTCAGGTGGAACTACATTACTATGCTTGGGTTGCAGCCAGGACATTTGGATTAATTAGTGGTGTGATTCTAATGTTTATTAGATCTTATATTAGCTGGGGCATTGCCTGAATGCATTTGCAAAGGAGGGGTCCATTTATTTACTGCTCTGTCAAGAAAATTCTTGCCTGAACAGAACCATATGTGCTTTAATAGTGTTAAAGGATATTTTAATCATCATTTATTAAGAAACTAAACAGATTTCTGGGGTTTCGGAGACAGTGGATTATCTGTCATTTACACTGTGCTTCGTTGTATGATCTTGGGCAGTCTGTCAGTCTGTTCAGTTCATTTGGAATATGGATTACTGGGTTCTTCTATCTCAGCATCTTGAGATGACAGCATGTTTCAAGATCTTTGCTTGCTTGGACATTATGGTAACGATAGATCCAGTCTTGAATATAAGTTGTCTTGTAGACAAGAGTCTACAAGATTGTGAGCTATGATACACAGGGAGGAACAGTCAATTTAGTGAAACAGCAGGTTGGAGTAGAAATTGTGTTGAGGCCATCACACATGCAAGAGGTTTTCTAAAAATGAATTCTGTCTGATAGAAGTACTGCCATTGGCAGTGCTGGGGTCATTATTTCAGATGGTTCCAAGAAATCAGGCTGAGCTTTTAAGCAAGAGAAGCTAGAGACGTGACAGCATCCTATAAATGCTAAAGCCGGAAAAATTACCTTCTTCCCTCTCTACCTCCCAGTGCAGTCAATACTGAAAACCTGCAAACAATTCCTTTCCCTCTGCTGCAAAGAGCCTTAGTCAATTCCTGCTAAATTACTCTTCAAAAAGAGCTTTCAAGGCAAATGTATTTCACTTTATGAGAGATACTTAGTCTCATCATCAAAGAGTTCACCTGTCCCATGCCACATTTAACAAGCATACCAAAAATGTCAGACTTGCTCACTGCAGCACCCGCATGCTATACAGTATTTCATACAGAGATAATGTGGATAATGAAATTAATGAAGGTTCTGACAGAGCACAAACAAAGCATGATTAAACTGGAATTTAAGAACTTACAAGACAAAGAGTATATGGGGCATAGCACTGAAACAGAAACAGCACAGGCTCAGTCAGAAACAGCTGAGCATCTAAAGAGACATAACTCAACCTCACAGCTAAGCCACTAGCAAGGACAACTTGTGTCTGCCCTCCCTTCCCTCACTGCATTTTTTTTTAATATGTCTGAATCCTTCTCTTGTTCTTTGAGCAATCTTTAAAATACTTTTAAGATATGTCTGTTGTGTCTGGAAAGTTTAATTGCTAACAGTGCACCATCCGTGGAAGTGTTCAGATTGAACTGTCCCTCCAATATTTTGGGTAACCCTAGTTTCAAAACTTTTTAAGCATATCTACTTGACTGTAGAAAAAGGAATGTTACCATATCCAGGACAGACACCCAATGTGATGCAAAAAATGGCTGGACTGGGGAGGGAATAGAAATCACTGAAATCTTGCACGGATTTGTCAATGTTACTTTTGCAGTCTTGTTGACTTGTGTGCAGGGAAGAGAGACATGATTACAGCAAGCAGAAACCTGATCTTTAGATTTTAGACAAAATCTAAAGAAGCGACGTTCTACTTAGGGGAATGAAAGTCTGAGATTTGCACTGCTGCTGCTGGTGGCCATTCACTGACAAGTTTTAACAGATAGGACAGAAAAGTGTATTCCTTCCCCCTGAAGTTCATATTGCTGGTACCAGGTAAGTTGCTTAAGTTGTGGATCCAGAAATATTCATTCATTATTCATTCTTTATCATGGAAGATTAGATCTGTCTGCTCCCTGGCTTGTAGAGTTAGTCAGGAGGTGACCCACAATCAGGAAAGGCTGATTTATGTCAGGCCAGGGGGCACCTTCCATTCCAGCATTACAGAGCTACAGTTCGCTTACCCACTTACCCAGCAGTTTATTTAGCAATGTATAGGTTGAGTTCATTAGTAGGACATGCAATCCAGTTGACTCCTACAGATTGTTAGCCTTGGCAAGGATGGCTCAGCCGTTCGCAGAGCAGGAGCATTATGACTGGCACAGCAAACTGACTTGAGAGAGGTATGAATAAACCTACTGTAATCTAGGTTTGGTTTTGAACTTCCATTGAACATTCAGCATTCATTAACTGACTGCAAGTGAGGAAAACCAAAAGCTATCGGAAAGCTGTTGTGTTCACAAAAATGCAAATATGCAAAGGGAGCAGTTTGAGATGAACTCAGATTTTAAATAGCCGTATTTGTTATGTTAGATGACAAAATCACCAAGGAGTTGACCACCTCAGAAAAGGTGAGTTATAAGTCACAGTTATCAAGAAAAAAACCCTAACTAAGAAGAGTATAAGACCTGGAACAGATTGATTATTGTTGTTGTCCAGTCTGAGTGCAAAGCACTGTTTGGGCTAGCACCCAGTCACAGCCCATTTGCCATCTTGTTCAGGTGGCCTGGACTTATACCAAGCCACTGGTCACTCCACCCAAGGCACAACACAAGCAAGCTTCAGACAGTTTATCTGCAATATAAAAGGTTCTGCTGACACAAATTCCTCATGGTGGGTGTACACGGCTTCCATGTCTGTCTCCCAAGTGCAAAATACATCACCTGTATAAAAAGATTATGTCTGTGTCAACATTGCACTGCTATGCACAGGGAAAACGTGGAAGTCAGAAGAGCAGCTTCCAGCTGACAAAATTCACTTGTAATTATAAACCAGCACAGCTTCTCAAGGAGGGAAAGGGACTGCTTTGCGCTCCTCAGAGTAAACCTCTTTCAGGTGTAGCACAGAATAGTTTGGTTTCTTTTAAAAATGGGAAAAAGAAGCACTGAGAGAGACAACACTGCAATAGGGGGTGAATTGCAAAGCTTTGGAAAACACGGTGTAAAAATAACCCGAACAGACTCAGTAAGTCCTATTAGGTCATGGTAGACTGACATCGAATAATTTTTGCCTTTGGGAAGGCAAAATTGTCCAACTTGAGAACTTCGCATTCTATGCAAAGTTCCCTTATGCATTGTACTGGAAATAGGTAGGTGCTTCAGAAGACTTTTTTTTTTTTGGTTCAACACTAAAACTCTAGTAAAAGAGGACGGAGGAGAAAAGTTTTGAATCTCACTCCTATCCTGTAGCTTGTGTGCTTTAGAGCTACTGCTGCTACCTTTTTCCACTTAACTCACAGCTGAAGTTCTCTGTGGCTGACCACTTGTGCCTTTCAGAAAAGGAACCATCCTTGCAAGGGTCACAGACTTAAGCTGAGGACTTCCCTGTACTTCCAGCTGGGTGCTTCTGTCACTAGTCTGCGGCGTGTACTTCAATGAATGTGCTCCTCTCCCTGGTACTGTAAATCACACGTACACACTCACACAAAAGAAATCCACCATCAATTAATGAAAAGATTGATTAATTAGAGCATCCAATGTGAAGAACACATTTCAAGTTTCTGTGTCCCCCAAATCAGGAACAGTTTATGTATTAGATCCTGATAAGTGACATAACTATCTGGTTAAAATAGGTGTTCTGGAACTCCATTAAGAACTGAAGGGATTATTTTCTTCTCAAGTAGTTTTGCTAAGATAGATCTATTCTGGTGCAAGTGAGACTGTACAAGTCAATGCTTCTTATATTGTTTATGGAAAATGTCAAACAGTCCCAATATTAAAATACCATTGCTGGAGTCAGGTGTGGCATGACTTTAATTTGGCACAGAGCATTCCCATGGTACTGACCCATTTAGACACCCCAGCTTCCAGAAAAAAATGCTCTCTTAATGAATCAGTTGACAGTGTTAAAAAATGTGTATGTCTCTTTTTTTCTATATCTGTAGTATCAGTCCTAAAGTGTTTTTACAAGATGATTTATTGTATCTGGATTTCAGTATTTCATACAAGTCACAATCTGATCTCTTCTACTGAGAAGAGGAAAGATTGAATTTCTATTTCAAAATGAAGGTGGGTTTTTTAATATAAATTGGGGGAAAAATTAAAGCTGTTTTCCATAGAAATCTATTAACCAGGAGAGGAAGACAGAAATTTCAGAGTAAATGACTGCTTATATAGAAGCTGAGTACTTGACTAGCACAGGAAATTATTTGTTTACAAATTTCACAAAATTGGTTTATACCAAGATAAATCTATTCCTTCCTCCCCGAGTCAAACCCTTGAGAACATTGCCAAATTTGAGAAGTTGCTCCAAAGTATCAAGTCCAACTTCTAGGCACTACTCACCACTTATCCAAAGTATTCTTCACTTCCAGTGATTTCTGAAGTTCAGTGCAGTTCAGAAGCAGCCCTCTTCAGGATTGTTACAGCAACCCTCTTCTCTGAAATAGGGACAGTTAAATCATTGAATTAAATTCAGAGCCAGCTTTAACTCTTTTATACCTTTTCAGAAGTAATAAATAATTAACAGTAAAAACAAAGACTAGTATGATGCTTCAGCTGGAATTCATGCAATAAATCTTTCCTACCCAATAGAAAACAAACTGCCTTGTATGGCTACAATACCATACAAGAGGTCTTTGTTTCAGTTGCCACACAACGTGAAAAAGCTTTGCTTCCCACATTCGAACCAATAGACGTTTGAAATGCAAGTGCCTAAGGCTAGGACTCGCATTCACGTACTCTTACCCGATTACAAGTGACCAGGTGGAGGAACACCCACAGCATTCCATGTGCTGTAAATGGCTTTTAACAGTGATGTGTTGGTCCGCTACTTGTGCGAGAGAGACAGTGTGTCATACTTGTCAGGAGTCACCCCTTTGCAAGGTTTTAAAAGGCTGAGACAAGACTTACTGTACAGTAACAAAAACCACAGTAGTTTGTAAAAAGATTTACCTTGTCTGCCATTCTGAGTTTGTGCCATAGAGAGGCACTCCGTATCAGTGTTAGTTTAAATACTAAACAAAACATGGTCAGGACAAGAGTGTAGCAGTTCTGACTTTGCTTTTGCTATCAGTTCCTTACATCCCAAAGCTAAGCAGAGATAAGAACACTCCAGTTTGAAAAGGTGCTCTCTCTTTTGGCTTTTCCCTGCTGGTACACATAGGGCTTTCTCTGAAAATCCAATGTATGTTAAATTAGGCTCATCAGCATTTCCTCAAGGACCTTAATAGCTAATTTAATTGGATTATCTGTAAGCTTGCAGATGCCAAGCTATCCAAAATGCGTTAGGTAGAGAGGTGGCTGTACAGACGTGAGTTGGCTGAAACTGTAAATTCTGGCTGGGATTTGAAGTAACCGCGTTCTTTTAGGGAAGGTGGCATTATTGAGCATGTGGTGCTTGGTTGGTATTTCAGGTTATGATTGTTCTGGCAGCTCCTACGGATCACTTTTGACCCTGTTACGTAAATCTCAGTGAAGTTCTCAAAAGATACTACCATCAAATTTGCTTCAGCTAAACATAGGCATCTTTCTACGGTTCCAAGATGCTAATCAATGAAAACACCACTTTGGGGGGACAGGAAAGAAGTTCTCCATAAGATCCCCTAGCATATTTTATCTAAAAGTGTCTTAAACTTGGCACCCAATATCTTACAATTAACAGGAAAAAAGTAAATTCTCGTACCTCAGCCCTTTGTAACACAAGTGTTACAGTGGTTATGAGGAAATAGGAGATTGTCTCCTCACTCTCTGGAGTGAGAGTGAGGCAGCGGGTAAGTGAGGTTCAAACATATCAAACTTGTATCTTAGACGCAAATGACAGATGATACCTTCCAGACCTATATACATTTAATTTACATTTTACATAATCTACATTTTAACTGAAATCTTCACAACTTTTAAATTAATCCTAAGTGATTGGTTTGTGACATCTAAAAGCAAGATGCACTACTTCTTAGTAGCATCCGTCATTTGTGGAAAGGACTTGTTGCTCAGCGTGTCCCATGATTAGCATAAGGACAGGAAAATAAGCAAGACAAGGCTGTAAAGCTGGCACTGCTACATTATAAAACCAGTTATACGTGGTTATGTAAGCTTTGGGAAGATGTGCCTGTTCAAAAAGCATGAATTCAATGATTATTGAAGAGCAGCCCACTCTGTGCTAGAACTAATCCTTTCAGACTAAACAAAGCTACCTCTCTGAGCCAAGTTTTCCCAAGTTTTAGATTCAAGTTTATAAATTTGGCCTGTATCAACTTGAGCAAGAATACAAACCTTCTCAAGGGCAACTTACACAGTCATGACCAAGAAAGAGGACAAACAAGATACCACACAAGAAAGAAGGAAAGATTTTTTTAATTAAAATTTAAACACAACAGAAAAAAAGAGAGAGAATCTTTATAAGCAAGCCTAACTTGAAAGCTTACCAACCGAATATTCAGATAGAAGTCTGTGAAATTTTAATTTCAGGTTCAAGATGAATTTTTTCATTGTTAGGAAGTAGAAACAGAAATGACAGAGCACATGTGGTAACCAGAGAGTATACAGTGTCTGTAATTATATGTGTGAATGCTCATTCACACATAAAGATGTAGATGGTTTCTATGCAGGTAGGTCCCTTTGGTAATTCAGTCTCAAATTGGTAAGCCAAACTGATGCTTAGATTTTAGTTCTATAAAAATGCCCTGATATAGCAAAACAGTAGTATACAGTTTAGTTTTAAACCTAATTCCATAGGAAAATTAAACATGTACATAAATACTTTGCTAGTGAAAGTGAGAACATGTAGCTTCTTACTTAGTCAAACCCCCAAAACTGGAATTCGGTGTTTTTCATGGCTGCATGTCCTTGATGGAAAGGTATTGCGTTCCTACACTGCTAAAACCATAGTTTTGAGAGAAAAGCCAGTACACTGACTATTTTTATTTAGTAGTCTTTTCAGCTTAAAAACGTCCAAGTTCCCAATACGTAGGTGTCAGTACAAGCAGGTGTAACAGATCAGGGGGAAAAAACAGAACAAGAATATTGAATATTTTAAAATAGTTTTTACTGATTATTACATAACAGTGCCTTGGATCAGCTACAGCAGAGTATTTCCCAGTTCTTTGGAAGAAAAAGTGGTTAATAATTACCCTTTGTTGTGTTGGCCATTAGTGTTGTTTTAACCATTTTCGCTCATTTACACATGCAAGTCTGGTATGTCATCATTTAGGAAAAATCTTACGAGCCATGAGTTTAATGTTATCGTTATGTTAGGGTTATTTCCAACATTACCTTCCGTGTAGATTAAAGCTAGTTAAATCTTTGCCAAGTTATTTCCAGTGAAGTCAGCCTAGCATCCACCTGCCATTTAGTAAATGTTGAATTAAATATTGACAAGTAAAAGCTTTTATGTTGTAAGGTCATGCCCTGAGCTAAGACCAGAGCTGCTCCTGGGTACAGGTTCTCTGCAGGTGGAAAGGAAACATGCTCAAAGTAACTCTTGTTATAAAGAAGGATTATGCCCCAAAATGAAGCCCTTCTAAGGGTGGAAATTTTGGACTCAGTCCTGAAGAAGGCAAAGTACCCAGCATCTAAGGGTTTTGGTTGAACATAGAATAGTTTGGGTTGGAACATCGGACAATACTTTTAAAATTCCCAAGACCGATATGTTTGAGAAGCTTCTGTTGTCTTTATTAATGCCGTAAGCAAGGAAACTTCTTCTCACCAGGGTACTAAGGGCTTGAGCCTTCTTCCTCTCTTAGTGTAGTCACAAAACCTGCTTCCAGCAGGCAGATATACCCTGACAGATGAATTCTTTACCCATCTTCTCCTAAAGTCTCATTATAGACGTCAAGAACAGGCAGGCAATTTCTACAGAAACAGTTTTTCCAATCAGTGGTCCTATTACACTTAGGAATTGTTTACTACTCCTCTTGACATCTTCAGAAGAGAACCGGTGATCACTTAAAGATCACTTAAACTTCTAACACATCAGGCTCTAACACAAGGCCCCTCCAGGTGAAGCTCCATGTTCTGGCTCACAGTATCGTCCTTGACAATATGATGACTCCTTCTAGCCTTAGACATCACTCTTGACCTCTGTGGAGGGGGAAATGAAACGAAATGTCTTTGCGTGCATTGCACTCTCAGCCAGTCTCTAGCTTGCTCAAAACTTGAGTTGCAGGGCTCGAGCTCCAGCCCCCTGGGAACAGCGAGCACTGCTCAAGCCCAGAGTCCACACATTCCTCACAATGCTGAATGTGCCTAAAAAGGAGGCAGAGCAAGCCCAGAGTAGAACTATATACTCATGTTGCTTTCTTGTGAAAGTTGGTCCTGGAAATCAAGCTAGGAAAATAAACTTTGCCAAACTTTACCCTATCCAACCTGCCCAGTTATTTTAAATAGCCCCAATCCCAGCTTCACTTCAAGCTGCCAGACCCTTTTAGCTTGTCTAGCTGTAGTTTTAGGTCTGATACCTCATTTTTCTTCATCTAGGGACTAAAAATAATGCAGAGTTATTTGTGTAAAAAATTACTCTCTCCACAGATTCATGAAACCTGGCAAGCAGCAGCTCATCATTTATTCTCTTGAAGGCTAAGAGATATTACCAAAGTATTCCCCTCTAAAAGTAGGGACAGATAATGTAATACAAGAATTGTCCTCAAAGTGTCATTACCTTAATTTGTGTAATTAAAGCTTTGTATGTAAATATGGTAAAATTCTGCGTGTTATGAACATAGGTGTTTTTCTCCCACTTTGAGGAATTGGAGAATGAAAGAAAAAACTAGTGAAATAGATCCTCCCACCTCTCCCAAGCTTTAGCTGTGATTTACAGGGCATTTAAATGTCTTTTGTTGTAGCTTTAAAAACGTTACCAAAAATGTTTCATCACACTCAGTAGGTTTCAATTACATGAACATAAAGATGCGAAACTCCCTTACATTTCCAGGGGTTATGAAATACTGGAAAGGCTGATGGCTGAAGTGCCTGCTTTGCATTTCAAAAGCTATTGGGGTCAAAGTCTGTTAGTTATTACCGTTTTCAGCAGTTCTTGGTGTCAGGGCCCCGAGCACATAGCCCATCCTGGGCTCAGGGTCAGCTTAGAGGATGGGTGCAGGCACCCAGCCGTGAGGAGAGCCTCTTTGAACAGCAGAGACTCCCCTCCACCTTCACTCAGGAGGGCACGGTAAGGGGACGTTCTCGGCCGATGTCCTCGGTCCAGGTTAAGCTGATCTGGACCTTTACCCTGACCAGCAGGCCTGACTTTGCGGCTCAAACTCGGACCTGCCGCGTCACCGTGGACTTGCCTGTTGATCACACGGGTGTGCCCGACCCTGGGTGCTGGGGTCATGGGCCTGACCCTGACTTGCTGACTTCAATTCTCATCTGAACCCCAGACCTGCCTCATCACCAGGGGGTTGTCTGCAGATCAGGGCTCTTGGCTGAACCTGGCGACTGCCACCAGGTGACTGGCAGTCAAACAAAGAAATAGTAGCTAACATACATAAAAGGCACCGTTATATAGTAAATTCGGGTGCCACATGGAGCTGCAGACCAATAAAAAAAAGAATAAAGGACTGGAGGTGCAGATGATGATAACCCACCCCCACCAGGGTGAAACCGTCAGCCTTAGGGCCCAGAGGAGCGGGCGATGTGTGAACGTAACGCCAGGGAGAGGAGCAGCAGCTGAGGAGTACGTGTGTAGCACTTCTGACTGCATTGTTATTCTCTCCGCCTCTGTAATAAATAGATCTGGACTAATAACGAGACTCTTAAAATTCCGATTATAGTAACAAGCTCACAGTTAACAGTAAATTCTTAGTAGATCTCACGTGTGCTTCCTCTTTGCCCATAAACAATATCTTGAGCATAACAGTGTTTTCGTTCCATGTTCTTCTGCTCTGGAAACCAGTCATTTGAACTGTGTTCTCTGGAAAGGGAGGTGGATGACTCTACAAGAGTTTAATATAGTGCCTTTATTTGTCAAAAGCAGGATTCTTTTGGCTGGTTAACACTAGTAACAGCAAAAGGAATTCTCCAAGAAAAAAGATAGTCTTTCCTTCAGTTGCAGTCAAATTGTAAAACAATTTTTCTGCAATAAACTTAATTGTCAGTCTTTGCTCAAGATGGTAATACTTCTTAACCACCTAATTATTTAGGTGGTCTAATCATTTACAGAAATGATTATGTAAGCAGAACAACATATTCCAGGAAGACATTAGAAATGAAATTAATTTCACTGATTCCAACTGAATAAGGTATCTTTCTTTATGGAATAAAAGGGCATTGACAGAAATCCATTATTTTGGATCCAAACTTTTCCTATGGAGAGGAAGAATAACTTGAGACAGGTGAACTTACATTGCTCTTCTTCACACAAGGTTTACTACATTTAAAGCCCATTTCTTTAAGGAGCTGAGCATGTCTCCTGCAGTGGGACTGAAGGCTGAGGATGACTTTTCAGGAATAACTTCTCACCAGTTCAAATCCTCTACATCATATTATGAAATAGCACCATAAATCTTATTTCTCATGCTCTCCCTGTAGTGTTGATTGTAATGTAATGGACAGAACACAACTTTGTAATTAAGGGCAGGGGGGAAGAGTGGCCTACCCAAGGACTGCTGAAGTGTTTCCCACTGCACTGTTGCAGGCACTGATTACTGATGTTGAAGAAGGCACCCTGAGCCTTCAGAGAAGATCCCTAAACCCCACAGGAAGGTATCATGCATTTGGTGAATGGCTCTTAGCAAGAGAGCTCTTCCAGTGAGAAGATAGCCTACCTTGTAACTGCGCAAGCTTCCAGACGGATGTATGCACAGCTTCTCAGGTAACGTAAAAGCACCAAGTTATAAATCTGCATAACACCCTATGGCGGCCCAATATCCTGTTTGGGTTGCTACTGACAGCTACCATATAAATATCCTTTCCACCTTTTCTGCTTCACTCATGCTCAAGCAATTCCCATTGTAGCAACCTTTTGGTCTGTTGAGTCTTAAGTACTGGCTTTTAAGTTCAGTTGGAGTTGACCTCTGCCCACTCTTGCTGATGAAGGTTTGCAAGTTGAGCAAGCTACTGTAATTTCATGGTGTAAGCTAGTATATGAAAGGAAGAACACCAATATAAGGCAAGTCATCAACAGTAAGATTGTCACTAGATTATCAGAAGAACCTAGGATATTTCATGAGACTCAAATTTTATTGCCTTTTATACCAACAGGATGTGATAGTGACTGAATTATATCCAAGTGCATGACTCATGCCATGTATTTCGAAAAATCCTGGAACACTGTGTTACTGCATTCCAATTTGCTGTTGGTTCAAGGGGCTTTACTTTCATGTTAAGACTTATGTTGTTAATTAATAAAACATTAACCTGAGAACTGAAACAGGAATCTATAGGTAGTACACAATAAGCCATCGGGAAGAATGTACAAAGTCCTGAACTTATTCCCCAAGTAAATATTGAAATAATTGGTAATTGCATAGCAGAGTTTTGGGTATAGATCCCCTCACCTCCCGTTTATGATTGTAATGAAAATCAAGGTTTTAAGTACTTCATGTGACCCAGTCTGTGAAAGTTAATTCACTATTCCAGACCAGTGCAGGATGCAAGAACATGCTATCTAAGCACACAAGCAAGTTATGCAAGCGCTAAAACACCATGCTAAACTGGATATCGGTCATACTGCTGAATTTAGCTACTTCTGCATAAAATTAATTCCATCAAATGTTAGAGTAATGCACAATACCACCATTATCTGGGGATTGTATTGCTCAACCTATCATTGAGTTATTTCGAAAAGGAGGGCAGATGTGAGGAGGATGTTTGTGTAACAGTGTACTGGGGACAGTCAAATCTAAAGCTGATTGCAGAGAGTTGTAGAAAGTCACTTTGTGTTTTAAGTGACAGATAAAATTCATTGTTCATACATGCATATTAATGAATGTAGAAAAAAACCCCTTACTACATATACAGTAATGGACTCACAGGTAGCTATTTTAATTTGGGAAGATCTTGAAACCATTGTGGATAGTCCTAGGAAGCTGTTAGTTCAGTTCTCTGAGGCAGACAAAACAAGCAAAGCATTAAAATAAATCTTAAAAAAAGAGTCCTTATGTTGCTACTGATCCTGACTGCAGCCAGCAATACATTCTGTTATAGACCTTTCCTCTCACAGAAGTATTGAGGAGCTAAAAAGGATGCAGAGAAGGACAGAATTGATGAGTGCTATTGTGTGAGACTAAGTATACTAAGGAAGGAGATGTGCCTTCCTATAGCTTAGGAAGGAGATGTGCCCTTTCCCTCGAGTTGTCCTTTCCTTGCAGAACCTTTGCAAGGTACAGATAACTACACAAACAGTCTCGCTTTAATAAAACTAGCCAGCGCTCTATTTGGTCCAGCCCCGTAGTCACGTCTTATAATGGCTAGTAGTGGATATTCAAGGATGCAAAGAGAAACAAAGCAAGGAAAAGCCTTCCACAATTAACCTGTCCAGCTTCTGGTTATTGGTTCCTTAGGAACTTCCTAACTTACGGTATGTATTTGGATCCACTTTCCATGCCTCTGCCTCTGTTTCACTTCTCCAATTTATTTATATTTTTTGTTCCAGCATCCTATGGCAATGAGTTCCACAGGATCAATACATGAGGTTGTCAATTTTAGCTTATTTTCTGATGACTTCTCTGGAAGCTCCCTAATTCTTGTGTTGAGAGACTTATCGGCCATACCTTTCCTAAGCTAAGTTGTGCTGGTTTGTATGCATATTTGTGCATCAACTGTTTGGTTCCCTGAGCACACTCCTGTTGTGCCACATTAAGCAATTATGCCTTACAGGCTGTATCTAAATTGGTCATTAAAACAGTTCTCATTTTCCTAAACTTTACAAGACATCCAGTTCACATGCTCCAAGACATCTCTGCCTCACAAGCCAGAACACATCTTGGTTTACCACAATTCAAACAAAACCACCACTTTGGTTGCACCATAATCTTCCCAGTGTGCCCAAGGAATGCTGCAACAGGCAGCCTCAGCCTTAGGTTTCTCCCCTACCAATAGCGGTTTGGTATGTTTATTTTAAAGAGGAATTGCTCCACATGGGAAATGTCTGTTTTGGTAGAGATTCTCCACTTCTCCTGAGTGGAGTGCTGCAGTACTGCCAGGAACTGGTGCAAGACATCGCTCAGGGCAGAGGCGAAACCAAGCTGGAGCCAGACCCTCCAGGTCAGAGAGAAGCAGGGCACCATAGCCAGCACTGCTTGCTGGGGAAGCCAGCAAAGGGGAGTTATCAACAAAATGGAGCACTGCAGCCTACAGAAGCAGCCTGTTGCTAGTGTAGTCCTACAATTTAAATACTCTCTTTTAGAGCAAGAAGCTGAGAGTGGGAAAGGAAGAGCAGAGAAGTCGATCACATCCTGAGGAAGACTGGACTACTATCAGACTATTCTGAGTTATCAGTTTGCCTTTGGGGCAATATTTAATTAACTTCTTTTTTCCTCGCCTTTTCTCCATCCTCTCAAGCTTCCTGCAATAAAGTTCCTTGTTCAGTTGTTTACTTCCATTTTAGAATGGGTGTAATTAAAGTTCTCTCCCCTTCACTCCCATCTTTATTTGATAATTGCTTATGCTGTTTGTACTTCATGATACAGCAGATCTTTAGTGTCTGTGGGGGAGAGGGGTCTAACAGCTCCTGGCTATCTATTCCTAAATACCTGTAAAAGGAAATACTGTAATTATGTAAAAATGTATAGATTCTTGTATTTGCGTGTTTTTTGTGGCTGAGGAATACAACCCATCAGAGTGTTAAATATCACAAGTGTCTGTCATGCCTGCTCCCCTTTCCTCCCCAGCCCAACCCCTCTCCAAGAGGACTGCATGCACATTAGGCTTTCAGAGTGGTTTTTGTTCACTGACATTGCACAACGAAGGTTTGTGCACATCAGATATGTAAGGTGTGCTCCTGAGCCCCACAAACTGCTGCAGTCCTGTTACTCTCCAGTCTCACTATGGAGGGGCACAGGGAAAATAGGCCTATTGGCAAACTCATTAACCATTTCCTTTTATGTATTTATAAAACAGAGTGGATTCTCAATTAGCAAGACTAGGTCTGGCTCAGCCAGGCAGGTTAACTGTAGCAGCAGAAACAGATATGTCTTATAGGAACTTCTGAGAGCTTTGGGGGGGGGGGAGGGGGGGGAGAGGGGCGAATA
>NW_008794710.1:2406699-2421600 GCF_000699145.1 Aptenodytes forsteri
GAATTTTTGGGTGCTTTGGGGGGGGGGAGGGGGAGAGAAGAGAGAAATACTTCTCTGGTTTCATGCACATTTTCTCTTCTTCTCCTCCCCACCCCCCTGACAATTAAATTCTGAACGTGAAACTCGCAAGTCTGATATACAGCAATAAGAGGTCTGCTCAATAGATGGTTAAGTCTAAAACTGCTTATTGATCTTCTGCATGGCGTTTAAGCTTCAGACTAAACAGTGAAAAAACCATAACATGATGCTTTGAAGAAACACTGAGAGCAAATATCCACCCTGTAGTTTAATAACCGATTATCAACAAGTGGTATGACATTTAAATAGAACCAAATACTGTTTTATCAGCTGCACCAGAACAAGATGATAATCATAGAATCATAGAATGGTTTTGGTTGGAAGGGACCTTAAAGATCATCTAGTTCCAACCTCCCTGCCATGGGCAGGGACACCTTCACTAGACCGGGTTGCTCAAAGCCCCATCCAGCCTGGCCTTGAACACTTCCAGGGATGCAAGCAAACATGATAATAATGCCACTGCAGTCAGTTTTTCCAACTTTGTACTCAAGATCTTAACAAACATAAAGAGAAGAGCCACCATGGAAGAGGGAAACACCATGAATTTGTCTAAACTGAAACTCATGATGATGTTTCACTGGTGAGTACAGATGCTGTTTGCTATTCCCCCTTCTTCGCTAACAGAGAACAGATCAATTCTCAAGCAGTTAATAACAGCTGGAAACTTGCCTGATTGTTTCATTAGGCTGCAAAAGCATAACCCAGGGAAGCAGGAACAGCAAAAAAACTAACTTGTGTAATTACTGTTGCAAAAGAGGCATGCAGCTTCTAGCCAGCCTGTAAGAAAGCTATCATCTAATGTGCCAGAATAAGCTAGACAAACTTTCAATGTAGCCACTGTTACTGCTGTAACTTCCTTACTGTCGCAAAGAAAGCAAAATGATGACGTACCATGTGGACATAACCTCTCTCGCTACAGTACCTGCCGTCATAGCTGCATTAGGTGGGCACATATGCCGTACAATATAGACATATATGCTATTTCCATGGAATACCCTGCATATATGTCACTCCTTGAAATAGTTCAGTGCTGGTGTCAACATACGCTATAAACATATATGCTATTTTCGTGGATTACCCTGCGTATATGTAACTCCTTGAAATAGTTCAGTGCTGGTGTCAACTCTAGTTTGATATGCTCTCAACAATCCTCAAGGCAGCAAGGTAGCGTAAATGCTATATTCTGCAGATCTGAGAGACTTTGCAATTCTCTCGAAACAGACATGTTGATAATTTTGGTGATTTCCTCCATTCAGTCTCCTGTGGCTGTTTTTTGTTACTACAGTTTCCCATTCCACCCCCCACAGCATTCAATCAAGGCACAAAATTCATTCCTGAAGCTCCTGTCCCCATCTTGCCTTTCCTCACATTTCTGCAAGACTGGAACATGATGTTATCCAAGGCCCCCACATCCTCGTGGCTTGGTTTGTCACTTAATTGTCTTGATTAATATTTGTTTCACCGTAGGTGCAAAGCACTACCGCAGCATCCTGCTGTCTGCAATTATCCTGGCCTCAATTTTGCTTGAAACCCTAGCTTTAACTCTTCAGCTCCTTTCTCTGTGTATAAGTAATTTAGACCTAATTCTAGTTGGAGTGAATACATAATGTGCCGTTCCTCATCTCTTTCTGGGACATCACCTTATGCTCACACTTCACCCCAAAATCCACAAGAGCAGATACTAATGCCAAAGACTGTTCACCACACCAGACCCTATGGCATTCAGACCTCATTAAGTGACCTTTGTCCTGACCTACATTGGTTGATTAAAGCCTTTGTGGGATAGGATATACCAAGGACAAGATAACCTCTCAAATCAGAGGTTAGATTGCAGCACATTTACATGCACATCTTTGCTGTGACTCATGCCTGTGCACATAGTTCCACAGAAGCCACAGCCCTCTCTGGCCAAATCAAGACTTGTTTGTGTTATGCAAGTCTCTGACTGACCACAGATTTTCGAGCCAGCCGATTATATATGATGTTATTTCTCAGATCTATGCTTCTCTGTTGCAGTGGGCTGTACGTGAAAGGGAATATGGAGAAGACTCCGACTGCATTTGGACACTGACCATCCAAACCTATCCTAATTCACCGTCAACTCTAAGCTGAAGTGATCTTAACTACTGATACGAATTGTTGTTCCATCTAGGTTGCCAAGGAAATGCTTAGAGATCAAAGTGAGGGAGCTTGCAGATATGAATAGTGAGAGTGATAATGTGACAGCTTCAAATAACTACGGAGGTTGAGAACAAGACCTCACAACTTGTGATCACATGCTGCTTAACTTCTTTTTTCTAAAACCCAAGGAGGGAGGAATCTGGCTGTGACTTTGTTTTAAGCTGCCCTCTTCCCTACAACATGTTCTTTCATGTTTGCAGGGATTGCCTTGAAATACTGACAGCTCGGCAGACAAAACATTTTTTTAATTATAGTTGCTCCTTCTCAAGGTTACTGTTAGGTGTTTTTGCATGAAACGGATCCACTCAGTTTCTGTAGCAGTGTAGGATGACTCCAAACTCTTTGTCAGAGTGTAAGAGTTGATACCACTCTCTTCAAAGTGTTCTGGCAATACACGCTCTGTGTTATGGTCTCATTCTATCTGTTTCACTTGCTCAAGAGCTCCAGTAAGTTATTTTTTAATCCTTTTGAAAAACAGCTTGCAATCAAAAAAATTTGTACTGCAATAGCTTCCTATTATAGAACCTGAAGTTCTTCTTCAGCTGGAAATCCAGGTATCTTCTAATATTATATTTGTTCTTCCTTTTAAACTTAAATTAAAAATGTATAGTTGTTGTATGACCACAAAAAAAACTTGCCAATTTGTAAACTAAGAAGCAGTAATAAAGTAATGGAACAGTAATAAACATTTCTTCCCCAAACTCTGTGGCGCAACACTAAATCCTTCTGCAATTATAGCAAGCTGATTTCACAACTCTCTAGTTAAACAAATCTCTAGTATTTTTCCTTCTACCCATTGTCTGTGATGTTTGTTCATAAAATTTCTTCCTAGTAAAAGTCTAGGATGAATCAAAAGCTTCATTGCCCCCTCCACTATAACACCAGCGTTAGGAATGAGGAACAACTTCTGGCTGCTACGACAAAGCCATGAGAGCACTGTGTCCCTCGGTAGGATTCTTCTGCTTCAGTGCAGTGGGGAAGAGAGAAAATCCCTTGCTCCATTACTTGTCCATTTTCTTCTTTCTCATTCATGGACCAGTTTTGTCCGATTTGAAAGACAGAAGTAGAGATAAACTCTTCTCAAGCAGTTTGGATTATAGCCTAACACCAGAAATAAGGAGTTCATTTCTATTTCTTACCTGCCACTGTTTTTACTATGAAGGAGGACTGAAGATTAATCTTCAGTGATTTGCTGTACATTTTTAGAATCTATAATTTGATGTTTTGTTACTATAATATGAGACTCACAGGGAAACATACACCCCTGAGGTACAGAGAGAGAACCAGGTGCTTAGGGTCTGGCATTGGATGAGGGAGACCACCCCATGCTTCAGCACAGTGCTATTTGGGAGGTTTTGTTTTGGAAAAACTAACAAACACACACAGAGATTACCAGAACTGAGAAGCATATTTTTCTGTCCTTTGGTTCTCTCCATACAGCCACCTTCTTCCTCCTCTTCTGCCCTTGCCCTCTCACCGCTATGGCTGAGCAACACAGAAAAAATCTCATCCTCAGGCTGAGGACCGAAACTCTTCCTCAATGTGAAGAGGAAAGGAAGGGATGAATGGGGTATACGAAGATGGCAAGACTAGAGCATGGGCTTATAGGGAGGATGCTAACACTGTCCAGACTAGGAGCCTGGGAGGTGTCAAGTCTTATTGCTTAAGGAGCAAGCAGCGCTGCATGCAGAAGCTAGCATCAGCTGGCTCTCTTGTTCCCTGCCAGTGGTATTGAGTGAGTCAGGCCAACCATTGCAGATATCTGAGACTATTGGAAACATTTGGATTTTATACACATTTTGACTCATCCTCTTATATTACAGTTAAATACATTCACTAGGATAGTCTACCAATACGAGACGGAAGTGCTTACTGCCAAACTGCAGTTCTTGACCAGCCTAACTTCCAGCTTTGCAGCCTTAGAGCTTTGAACTCTATGACTTAGTGCAAGTGGATTTTTTAGCTCTTCCAAATAAAGTATTTTGGGGATGGAGCCATTATGTGGCACTCCAAAACACTGGGGACAGCCAATGATACCATTTCTGAAAAAATACATAGAAACAAAGTTCAAAGTAAGCCGGTAAGCAAGCCTACAGACTCCACCTCTGGTTTTGTCAGTTATTGCCTCCTGCCTCTGAGGACAGATGCCCCAAAAAGCACTTTCAGGAGGAAGGTATTTTATAGGCCTTGGGGTATTGTTCCTCTTAAAAACCTTGAAGTGAAAATTTACTCCAAGTCAATTAACACCAAAGGTTATTAAAAAGAGATGGGTTTGTTTTTCTGATCTGGTTGACAGACTTCAGGCAGTCTGTGATCCTTGCTTGCCTTTCACACTGTGTGCCTAAGCAAAGGGTGCTTTCTGTGATTTGCTTTCTTCTATCTTAGGACTCAAAAAGATAATGGATAAAAAAAAACATATACAAGATCAGAACTTCAACTTAAGCATACAGTACTGTTCGGTGTTTTTCAGGAGAACAGCTTAAATCTTTCCTCCATGAATTGCCTCACCATAAGTAACATACGTAAAACAGAATTAGGCCCCTTGACTGAGTAAGGAATGTCTTAATTTATTTCATTAAGAAGGATATAGTGCAAAGATTTCCCAACCCTGCTTTCCTGCCTTCCAGTTAAGAAAATATCCTTCACAGTTTTAAAAATTTATTTAGACCTAAACTAGATTCCGTAAGATGAAATGGAGAAATTCCCATTAACTTACACATATATTTGATCAGCCCTCTTAAATACAAACAAGCAAGGATACAAGAGTCCCCATCTATCTGTTGCAAGTTTCCACATACATTACTACACACTCTAAGAAACCACCATACCTACCCCCTTTTTTCCTTAGATCGTACTATTGTAATGTTATTTCCTTGTGTATTGGTTAGAATACTTATGCCAGACCCCAAGTTCACAACTCAGAATTTGTGCCAGGGAGCTGAAACTCCCCATGATTTTTTTTTTTTTTTTATAATGAGCATTTTACCGTGCTTGAAGACAGAAGCAGTTTGCAATAAAGCCACTTGTCAAGTTAGCATATGATTAATGTATACTTACATCAATTAAAGAAAGCATTAGAGAATTTGTTGCCTCCAAGGAATGCCGTGGTTACAGAACAGTGCCTTCAGAAGATAAAAGCTGTGGCATTACGTGCACAGACTCCTCTCAATCAGAAGATTTCCCTTAAAAACAAACCTTTTGTGAATCAGTAATCAGATGTGTGATTGCTGGGCATCCTCTGCTGTGCTGGCACTCAAGAGAAACGATGAGAAAGTGAAGAGCCTCTTCCTTCCCTTCCAGTCAGCAGAAAGGACTCCGGACAGTATTAGGAAAGACAGCCAACCCCTATGTTTGATAGTTGGATTTCAGTCAGTGCATGGCTGATGGAGGTGGAGGGAGGCGTGCCTGCCGTCCCAATTGGCTAGAAACTGCTAAGGTCTCACTCTGTTCCTCTTGAGTACAGTAGCCAAATACATCATAAAACATAACTCTCTGTTCACTAAGAAAACTCTTCCTATGTCCAGCACATTTGCTCCCAGCATTGGGGTGATAAGTACTTAGCCTTAAGTTTCTCAGCCAGAGGAAGAAGCTGAATGGTACCTAAGGGAGAAAGTCAGTTAGCAGGTGAAGAAATGTACAGCAACTAAACTAAACTGTTGGCTTAATATTAAGCCGTTAAGTGTACTAGAATAAAGATGAAATAACAAAGATCAGCATAGCAAGTCTTTATTTGCTTTGTTTCATTAGTTTTCCTGTCAGATAATCTGTTTTACTGCAACAAAAGCCTTAAAAAGACAATAGCACCTATCTTAGAAGGTCTTTGGGCTAAGAAAAAAAAAAGAAGAGTTTCCTATATTAGACATTAAAACACTAACATGGAATTAGTATTCATTGAAATATCCAGTTCTGTACTTGCTATTTTTCGTTTGGTCTTACAGAGAGTTCTGAGGAGCGCACCACTGAGTATTTAAAGAATAGGCACATCTAAGAAATCCTGCATTTTATAGCTTCAGTCACATAGTTGCTAAGTTAATTAAATTTGAGGTTGACTCCAGAGAACCTAGTTAGTTCTTTCAGAATTCTTTCAAATTAGTATCTTTCCCTGTGTGAACTTTACTGGAACTCAGCCTTGGGCTCACAACTGTCACAGAGATTAGCAACTTCCACAGACTCAGCACTATCCAGCCAAAGTGACCACACACTGCTTGAATAGGTACTGAGGGAGAACACGCTGTTGTATTTACTTAAGGGTCTAAGTGTGCTTCCTCTAACATCTGCCAGATCTTCTGGCTTGGATCCAGGAGACTGTAATAGCAGTGCCAGTAAACACTTATGGGTGATACACCCTTTTTCCCAAAGAACCATTATCACTGATATTAAATATTTACTCAGTAGTGACTACAAGCCCCAGGATTAGCGTTCTACTTCACTATCCAGTAAATAAATTGTTTCTTGGTAGGGAGTTCACAGCACTTTGGATGAAGAAAATAAGATGAGAACAACAAACAAAAGGAGAAAGGACAAATACCAATTAGTCATGCGATACACTTGCATCTCATCCTGCTGGAATGTCCTGACCACCACAGTACAGGATTATTCTAAAACTTTGATGAGTTTCTTCAGGAAGTACTAAAGAGTTATGCTAGTTTTCAAGACTATGGCTGAGCAATGAAGAGTTTGCTGAGGAGTTTGTGTCTCAGGACTACGCAAATGCTTTAAAGAAAAGCATATACCATGGACAGTGAGTCACAGAGTGTGCTGCTGAGTTTCTCTTACACATCATTCTTACTGCTTTGGAGATTTACAGCTCAGAAACCTGCTGTGAGGACAATGCCAGCAGCCATTCTTTGTGGGAACAGACTAACACCCACTGCCTGTTTGTTTTTCCCCTAAAAACCCGGGCCACTTATGATTCCAGCAATGCCACTACCATCACTTGTAACAGCCTAGGAAGTGGGAAACTTGGTTTCAGTCTCTTCCTCAGCATAAAGAAATTCGGTCCCATTCCTCTAGTACCTGCAAAGGTCAGGCTCAGCCTACAGGAGACTTAGAAGGCACTGCTCCAACCTGTCCTGATAAAGTGGTACCCATTGTGCGGCAATGAAGATGAGGTTCACTAGGGAAGAAAGTGTAGCTAAGGGAAAGCTTGAGGCTGTGGCATAAGTGGGTATGGCACTCCAGTATAGAGCCAGGTTTACAGCCTAGGAGACACTCTTGCCAAACAGGCACAAGACAGACTGTTGTTGGTGTGATCTTTTGCAGAGCGACACAGTCCTAATCCCTTCAGCCATTCAAGAGCAGCCGACAGCCTGTGACTTGGGGTGAGCAAGCCTTTGAAAGCTGCTGGAATGAAGAGGGCATTGAAACTGCTCCTCCAGCTGCATGTCCATGGCTGCCTCTTTTTGTCAGGTCTGGTCCTAGCTGCTGCATTAGGGCATGCAATAAGTACACCTGCTCAGAGAGCTTCTCAGTGTGCTCAGAGAATATTCCTGGTTGAGACCATTTCTCTCACTTTAGACCAAACTGAGTACTAGGGCTGCTGCGGAAGCAGCAGATGCCTAGAGTGAGTTACCTATTGTGCTTAGGGCTATCAGCTTCATACAACTGAGTTTAAAATCAAAGTTGGCTGGGCTTTTATAAGGTCAGTTTTGAATGTTACAATTCCATCTAAATCCTGTGTTGAACTAAACCTAGTATGCCAAATAACCTCTCACATAACCCTGTTAACCTGCAGTCACTAACTGATCATCGTTCCAGCCTGGAACGATTTACAGGAGATTAGAGTGGAGAGCTCTCCAAGCTGGCTCAGAGACAAGAGGTAGGGTTAGGCACATCAGTCCACATCAGCCCAGTGGCCACAGAGCTGCACATGGGGAAGGGCACAGCACAGAACCAGATCCCAAGACCTCACCTTTCACACTGGGCTGGGGGCGTTGTACCAGCTCACTGTGCTAGTTTGGGAGTCTCGGCACTATGCTCCTATAGTCACTGTAGAAGTAGCTGCAGATAAGAAAAAATAGGCTGTGCACAGACCGCACTAAAATAAGTCTTAAGGAGTTTTCCTATGAGCTCAGATACATTAATAAGACAAGATGCTGCAAATGTTGAGCTAGCAGGGTAAGTATGAAAGGCTGTTAACCCCCCATCGGTCAAGTTAAACTGAGCTTAGATACATCCTGGAATGACACAGGCCATAGCTGAAAACAATATACAACTATTCAACCCAATGATTAATCTCTGATCTCAAGAGACAACATGCTGATTTTCATGATGTCTCCTGTATCAGAATGGCTTCTCTGTGGAGCTGCATGAGAACTTAATCCAGAGACTAAAACTTTGATGAAATAATGGAAGAAACCTGTTGAAATAATGGAAGAAATTTCATGCACTTCAATACTCACTCAAGTATATATGCAGTCCTGCCATATATCCTTATTTTCCACAGGGAATCTTTTTCTGTATGTATCTAACCTTATGCTGAACCAGAACAAGCCATGCTTAATTTTGGAGCACAGAACAAGGAGTACAATTTACAGAAATATGTGGATTAATTTATATAAGGCTTTATGTGAGCACAGTACCAGAACCGCCCCCTAAAAAAACCCCTGTATATATGTATAAAGTAGTTCTACATTCATACACAGAAATAGAAACCTTAGAAGATAAGTAAAAACCCAAGCTTGGTTTCAGTGTATAATATTTATGTTTTGAATAATTGAATACCTGGCCTTTAAAATTAACTTAGTTTCTTTTTTAAAAATTATGTTAACTATGCACAAATGCTTACTTGAATTTGTAAAAAGCACAAGCTATATTTATTATTCCATAACACAACATTTATGTGACAGATATTTCTGCTCCTTTCTATTATTATTTGCATTGGTTGTTGCTTTATTCTATTTCTTAGGAAGATTATCTGCACCTAAAACAGAGTTTAGTCTTGCATGAGAATGTCCTGTTCTAACACCCCTGTCTGATCCTACTAAATACATGCTAATGTGAGAGGTAGCATCACTAGACTAGATTATGCTAATAAATATGCTCCATTATGCATAATGTGATGAACTAAGATTTTGTGGAATAAAAACATGCCTTTGGGATTTTATGGTAAATGCTAAGTTTTATTCAAGAATAAATTGTGGTTAATTATGTGTCTCAAAGGATGGGACTTCTGGGGTTCTTATTGCTAATGCAAACAACCACAGTGTCAGTTATTCAGCAGTAGTAGCAACTAGAAAGTTATCCAAAGGAAAAGACCCTTCCTGGAAGTTGTGCAAGTGCTGTAGGCAGGTCAAGGAACGTAAACATTTCATAGTTTTAAGGTCTGTTATAAATAAAATCTAAAAAAAAAAAAGTTGCTTAGCAATGTTTCTTTTTTGAGCCATATCCTGAGTAATTTGAACAGAATAACAGATACGAAGTTGGACATACAAATGGAAGAAAAACCTGGAATCTGATGTGAGCCAAAACAATTGTAGTAGATACGTTTTTAAGAAGAAATGCACACCCCATAAATTAAACACTTGCTTGACGTACAAGACAAAAAATATATATGGAGACATAAGTGATTATAAGGAGATGGTATCAGTCAGCACGTGAGGAGTCTGGTCGTATGAGCTTTAAACAGATCACAACTTATGCCAGCATGCTGTATTTATATACAGTTGAAAAGGGAACAAAATAAGCACCTATCTCCCCCTGCATACATACATTCTTCTCTTAACATGCTAGCTCAGTATGCCCCATTTCAACATCCCAGCTTGTAAGGAACTACGTAAATATATGGGAAAAAAAGCACACCTATTTTATTAGCTATAGTCGTCTACTTACTACGTCCTTAATTTAGGCTGAAGTTTATTCTCTTACACATTCTTCCAACAAGTCTTCAGTTTTTCTTCTTCAGCACTGCCAACCCTCTTTTATACTACTTGTCCTAGTACTGTTAGTCCATCCTTACGTCAGATAAACTGACTAATTAAGCGAAGCAGTTCAGCTGCATTCCGTCTGCTAAGTGTTCCTGGAAGGGGAGGAACTCTTAACCCCACTCTGAGAGGAAGTTTCACACCTAGTGACTGCATCTGAGATATGAATACAGATCTTTAGACTCACACAACCTAGAGAAATTCCCAAATTAGATTCTCAAAGAAAAATTATAGCTCTGAGATCTTGTCAATAATTCATTAGTTCAATTCTTTAGTATTCTAAGAGATTTCTATATGAGTAAGCACTCATATAGTCTTAAAATGTGATTACAGGAAAAAAGCTAATGGCACCCTGGGCTGTAAGTCAAGGGACATGACAATGGATGATAACTTGGCACTTGCCTTTGCAATACCCTGTCAAGCTCTGGGTCTCCTGGTACAAGAGAGAGACGCGCAGATGGGTGGGAGCTCAGCTGAGGGCTACGAAGCTGCTCGGGTGGTTGGAGCATCCAATATAGAAGCAGAGGCTGATGGTGCTCCAGGCTTGTTCAGTCTGGAGAAGAGGTGGCTTAGGGGTGAATTTAATTGCTGTCTTCCACTTCCTGAGGTAGGGGGAGGCAAGAGAGGACATAGCCAAACTCTTCTCAGAATCAATGATAACTGGGTGCAGAAAGGGAAATTCTGATTGTACATATGAAAAGACAATGTTCACAATGGTTGTTGAAGCACTGGAAGAGGTACCTGGAGAAGCGCTGGCTTCTGAGCAACCTGATTTAGCGTTGAAGGTAGCCCCACACCACTGATCCAGGAAGCTGGCCTAGGTGAAGTCCAGAGGTCCCTTCCAACCTAAATTATTTCATGATTGTATGACAAAAAAATTTTAATAGACATAGACTTTGACAACATAAATTATACAAATTCCCTTAAGGAAATAAATTGCACTACCAAAAGCGCTTTCTAATTGGCATACTTCAATTTATTTTAGGGCTTTTCCTGTATATAAAGGCCACAAAAGCAGTCAAACAGATAAAACCATTGAAGACATTGTCATAGTGACAACCGTCTACTGTAGTTCCAGTCTAAATCTCTAGTCAGTGGTCAGCATGATATAAAAATCCTAAATCTTTCTGATTAAGTTTAGAAATGACATCAAGTCTTGAGAAAAACACATTAATGGCCACAGAATATTTCAGGCTGTTCATCATTCTCCACTGGACTTTGAACTGCTGGACTTTTAGCTGATACAAATGAAAAGCTCATTGTAATAGGCACTTCCTGCATTTACAAGAAATGACTAATTTGTTGTCTATCCCTAGATTTCATTCTTCCCAAAAATATTCCCCCATCATACTTTGTTTTTTTTTATTTCTGTCATACATGATATGCCTAAAACAAGTGGTTTGCCAGTCATATTTTCTTTACAACTTGAAGTTTGCCAAGGGCAAGTGAAAATTTGAGAACTCTTTTTTAGCAGCTCCATAACCATTGGCAAGTTAGTAGTTTGAGGAGTTAGATCCAGGCAACTCACAAAATCAGCCTAGAAATAATTGATCCATTGATAGGCTTAAACTAGAAACCCCTTTAAAATGTAGGAGTTGAAGGATCAGGATGTATGTCCCAAGTTGGTACTTAAATTACTTTGTACATAATTTACTTATCTAAAAGACAGAAGTATCTGTTCATCAGGCAAACCTCAAAAATATAATTCCCTGTCAACAGACTTTAGGTCAATTAGGTTTGGACAGAAGGGGACTGAAGATTAGAGTTAACAGCTCATATAGATTTTACTGTGTTTGAGATCTCTGTGCCAAATTATAAATGTAACATGGATTCCACGACCTTAAGTAATGTTTTGTTTCTGCTTAATTTTGTAGCCTGGCTGCACTGCAGAGAAAGCCAGTTATTGGTACAGTCTGTAAACATGGCCAGTGATAAGGGTTTAGAAATGGTCTGAATGTTGGAGTTAGATAATAATTATGAATTGTTTTCATATTAGAGATTATTTTGACTACATAGCTGGTGAGCTGGAGCAGTTCACAGAAAGAAAGTCAAGATCTGTTCCCACCCTAATATTAACCTATTTCTGGTTTCCACTCCTGTAATTATATAGCTTACTCAGTTAGATAGTTATTTGTCATTATCTCTTCTTTCCTGCTATTTGTGTTTTTAGTCTTCTCTCTTTCTAGTCCAGCTACATTTAACACTACTTTCATATCCTCTTCTCCTTCCTTCCCTAGAATTGGGCACCAACACATCACACATGCTCAGGAAGAGCCCTAATCCACTGAAGTCCTGACCTTTCTTACACATTGTGACACAGCTGTCCCTGACCCTGATGATCTTAAGGGTCTTTTCCAACCTGAATGATTCCATGATTCTATGACGGGCAAGAAGCTGGGGTGATGGCCCTCTTGGCCACCCAATGCCCTCTGCTCATGATGAGACTTCAGGCTCTCTAATCTTTCTTGTTTGGTCTTTAATTACCTGTCTCCCCTTTCCTTCTCTCTTTGGCTGTCTGGGAGTCTTGTTCTGCCCATAGGCAGCTTGCTCTCCTTCAGAGGTTCAGTCCCTTCTATTGCCATCCCCGATCTGTGATGGGATGCAAATGCTCATTTCTACTCCATACTGCACAGTAATTGAGGTCCCTGGTGTCTCGCCTACATCCCAGCACTGTGCTTTTCAGCCAGCAGGTAAAGATATGGAATATTTTGATTTTGTGTATAACAAAGTAGAACTGAGTGGAGACTTTTCCCTCTGATAGAAATGAACCTATGGTGGATCTTCAAGTACCTTTTAAATTCAAGAAATCTCCAGGTTGAAAGGTTATACATATATTAGACACTTGATTTACACATCATTTAATTGCATGAATAATTTTACCTTTATCATCAACCCTTGTTTAGAGATGAGGAAACTGAGGCATAGAAATTGTAAAGCCCACAATTCTGATATACGCTATCATGCCATACTACATAAAGACCTGACTGGAAAGAGGTTTTAAGGCTATGAGCCCTTGTTCAGTCCTGATCTCTCCTGCCTGACTTGCTTAAACTGTCTCTTTGGGGTACATATAGAAAACATACTTAGGTCCGAACTCAAAATCAGAGTGTCTCAAAGAAATAAATGTAAAATGCAATATGTGAAAAAAAGCAAAGTGAAAACCAAAGGTGGAAATATGACCCTCCGATGAAGAAATAACTTAAGGCTCAAATTGGAAGTACAGGCCAGAATAAACCCCTACTATTTATTAAAGACCACCCCGATATCTGTCTCTTGGGAAGAGTCACCTGGCACTGTAACAGCACAGCATGAGTGCTTAAAATGTCACTGAATAAACAAGAGAGATTCTGAGTCCACATCTGGGATCCTTTCAAATCTTGCTCCTCTGGTTTGTGTATGTTGGATTTCTCCTGGTTCATCTGAAAATGATAGCTTAGGAGGTTCACTTGAAGGCTTGAAGCCTTGGTGTCTGCACAAACCAGGGCTTCTAGAGAAATCCTTGGCATTCTTCCTCAGGCTCTTGTGAACCTACTTTTTTTTTCCTTTAGTGCTGTCAGTGCCCATACACTATTTTCTTCCTTTGCTTTCCTCTCAGAAAGGGTTGTCTCTAATTCATGAAGGACTGTTTTCTGCTCCAGGGAGAGATCTCCCAGGGTACAGTCCCTTCTCACAGAGCATGCAGAGTAACACAACATGTCTGATTTTTCGCTTAAGGATAGAGGAGGAGTAGGAAAACTGAGGAAGGTGGTGCCAGAACACATCTGCTAGACTCCAACAACACCTTCATTTCTGTTTTCAGGTTTTGCAGGCTGCTTCCATCTCTGAGTAAATCATGGTCGTCCTTCCATTTATTTCAACTTCCTGTTTATATATGGACTTTATTCATTTTTTAAATGCACTTCTCATCCATACAGTCCAGGTGGCCTATTTTTTGTACTTAACAGCCACAACTGAGAGGTAATGATTTCCTTTGCTTTATCTGTAAATGTGACTCATTGGAAGTTAGGGCACTTGGTAAGCACATCGGTCATGGTATTCACTTCCTACTGGAACTTACATAGGTTGGTCAGGCTCGGTATTTGTAAAGACAAAAGGAAACACGTTTACTAGAAATGTAACTGTTCTTAAATGTTGGTAATTGTATTGTGGATAATTGCACATCATTCTCAGGTTTGGCTGAGAAAATATAAGCACAAGTTAATGTGGTTAGCAGGCTGGGAATACCTGTGATTCCCTAAAACCCATATGCTGCTGCTATGGGCTGGCTGGGCTACTTACTTGGCTGAACTCAGAGCTGGCAGTATTAGCACTGTACTCACTCGCTTTAATGTCCAAAATGCATGGAAGGACAAGGACACAAGGGAACCCACTCTGTCCCTTTTCCCTTCGCTGGAAGATATACGTGAGGATTTGGAAGAAATTGCCCATACTGAAGAGCCATTGATGTGCAAGCGTAAGGAATGACCACCCTCTCCCTCACCTCACCTATACCTTATGATTACACAGTGAAATACACAACTACTCAGACTCGGGAGTCAATGTTGAATGTACCCCTTACATTCCTGGGGGTCTTTTTGTACATGTACTATGGTATAGTCGTTAACTATAAAATCATGTACTGTTTAACAATTCTAAAATAGAGAGACTCAGTCTTCCACCAGCCTTGACCTTGTATTAGTGTTTGTGCTGGCTTTGCCTGGGATAGAGTTAATTTTCTTCA
>NW_008794711.1:0-790 GCF_000699145.1 Aptenodytes forsteri
CCCCCCTTGCCCTTTTCCACTCAAGATAAGAGTAAAACCGGAGCCCCGCGGGATGACGTTTTCTCACCTACAACCCCATAAATGAAGAAAAACCTTCAAGGATTTCACCGAATCGTCCCGTTTCCCCCCCAAAAAAAGCCCTCGGTGGGCGCGGCCGTACCCATGGGGGAGGGGGGGAGGACGGGGGGGGGAGCGGGTGGACGGCGGGGGACGTGGTGGCCATGAAGTCGGCGATCTGCCGCAGGGCCCAGATGTGGGACGAGTTGTTCCCCTTCTTCATCTGCTCCTGGATGAGGCTCTCCAGCTCCTCCCTGAAAGACTGCGGCACCCCGGCCCCGCCGGCGTCACCTCCCCCGGGGAAGGGATGCGGTGACCAAACAGGCACCCTCCGGTGACACCGGGGCGGGGGGCACCACCGGATCGGTGGTGGCAGCATCACCGGCTTGGTGGAAGTGACACCGCTGGCTTGGTGGCACGGCGATGGTGGCACCACCGGCTTGGGGGCAGTGACACCAGTGGCTTGGTGGCACAGTGATGGTGGCACCACCAGCTTGGTGGCAGCGACACCAGTAGCTTGGTGGCATGGCAATGGTGGCATCACCAGCTTGGTGGCACGGTGATGGTGGCACCACTGGCTTGGTGGCAGTGACACCACCGGCTTGGTGGCACAGTGATGGTGGCACGGTGATGGTGACATCACTGGCTTGGTGTCAGCGACACCACAGGCTTGGTGGCACGGCGATGGTGGCACCACCGGCTTGGTGTCAGTGACACCAGTGGCTTGGTGGCA
>NW_008794711.1:5969-6758 GCF_000699145.1 Aptenodytes forsteri
CCGCTGGCCTCCCCCCTACCTGGGGGAAGGGACAAGATCCCGCACCCCAACCTCACCCCACTGCACTGCCTCCCGAATAGAGGGAAACCCTTAAAAATGGCCCTTAAATACCCCGGGAGCCCAACGAGCTGCAGGAGGGGCCCAGCCCGGGCTAACGAGCGGGGCGAGTGCAGGGACGGGAGGGGGCTGGGGCCGTGCCTCAGTTTCCCCGCTCAGCGGCCTAGCCCCCAAAGCCGTTAGCCACGAAGCCTTGACCCGAAAAGGGACCCGAAAACAACCCCAGGAACACGAGGGGGACCTTCCCCGGGGGACGAGGCCCGACGCCCCGGGGATGGGCAGCCGACGTCGCCCCACGGGGAGAAGAGAGAGGGGTTTGGGAGGCTTTGTGCGTCCCTAAAAATGTGGGAAGCTCTTTTGGGGGAGGAAAATAAAAATGTGAGGGGTTTAATAACGGCGAGGGCTGTTTCGGTAGATGGCGGTGTTAGTCCCTGCAATGCTGGAAACCTCGGAGCTGCCGGAAAAAGGGGAAAATTGCCCTTTTGCCCACCGAAGGCTGAGGCTGGCGGCCGCCTCCTCACCCTGGGTTATTCACCGGTGGGGGGAAACCTCATCCCAGTCCCATCCCCGGGATGATTTTCCCCCTCCCGAAACGCCGCCCGTCCTCCCTGCACGCTCCCCTCCGGTGTTTTCGGGGAGAAAAGCCCCCTGAGGCGGCTCGTCCCGCTTTTCCCCGGGGTGGTTTGGGGGCTGCTGGTGGGGAGCGGGTGCCCCGCGGGGTGCGGGGATGGA
>NW_008794711.1:7738-8223 GCF_000699145.1 Aptenodytes forsteri
TGTGGGGTTTCTGCGAAAAAAAAAAGAAGAAAAAGAGGGGAGGGCGGGGGGGGCCACCGCGGGGGGTGAGCGACGAGAGGGTTTGGGGGTTGCTGGTGTAAATGGGATTCGCAGGAGCCTTGCCCCGATGGGGAGCGAGCAGATCTGGGGGGGCAAAATTATTAGGGGTCAGGGTTATTAGGGGTCAGGGTTATTAAGGGTCACAGTTATTAGGGGTCATGTTTTTTAGGGGTCGGAGTTATTAGGGCTCAGAGTTATTAGGGGTCAGGGTTATTAGGGGTCAGGGTTATTAAGGGTCAGGGTTATTAGAGGTCAGGGTTATTAGGGGTCACAGTTATTAGGGACCGTGTTTTTAGGGGTCACAGTCATTAGGGCTCAGAGTTATCAGCCCCTGCTCACAGCAAGCGCAGGGGAGCATCTGCAGCGGATGAGGATGCTGCAAAGCCAGACAGGAGTTTATTTCCTCCCCCCCCCTTCCACCTCCC
>NW_008794711.1:9101-9916 GCF_000699145.1 Aptenodytes forsteri
TCCCGGCGGCCCGGGGGGCGGTTTGCCCATCGGGAAGGCTTCGGGCCGAGGCTGTTTTCCCTTATCCGGCTGCGGGACAGGGACGCTCGCTACGGAGCATTAGAGAGGGGAAAATCGGGGTTGCTGAGGTTCCATTAGAAGCTCATTTGCCTTCCAGGCATCTCCGAGGCTCGTTTTGGGGCTCCTTTTGGGGTTTCTTTGCAATTGGCTCCTCCGGCCTCGCTCTCCCTCCGGGCAAGGAGCAAAACGGCAGGACCCCGGTGCAGCCCGGGGATGGTTTTCAGCCCCACCCCCCCCGGGGTGCTTTCAGGTAGGGGGTTGGTGCCAGGCCTGCGGCGCGGCCGGATCCTGGTGCGGCGTAACTTGTTGACATGCGATGAAGCCCAATCTTTCTTGGCGCGGCCCCGAATGTCTCGGAGGCGGCCGGTCCCTGCCGGAGCCGCCGGCCTCGTGCCGACTCCGTGCCGCCCGTGAGTGCCCGTGGTGGGCTGCTGGGTCCTGGCCACGGGTGGGGAGCGCCTTAATAAAACGCTTTGAGGTGCTTTATTGAGTGGTGGCATCGCCTCCGGCCATGGCAGAGGATGCGGGAGCCGCGGCCGGCGTTTCCACCTCTCCCTCCTCCTCCTCTTGCTGTCAAACGTGTCCCGAGACGCCCGCTCTGCCGGGCAGCTGTACCCAAGAATTTGTGGCATCGTTCGCAGCTGGGATTCTTCACCGGGCTGCCGCCGAATTGGCAGATCCTCGTCCCCGAGCTCGCCGGGGGTCAAGCCTGGCTTGGCACCCGGACCACCCGCCCCGCCCCCCCTGGGAAACGC
>NW_008794711.1:9927-10313 GCF_000699145.1 Aptenodytes forsteri
CGCAGCCGCTGCTGCGGGACGTGGGGGAGTGCAGGTTGCCATACGGCCGGCGAGGCCTCCTTAAAAGCTTTTATCCTGCCATTAAAGCCACAAAATCACCTCTCTCGCTGCCATCAACGCTGCCGGCGATATCAATATCTGTGTCTCCCCGAATGCCTTATCTTAGCAGTATCGCCGTGCTCCGGGAAGAGGCAGAGCTCCGTCCCGGCCAAGGTTTCCCAGCCCACCCGGCTGTTTGAGCCGGAAATTTGGAGGCGTATTCGTGAGGGAAAGTCCGGAGGCTGCTTTCGCACCCGGCCGTGGTGCCGGCGTTGTGGGAGTTGCAGCCGGGCGGGTTCCCGGCACGATGCCCGGGGGGTCATCGCCGTCCTGCCCGCATCCCCGGG
>NW_008794711.1:11209-12130 GCF_000699145.1 Aptenodytes forsteri
CCACCGCCATCCTGCCTGCATCCCCGGGGGGCCGGGGGGACACCACCGTCCTGCCTGCATCCCCGGGGGGCCGGGGGGACACCGCCGTCGTGCCCGCATCCCAGCCGTCCGCTCCTCCATTGCCTCTTCATAAAGAGGTTTGACGAAAAGCAGGAGGTGCCGCGCTGGGGAGGTGGGGAGGGTCCCCGGCCCACCCACTGAGGACCCGAGGGGGTCCCATGCTGGGAAAGGGCAGGTCTCGCCCCCGCCATGTGCTGAATTATACATGAGTCAGGAGGGACAATAACGGGGTTTATCGGCCGGGTCCGGCGCCTGCCACGACGAGGATTTCGCAGGGACGGCGCGAGCCGGGTGGGAACGGCTGGCGGCTGGGCGATGGGCGTGGGGTCCGGCATCGCTTGGCTCCCATCCACCCGACCCTTCTTTGCCATGGTGAGAGATGAAACGATCCCGGCTTGGTTAAACGAAAAGAATAATTAAAGTCCTGCTGGGACTTGGGAGGGGGAGCAAACACCTGCGGGGGCACCCAGCGATGCCCCAGCCCCACTCGCTCCCAGGCACATCTCCCGTCACCCGACGCTCACAGTTCATTTTCTTTTCCCTTTCCTGGAGGTTCCCAGCGCGGACGTGCCAGGAGGTGGATTGTAAAGCCGTCGGCGCCAAGGGCCCGGTGACGATTCCTCCGTGCCGGCAGCAATAGGAGCGGGGACGGAACAAAGGTGGCTCTGTCCTTCCCGGTTTGAAGAAACCTTTTTGTAAAAGTCGGCGGCCGACGGAAGGAGGATCCCAGCCTGGAGCAGCCGGCGTTTTCCCCGCCCAAGTGCAGAGGAATTTTTGGAGATAAAAGAAGTTTCCATCAGCTTGAAGGCGTTGCCAACCCGCCTTCCCCGGCATGAGGCAGGTGGCTGCCGGGGGGGGGGG
>NW_008794711.1:12728-17193 GCF_000699145.1 Aptenodytes forsteri
TACGGAGCGGCTCAGCATGGTGCTGGGCCAGCACGAGTCCCGCAACACCGCCCTGCGCCTGGCCCTGCGCTGCAGGTTGGGATGGGGACAGGGACGGGGATGGGGATGGGGACAGGGACCACGATGGAGATGAGGATGGGGACAGGGACGGGGACGGGGACAGGGACAGGGATAGGGATGGGGATGGGGACAGTGATGGGGATGGGATGGGGACAGGGACCACGATGGAGATGAGGATGGGGACAGGGACGGGGATGGAGACAGGTCCGGGGATGGGGCCAGGGCCAGGGATGGGGATGAGGACAGGGCTGGGGCTGGGGCTGGGGCTCAGCTCTGCCTCGCTCTCCCCAACCAGCGCAGCACCCTGCAAAGGGAAGGTTCCGAGCTTAGAGGCCGGACTAAGATTTAGGGCTGGGTTTAACCTTCAGCACATCCAGGTGGTGCCTGAGCCCTGGCGGGGAGCCTGCTTCCCCCAAAAACGAGCCTTGCCCCTTCTCTCGAGCCCCCGTCACCGCCCAGCCACCTGCGACAGGGAAACCTGGGGCTGCAGCTCCGTCCCCCTCCTCCCCGACGGCAATTTCTGCCTTGCCCGTCCCAGATAACCACGCCAGCGCTGCCTGCCGGTGCTGCCCGGCACTCCGAGCCGGATAATCTCCATTTGATAGAATTAATAAGTGCATCAACCTTAAACCTCTTTGCTCGGCAGCTCCTCTCCGGCAGCGGGGAGACGGGACTTGCGTGCCCCTGGTCACGTAGGGACAGAGCCACGGAGCCACGGGGTCAGGGAGGCTGCCAGGCCACCACAGCAGCTCTTCCCCCCCCTCTTTTTACCCCCCGTCTGGGTTTTTTCGGGGTTCTCCAAGGCCCCCAAAGCTCTGCATAAGCGGAAGAGCCGCCGCTGCCGCGCCAGATGCCCGCAGATCCCGATTAAGCACTTTGCCGGGCGAGAGCCGTGGGGGGCTCTCAGCCACATGTCCCTGCCCCACGTGCGCACGCACATGCAACGCGCACACGTGCACGCCCACGTGCACACGCACGGTACCTGGTCTCCACGGGTGTTACCAGGATTGGGGCCGTACAGAGCCGGCACAGCTTGGAGCCTCCAGCCCCTGCAAATGCCCCCTTGCAAACACATCCATCCCGCCCCAGCATTCATTTCCCCATTTTATTTTCCCTCCCCGGGAAAAAGGAGAGAGGATTCATCAGTAAAACTGTCTGCACAGAAATTCGGGCTGGGGGCAAGCAGGCCAAGTCACCCCCCACGGGGTCGGGGCATCACGGGGGTCACCCACGGGCTGGTCCGCGATCCGGCCGCTATTTATTGCCACGCAAAGGGGTACGGCACGGAGGGATGCTCCGCGGGGGGGTGTCGGTGAGGGTGACGGCACGCGGTGCGGGACAGGAGGAGCCCAAACCCACCAGCACCGCGCACAAAGCATCACATCCCAGGCAGCTCCGTCGTGCTCATCCCACGGCTCCGGGATTATACCAGTGCCGCTAAAATCCCACCTTTATCTCCGCGGTGCCCAGCCAATGACCTCGGCGCTGACACGCAGGGCCTTCCCCCACGGGGATCAGAGATGATAAAGCTCTCCCGGTGCCGGCTCGCCGCGGGGCACAAGGTCCCGGTCCCAGCAAACCATCTCGGACGTTCCAAGGATGATGTCTGAGCACGTGGCGGACAGGATGGGCGGCAAGGGCTTCACCCAGGTAAGGGGATTTTCTCCCTGGATTTGGGATTTTGGGTTTTTTTTTGCTCCTTGTACCTGGCTAAGGAGCCGCGATGGCCCCGGCGCGAAGGGGTGCGAGGCCGATTCATCCGGCTGCTGCTCGTCGGAAGGGGAGTAACTGCGGGTAGCAGGGGATCACGGGACGGATGCCGGTGAAATAATTCATGGAAGGGTGTAGGAGAGCTGTTTCCCAAACCGCTGGCCCCGAGCCAGGCGGGGTGATGTCGAAGCAAGGCGGGCTGTAATGTTCGGGGCGTTTTTCTGCCCGGCGAAGTGAATTGAAGGGAAAATACGTGAGCGGGGGCTTTGAGACATGGTCCTCCCTGCGGGGAGAGATGCGAGACGCTGCTTGGGGGTGAGCAAGGGTCCAGAGGAGAGCCCGGCTCTGCTCCCGCGTCCCGGGGAGAGCCGGCCAGGCTCCGGGCTGGGGTTAGGGATTGCTCTGGACTTGGGGGGGGTCAGTGGGGTTTTAATCCTTCCCTGCCCACCAGTACTGCCGTCCGCTTTTGGCTGGGCTTTTTGGAGGGGCAGGAGGTAGGTGCCCAAACCGACCTGGGTTTTAAGAGGCTGCCCAGCTCCTTGCTCCCTCGACGGCCCTTGCCAGCATCTCACCCACACACCGAGGATGGGTCGGGAGGTGCGTCCGTCCGCGCACGGCTTCGCCGCGGTGACGTGGATGCTGGTCCCCGCCTGCGCGATGGCTTTCCCTGTGAGCCCGGCAGGGCTAAAGGATGGGATCCTGCCGTAGCTGTGCACCCGGGTCTTCCTCGACACCGAGTTTCGGGTTATTTCCTCCGATTGTCAGTGCTGGATGGGAAGGATTTTGCAGGGATCGGCGCAGGCGGAGGCCCCGGGGCAGATTTGCATTTGGGATTTGACCCCAGCTCAGTCCCTGGGCTTCCCCTGAGCCTTCAGCTTGCTGCTTCCAGGCTGCCGCCTCCGTGGCTCTTCCCTCCAGCATCCCGGCAGAGCTGGAGACTTCCCACGTGCTCCCGGCTTCTGCTGGCCGGGGCTCGAGGGCCGACCCACCGAGCCTGGGCTGGACGAGGCCGTGGCACAGGGGTGTTTCGGGGCTCCTGGGTGATGGCGGGGTTATCCCGCTGCCGGCACGCTCCGGGATGGGACCCCTGAGACCCAGCTCTGAGAGCCTGGTGTCGCGGGGGAAAAACCAGGGGATCTTTTGAGCATCCCAACTCTTTGGATCAGAAATAGAAGCGGCACCCGCACGCTTAGCAGGGGCTGCAAGTCCTCCGGGCTTGCTCGCACCCAGAGCTCCGGGAAGAAGCACGGGGGGTCCCACGGAGGAGGCGAGGGAAAAAACACCCCCTGGCACCGAGCATCCCTCTGCCTGCCGCTGCCTGCCCTCTCCTGCCCGCTGCCGCTCGCCCCACTCGTGCCCCAGCTCCGGTTCGGCGGCACCGGGGACGTGCGCTCACCCCACGCCGTGGGACGTGGCGGTGCCCCAGCTCTGCTGCTGCCAGCGGCCGAGAAAGCGCCTGGGGGACGCTGGAGAAACCTCCTCTTTCCGCTGCGATTAAGAAAGTGCCGCATGTGGGAGTTATTCATCCCGGGGTGGCGTGACTCAAGATCTTGTGTCCTGGCTGGGACTTTTGACCTCAGAGGTGTGCCAGGCTTGCGTGGTGCCTGGCGCAGCCCTTGCCAGCCCCGGGACCCCTCCAGCTCTCCCTAAGTTTCGCCATGCCAGCTTTTGGGGACACCCTCCCTCCTGCCAGGGCTCCTGCCAGCTCCAGCATCCCCTCTGGGGTTTGGGGACCTTGCTGGGACTTTGAGGACGGTGCAGCTCACGGAAATGCAAGGGGCTCAGACGTCTCCTCTCCCCATTGCATCGCGGGGCTGATCCTGGGGCACTCCGGGCTGGTCCCATGGGGGATCCGATGTCCCCTCGGATCAGGAGATGTTTGATGGAGCTGGCAGACGCCTTGACAGCCGGATAAGCCCAGAGCTTATGGCCGACGCCGCCACGAGGGAGGTCAGGGCAGACAGCGGAAAGCAACCGTCAACCTCACGTCACAGTAATTCGGCAGGAGGCAGAGGGACAGGCAGCGGCAGAAGCTTGGCGTGGATGGGGCAAACTGGATTTGCCGATGCTGAGGCTCCCTCTATAAAAATCCTCCTGGGCAGGGGAGGCTGCTTGGGGACGGAGATGCTCCAAAGGTTGAGGATGGCCTTCACCAACGGAGGATGGCCATCACCAGTGGAAGGTGACCATCAGTTTCCTTCCGGGGATGGCCCCACCCATTGAAAGGTGCCCCTCCCCGCCGCCCGCCGGCCCCGCCCGTCCCACGCTCGCTCGACGCTCGCACCCGCTGCAGGGTCCCACTTCCCGAACAAACCCTGTTTGGTTTCCTCCCGTCCCGGCTGGTGGCCCCGTGGCTTTGAGGGGAGTGAAGGGTTTGAGCAAGGGAAGAGCCAGAGCAGGGGGCCTGCAACACGTGAAGAAGCTAAAATTAGGCGGCTACATCTAATCTCGCACCCAGAGCTCCGGGAGGAAGCACGGGGGGTCCCACGGAGGAGGCGAGGGAAAAAACCCCCTGGCACCGAGCATCCCCCTGCCTGCCGCTGCCTGCCCTCTCGGCAGCCTGCCCGCTGCCGCTCGCCCCGCTCGTGCCCCAGCTCCGGTTCGGGAGAAAAATCTCCCCTTTTCCGTCCGTATAACAGAGATCAGCCCGGTTGTGCGGGGTGGGAAGGCTGGGCCGCAGAAGCTCGGGGTGATC
>NW_008794711.1:17690-17957 GCF_000699145.1 Aptenodytes forsteri
CGCTCCCTGCCCTCTCGGCAGCCTGCCCGCTGCCGCTCGCCCCGCTCGTGCCCCAGCTCCGGTTCGGGAGAAAAATCTCCCCTTTTCCGTCCGTATAACAGAGATCAGCCCGGTTGTGCGGGGTGGGAAGGCTGGGCCGTAGAAGCTCGGGGTGACCCACAGCCCGCGGACCCGGTTTCCCGGTCCCCGCCTGACCCATGGGGAATCCCTCCGGCCATTTTGGGGAGGTGTGGCTGCTGGATGGCCTTGGGGATGCGGCTTGCGGCT
>NW_008794711.1:18407-20863 GCF_000699145.1 Aptenodytes forsteri
CACCGTGCATCCCCCTGCCCGCCGCTGCCTGCCCTCTCGGCAGCCTGCCCGCTGCCGCTCGCCCCGCTCGTGCCCCAGCTCCGGTTCGGGAGAAAAATCTCCCCTTTTCCGTCCGTATAACAGAGATCAGCCCGGTTGTGCGGGGTGGGAAGGCTGGGCCGTAGAAGCTCGGGGTGACCCAGCCCGCGGGCACCCGGTTTCCCGGTCCCCGCCTGACCCGCGGGGAATCCCTCCGGCCATTTTGGGGAGGTCTGGCTGCTGGGGGGAGGATGGCCTTGGGGATGCGGCTGGACGTTTTAGAACGGGTGGGTTGGAAGTCAACCCCGTGGTTACGAGCATCCGCAGAGGAGCAGCAGTAGGACGGACGGACAGACGGACGGACAGACGGACGGACGGACGGACGCGTGAGAGCTGGGAAGAGCAGGCAGAGCAGCGGGAAGGTGAGGCGGGCGGCACGATCCTCCCCTCTCCTTCCACCTTGTAGAGCGGTTGGGGATGGGCGAACCTTATCCCTCGCCGCAGAGCTGGGGAAAGGCTGTTTCGCCGAGCTCAGCCTCAAGGTCACGCGCTCCCTCCCAAGGAAAAAAGAAGAGAGAAAAGTTCTCGGACCGGTTTTCTATTCCCAGCCCCGTGCGAGGGCTGGGTCCGGCCGAGTTCAAGGTTTCCGGTGCGTTGGGTGACCAGGCAAAGTAAATAAATGGTCACCGGTGTCATTCTTCTGCCGATGGGTTCATTTGGGGGGTGTGTGTGGTGTGTGTGTGTGTGTGTGTGTGTGTGTGTCGAATGAAACGTTGTCGGAAACTATGTAGAGCACCGATGGAGCGGTGAATCACGGGGCAGGTGATCTGAGATGAATTAATGCCTCTCCTGGAGCGGGTCCAGCCCCGAGATCATCCCGGCTGCTCCCTGCCGCGCAGCGGCCTCGAAAAATCGGATGCGCCGGGTCTGGTTCCCAGTTCCTCTATCCCCATCCTGATCCCCCGAGGGGGATGTTACCCTCGCCAGGTTTGCAACGCTCTCTCTTGGGGGGCGGGGGGTGTGTGTGTGGGGTGTGTCCCCAAACCTCTGGGGCAGCAGCGGTCCGGGGGGGGCTTTTCCCCCGTGCCGTGGGTCGGGTTGGCCCCGCTTGCATCCAGAGCTGGTCCCAGGATGCCGGGATGCTCCATCCCTGCTCCGGCCGCTGGGCACGGCCCTTCCTTTCGAGCTCCGACGTTGTCATTACCGCAGTCACTCGTCTTTAAAGAATCGCATTAGAGAAATTAGAGCCGGTTGTAACTTCAATCCCTGCAATCAGCCCATTTCCTTTTGCTAAGGAACGCGGCATTAAATGCCGATAGATTATTACAAGCCCATAAGAAGCCAGGAAGCAGCTGGGAGGGACGGCTCGAAAAGATTTAGATTTTGAGGTTTATTATGTGAAAGGAATTACGAAACGTGTTAGAAAAACTCATCTGACATAAAAAAAAATCCCTTTAAAAGCAAGCGCTATTTATTTAGAGGAA
The DNA here is from genome assembly GCF_000699145.1 of Aptenodytes forsteri. Classification (NCBI taxonomy): domain Eukaryota; kingdom Metazoa; phylum Chordata; class Aves; order Sphenisciformes; family Spheniscidae; genus Aptenodytes; species Aptenodytes forsteri. The sequence goes on from NW_008794711.1 coordinate 19,910, forward strand.
TGCATTGACCGGAGACCCGCTCCTCCTGCCTTTTTCTTGACTGGGGTGTTGTCCGGCAAATAAATTGAGTCTTGGGGAACATGCCTCCCCGAATAAACTGATTTTGCAGAGGTGAACTGAGCTCCCGAGCGGGACAGAAGGATGAGACAGACCCCTCATTTTGCACATAACAGTCGCTTCCTTCATCCAGCCGGGCAGGCGGCAGATGGGGAAGGCGGACAGATGTGCCCGGCTATTTTTAGGCTGAACGCTGCTTTAATTTCATCTTAACCGCTGAGAATTTGGGTATTTAGCGAAAAAGCTGGATGAGAGGGCGAATTGAAATGCAGGCGCACCAGAAAAGATTAAAAAGCATCAGCTGCCGATACGGGGCTTTAGCCGAAACCCTGGACGAACTCGGGCTGGATGGGGAGGGTCGGGCAGGACGGCATTGCCCGGGAAAAGGGAATCCGGCAGCGGGGTTGTCTCGGCTCCGTTTCTCCGGCTCTATTTTGGTTGCTTCTCCCCCCTCTCTCTTGCCTTTGAAACGGGGCTTCAATTCCTCGCAAAAATGATGTAAATGACCACTTAGAAAGAAATATTACGAGGTAAAGCCGTGAAGAGTTTGAGCTGCTCAGAACTGGTTGGGAAAGCGCAGCAGGGAGCAGGCAGACGGGTTGGGTAACTCCTGCCCCAGGGCTGCTAAGACCGGCTCTTCTGGGAGCCAGGATCCGGGCAGCAGGAGCTGTTCTGGAGGACCAGGCGGGCGTAGGACGTGCCACGGCCCTCGTAGGGCTCCTTGCAACGCCTGGCTGCAGGTCTTTGCACGGCTTCGGCCCTCAAATTCCCAGACGGAGCCAGGAGAAGGGAGCCGGGATGGAGGAGAGGAGGAAGGAGGGATGGCGGAGGCAGATCCCGGCCCCTCCCTGGGATAATGCGGGCAGAGGCTTCCCAAAGCTTCGGGGTGCAGCGAGC
>NW_008794711.1:22758-23094 GCF_000699145.1 Aptenodytes forsteri
AAAGGGGTAAAAAGGCAAAAAGGGGAAAAAAGGAAAAAGGGAGAAAAAGGAAAAAAAAGAAAGAAGGGAAAAAAGGAGAAAAGGAAAATAAGAAAAAAGGGGGAAAAGGAGGAAAGGAAAATAAGAAAAAAAGGAAAAAAGGAGAAAAGGAAAATAAGAAAAAAGGGAAAAAAGGAGAGGGGGAAAAAGTAAAAAAGAAAAGAAAAAAGGAAGAAAGAAAAAAGGGAAAAAAGAAAAAAAGGAAAAAAGAAAAAAAAAAAGGAAAAAGGCGGAAAAAAGACCAAAACCAGGAAAAAGGGGGAAATGGGGGAAAGCGGCGGGCAGGGCAGGGGAGGG
>NW_008794711.1:23462-24546 GCF_000699145.1 Aptenodytes forsteri
CCCCCCCCGCCCCCGGGTCTCCTGCACTGACTGCGACAGAAAACATCTTCTTGCCTTCCCCCTCTCTTAATTTACGGGTCCTGAATGACCAGAGCCTGTTCCTGGACCGCAAATGCAAGTCGAAGCGTCCCGTTGGGATGCGCGGAGCGTTTGTCACCAGTAATTCATGAGTTCAGGCACTTGAAAAATGCAAGTGTTTCTGCTCTCCCGTGGCTGGTGGAAAGCAGCCGGCCTTTGTTTGGCCAGGACAGCGCTCGGGCTCTAAAACGGCAAGTGTTAAATAAATGATTCCTGGGAAAAAAAAAAAAACAAAAACCGCTGGCTGGGAGACTGTGCGTGAAGGCTCGGGCTCTTCCCCCAGCCCTCCGCCGGCGTTTGGGGCATCTAAGGATACGTCAGAGAGGGTTTCGCCTCCGAGTCCCGAGGTCGTGCGGCGGTTCCTATTGCCGGGGGTAGCGTGCCCGGGCGCGGGGGGGTGGGGATTTGCAAATGCCCCCTGGAAAAAAACCAAACCAACAAAACAAAACAAGCAAAACGCAAAACGCACGGCTGCAGTGAGCCCCGGCTGGCTCCGTCGGCTAACGCCGGGGACGCCGACGGAGAAACAAAACTCGCCACGTTGGCCCTTCGCCTGCATTAAATAAGAAGTGAAACAAGAGAGAACGTTAAAAGGAAAAAAAAAAAAAAAAAAACAAAAAAAAAAAACCCAGACCAAAGCGCACAGAAATAACAAAGGGATCTGTAAGGCTTCTCCCTCCGCTCGGGGGTGTCCCGGGGTTGTGCAACAGCCAAATCCACGGGAAGGGGTTGTGTAACCCGACGGCAGAAATAGGCCAGCGGCACGGCCGACTTCTGCCTCTCAGGCTCCGGGCAGTTTACGAGTTCCTTATCGGGAGCTGGAAATAATGGAGAGGGAAGGTTCTGGTTTAAGGTATTTGGCTTCGCTACCCTTTGGGAAAGGGTGTGCGAAGCCTCGGGAACCGGCTGCGTTTTCCTCCCGGCTCCGAAGCCCAAACAAAATGGGTTGCTGAGTTGTGGTGGGGGGAAAAAAAAAACCAATATCCACTAGCCGTCGGCCGGGGCT
>NW_008794711.1:24623-26091 GCF_000699145.1 Aptenodytes forsteri
AAACAGCCGCCTCCACAACTGGATTTCTCTGGGTTATTTTTAAACGAATGCCTGTGAATCCTGCCGGTACGGCAAAGCTGGGGTTGGCGCAGCCTCCAGCGAGAGCACGGAGCTCGGCTTCGCTGCAGGGGAGCGGGGAGAAGCAGCTGGGTTTCCGAGCTGGATGCTTCCACCGTGGATGCAAAAATTCTTGGAAAGCTGTGATTTTTTTTTTTTTTTTTTTTTTTTTTTTTTTCAAACCCAAAGGCTTTACCCAGAATTTGAGACTATACGGGAAAAGAGTTTAGGACGGTAGCCTGGGGCGCGTTTGCATCGTGCGTCTTTTTGCTTTGGATCGGGCAGAAAAGGGGACTCGGCCGTGGGAAGAAAGTTACCCGGACCAACAGCTGTGGTTTGTGTCCACGTCAGGGCCTTGAAAATAGCCCCCGAAATAGGATTTGTCTTCCCGTTCTTGACACGGAGCAGCTTTACCTGCTCCGCCGCCCACCTGGGGGGACGTCGCATACGTCCCCAAACTCCTCCTGCCCTTCGCTTTGCCCAGCTGGGAAGTGGGTTGCAGCGCTAACTTATCTAACCCCCAAGGGATTGTGCAAACTTTAATTAACCTCAGCAGCGTCCTTTGGGATCCTGGCTTGAAAGTTTGCCGCAGGTGAACCACGTTCCCTTCGGATGTGCCGGCTCGCGCTGGGTTTCCTGGTCCTTGAACCTCAGCCTCGTCAGGCGACGGGAGGAGTGGGAGGCGAACAAGCTAAATAACCGGGCTGGCGGCTCTTCTTCCCCATCACTCCTTCGAAAGAAGGAAAAACTGGATATGGGGTTAATTTTCCTGTATTTGTGGCCGTTCCCAGGCAGGGGCAGGTTTTCCTCTGGGGTGTTTTTTTTTTTATTTATTTTTCCTTTGCTAAGGGGATTAGTTTTATCTAGCTGATTCCTCCCTGGCTGCCTCTCGCAGGCTCCTCTGCGGCTGCGGGAGGGGTGCCTGACTGCAAATTTCCTGGAAACCAACTTAACAGCTTCCCTTAAGCCCGTCAGGGTCAGCGGCAGGACGGCCTTTCCCACCCTTGGCACCTTCGGGGAGCCATCGCGTATCCCCTCGCTCCTCGGCTTCTTATTGGAGCTACCGTAGGGAGCCAGGACGGGGCGCAGCCTCAGTTTCCCCAACCGTGGTGGGATGCTCCCAGCATCTGAAGGGGGGGGGGGGGGGGCGGGGCTAGTGAGGCTTTCCCATGCAGCAGCATCCGAGGGGGATGCTGCCTCTTAGACCTGCCCCGGAGACCTTCCGGGTTTAAAACGGGAGAGAAAGAGGACGCACGGGCAGGGAGGCGTCTCAAAGGCCGGCTGGGGCTGCTCAGGGCCGGTGGGAGCTGGGAGCAGTTTGACGTCTCCGACTCCCGAGTCGGAAACCAGAACGTTTTCCCAGTTAAATTGGGCTTTTCGGGGGCTGCGGAGCAGCGGGGCCGCCTGAGGC
>NW_008794711.1:26451-33644 GCF_000699145.1 Aptenodytes forsteri
GGGTTTCGGCGCGGGTCCGGGGGGGGGGGGGGCGAGGATGGGGAGGAACCGGCCGAGCAGGAAACCATCTGACTCACTCGGGTTCAAGATGACTCCGGGCGTGTGTCATCAGAGGCTTGGCTGTGGCGGGGAGGGCACGTGGGGTTTAATTCGGTGCAGAGTCCTCAATAGCAGCCAAGGACGTGGGTGCTGCCGGGGTCAGGGCTGGAGTAGGGTGGGTGCAGCCCAGCATCAGTCCTGTGTCACTGAAGGCGGGGAGGTCGGGGAAGGGGACAGGCCAGTTCTCGGCGCTGAGTCAGCCCGGGCTGGGTAACGGCGGGGCGACACGGGGATGGGGAGCGCCGGTTTTCGGTGTGCAGGGGCTGAGGACGTGGCACAGGGGCTGAGGACGTGGCACAGGGTCTGTCCCGTGCTGCGGTGCCCATCCCTGATCCGACAATAAAAGCTGCAAAGTGCATGCCGGGTTACGGTCCTGAGCCAGGAAATAAAACGCTCCCCGTGCTGGATGCTTTCCCGGATTCACCCTGCGACCTTGCTGAACTGCTGCCGCTCCCTCTGCCTCGGTTTCCCCGAATCTGTCGCATCTCGCCGCGGATCTGGGCAGGATGGGGGCACGGCTGCTGGCTCGCCCTGGTAACTGCTGGGTGCTCACACAGCGTCCTCCTCTGAAAGAAGCAGGGAGGGAGTCGCTATTCCAAAAAAATTCAGCGATTTAAAAAAAAAAAACCCAGCCCAGTTAAAAACTGGGATGGGGAGGGAAGTAATTTAAATTAAAAATAATTTCAGGCAGAGATTACCCTGGAGAGAGGATTGACTATGCACACCTGTGGGTCAGGAGTGCTCGAGCCTTCCCCAAACTTGAACAGCTCTCCGTTGTTCTCATACACAACAAATATTTGACTTTCTGTTGCCAAAAAGGAAAAGAATCCAGGCCAGAAACCAGCTAGCCTCTCCCAGCGTTACGCTTTTCCCCCCAAATGCTGCTGAAATTATGCACATCCAGCTGAAAACTACAGCGAGCGGGTACTGGGGGGGCTGGAAACATCGGCTCCCGGTCTGGTTCTCGCCAGACACGTGGCTTTGGAAAAAGACCCGGGAGCAAAACTGAAACGAAAGAGGAGCAGCTTCCCCTTCCCGGGGCCTGGGATCATTAACGGGGAAGATGTGGCCGAGACCTTATTGCATGAGAATGAACCACCCTGAGTCTTTCCCCTTCCCCGCTGCTCTTTACTGGGCAGGAAACGGTTGCGCTTTGCCGGAAGCCGCTGTCACGCTGTAATTTCCAGCACCGACAGCAATCCTGCCCCACGTCCCCAGCGAGTGATGGGGAAAAGGGTCCCCGCTACCGCTGCGAGGGGAACGGCAGCCTTCGTCCTCCCTGCTTCGGACCGCTCGAGCCGTACCGCTGCCCCTGCATCCCCCCGCCGAGGGGGGACGGTGATACGGGATAGAGGGGGGACGGTGATACGGGATAGATCTGTCGGGGAGGGTTTTTCCACACTTGCAAGTAGCTGCGTTGGTGGGTCCGTCTTGCAAACATAAAAGCCGAGGAATTTTTTGCTCTGTGGATAGTGGCATTGAATTGGAATGCAGTTATTCGCAGGCTAATATATTTGCAGCGCTGACCCCTTAGGGTCTAGCTCTGATGAGAGGATTAAGAGAAGTCTTCAGGCAAAAGAACGCTTTCCAGCTGTGGTGCTGGTACTGGAACCGCGAGTTCATTACCTTCATTGCAAAGGCAAACCTGGCTTTTGGGGTACTTTTAAGCTTGGCTCAGCCTGGCACAGCTCACTCAGCTTCCAGCTGGCGGCAAAAATTGGGCAACTTGAGGTTTCTTCAGCCTTGGGGCGGATGGACCTTGCCCAACGGTGGCATCGCAGCTGGGGAGGGGCGATGCTGGGCACTTCCCCATCACCCGGCAGCGGATGCTCGGCGTAGAAATTAGCCGAGCCTTTGGAGACAGCTCTGAGCTAGGAGGTGGGGATTTGCTCGGCTTTAGTTCAAAAAAATTGCATCGAACTCGTTACACCCACAGCGGCTCTAATGATCCGGTTCTTTAACAAAATGTCCTGCCCTGTGTGCAACTGTCTGGGGCTGTGAGCACGCCCGTGCATCGAACTCGTTACACCCACAGCGGCTCTAATGATCCGGTTCTTTAACAAAATGTCCTGCCCTGTGTGCAACTGTCTGGGGCTGCCGAGCACGCCCGGCACTTCCCAGCTTAAATCTGTTCCTCCTCCATTCAGTTTAGATTTCCTCAGGGAAACACTATTATTTATGATGGAAGCTTTCCAGAAATTAAATTGCCCCATTCCGGATCCTAACCTAGTGACTTTATTTATTTGGAATTGGCAATGATCTTAAAAAAAACACAAAAAAAAAGGTTACACAACTGAGAAGGTTGTTTGTCTTGAAAGATACTCATGCTCCGGCGCTGCAGACTAAATTCCCCTCTTTTACCAGATCTTTGCTACGATTTGAGGTGTGCTCGGGTGCAGGGGGGGGGAACTGGAGTAACGAACCGGGCCGTGGGGCTGGGAAGCCTTGGGCGTGAAGGTGGCCGTGGCTCTTCCTCGGCGGGGGGCAGGTGCACACCAAGGTGGTCTCGCTTGGGAAGGAGCTGAGCTGTTGCTGCCCTGGAGCCGTTCTGCAGGACGCCCTGACCTGCCTTAGCTGCCAAGTGGGACGATACCTACGTTCGTAGGAGAAGATGATCCAGGTTTTAAAGGGCTTTGGAGATTAGAAGAAGGTCACCCTGTTTCTCATGCTGCTGATTATTCCTGGTATGGTGGAGCCTGGAGGACACGGGGAACGTGCTGAGCGGTGCCTGTCCTGGAGAAAGGAGGTGAAACCTCCACCCCGTTTCCCCGTGCTGTGATTTTGGGGGCTGGCTGGTCGTGCACGCAGCATCTTCACTGCCCCGTGCCTTGGGCAGGAATCAAGGAGCAAACAGCGATGGCTTCTTGTGCATCCGAGCTTCCAAATCATCCAGCTTCTCTGGGATGAGATCTTCCCCTAGCAGCATCTTGTGAGTCCAGGAGGAAAAGCCAGCAAAGTCAGGGTGGCAGACAGGGGAGAAACACCAGCAGCGTGCGGTTCGTGCAAGGGTGAAGCTCTGTCCCGAGCCCTGCTGGTGTGGTACCCCACCGCTGGGATGGGGACACCTCGTTGGGACCCCATCCCCACTCACGGTGGTCTCACCAGGACCCCCTGACCACCGTAGGCTGCCAAAGAAGTCCAGTGAAGGAAGGTCTCACGGGGGCGAGAGGCTGCTGGGAGGCAGAGCACCCACTGTCGGCCGGCTTTGTCTCTAATTATCACCGACACCCCAGGTCAGATGCTGCTGGAGAGGAGACGGAGTCTGGTTGAGGTCCTCCCCGCGCCAAGGGGCAGGTCGGGGGCTCCCGAGGAGGCTGTGAAAGGCCCCTGTGAGCCGGGACGACACTATGTCTCCGGCTCACAGCTAAGAAATGGGGTTGGGCCCTCTAAGAAACGGGGTTGGGCCCTCTGCCCTGGGTCAACGGCATTGACCGATAACCGTCGGGGCGGCTAAACGGGAGATTTCCTACCCTGGGGCTGGGCTGGAGGGGGGCTCCGGACCTGGGCCCCTCTTGAAGCTGGAAGAGGAGGGCGAGGGTGGAGGTGAGCTGGGGCAGTGGCCACCTTCCCTGTGCCCGTAACCGGAGCCTGGGTACGTGGGTGGCAATTTTCGGCGAGCGAAAGCAAATAGGAGTGGAAGGAGGGGAGTTGTTTGACTTCCTGCTGCTGGGTTGGATAAGGAGGGGCTGGTAAACAGCCAGCACTGGGAAACCTCCAGGTTTCCTTATCCTTATCCTTTCCCTCATGCCTGCCTGGTCTCCCAACTGGCGGGCGCTCGTGCTCCGCTCCCAATTAATGGGAAGGAGCGGAAAGCACCAAGAGAAATCAGGAGGAGGTTTTACCCATCACACCGGCGAGGATGCCGTTCCCCGGGGAATAAAGCATCTCCTGGAGCGTGCTCGGCTGGGCTTCCCTCAGTCCTCCGACCTCGCCGCAGCGGGTGAAGCAACTGGGGACTCGGCTTCTAAATTTCCAGCAGAGCTGGGAGGGGGGAAAGGATAAGCCGGAGCATCCCAAGCCTGAAACGCAGGCAGCCGAAACCACAGCAGAGCTGTTTTGTTCAGCCCAGGGTCTGAGCGGCTGCATCCGTGAGCGAGGTCACGCTGGGGCGGATGGCTATTACTTGCCCACAAAATGCCCATTTCCTATAGCGTAGCCCTATATAAAAAAAAATTCATGCTTGATTTCTGATGACCTTATGTTACGTGCCTGCAGACAGGTGACCTAACTGGGTGGAGTTTTCCTCTGACTTCGCAGGGCTTGCAGCTGCCCTTTAATTAATTTTAAGTGAAGTTAATTGAAACAGGGCATAGTTTGGGAGCTGGCAGTCTGTCCGCCTCTCCGTTTCCCTTCCCTGCTCCGGCCAGGCCGCGGAGACATGCACGGTGCTAATGTGTGGGTTGGGGAGGAGTTTTTCCATGCCTTTCCCGGGAAAGACGAGACGCTTTGATGCCGTTTATAGAAGGAGCCGAGCATCTTCATAGCCTCAGTATAAGGGTATAAATGATTGCCAGGAGCAGGGGGGGGTGGATTTCTTCCCTTTCTGGCCACGACACCCACTCCTGTCACACAGCATTGTTTGGTCAAGGGAGCTGAGTAGCTCTCGGCACCATAACCCTTTGTAGGGGTGATCTCAGCAGCGAAGAAATGAATGGGCAGTGGATTCCTGCCGAGCATCCTTCACGTAGGAAGAGGCCCTGGGGGTCAAGGTCGAGGCACGCTGCCGCCGTGGCGTAGGAAGGGCTCCGCAGCTGGAAAACCTCTGGCACTGACCTCCTGACTCACAGCCCGGGCAGGGAAGGTTGTCGAATTTGGGTCCTACTTCTGTCGCAACCTGTTTGGGTGCCCGTAGGTGAATGAGCGGAGAAGATGCCGCGGAGCATCGGGAGCTCCTTGGGGTTCGGCATTCACAAGCCGGCCCCCGTCTGTGCGAGGGGATGCTGCCGAGGAGGGCGCGGGCTGGCATTTGGTGAGCTCTTTGGAGAGCAGCCCCGGGTGCTCAGGAAGGGGTGCAAGAGCGGCGGCGGGCGTTATCGGCATGGCTGGAGAGAAGCTGTTGCGGCACTGCTGGCGGGGGCTTGGGGCCTGGGGGCCTGGCGGGAAAGGGGCTGCACCAGCCATTTCCTGCTCCTGCTTCTGCATCAGCCCCAGCAGATGTGAGGGGAGCCGAACGTTGTCCTGAACACGGCCCCTTCGGGGTGGGTCACGACTTGCTCCTGCTTCTTGCATCAGCCCCAGCAGATGTGAGGGGAGCCGAACGTTGTCCTGAACACGTCACGGGGATGGTTGTGCCCGTGCCCCCGACCCTCCAGCTGACTTTTTGGCTTTATCTCCACCTTTCAGATCGACAAGTACCTCTACGACATGCGGCTCTCCGAGGAGACCCTCCAGGAGGTGTCCCAGCGTTTCAGAAGGGAGATGGAGAAGGGGCTTGGAGCAGACACCAATCCTACCGCCTCGGTGAAGATGCTGCCCACCTTCGTGAGATCCACCCCGGATGGGACAGGTACCGTGAGACGGGAGATGCTCCCTCCTGGCAGAGCAGAGGGAGAGCGCCGGTGGGGTGGTCTCAGTAGGTGCAAACACGTGCCGGGAGGGTGGGCTGGGGCCACCCATCCTCATGGTGCTGCCAAAACAGGGATGGCACCCCTGGCCACCTTCACTCCTGGTCCTGGGGGGGCTTCATCCCGCTTCTGCTGAGCGAGGTTTAGCGTGGCGACAGGTCTCGTTCCCCCCTCTGTGCTGGGCCTGGGGGGGGGGGGGCGCTCCCAGTTCCCGCTGGTGCGAGGGAGGGTGGGAACCAGCCCTCGCGTGCCCTTCCTGGCAGGACGGAGACAGTCACGGGTCCGGCTCATCAGATTTCATTAGCGCTGAAGTGGGCGGCGGTGCCAGCTGCTGTCTGAATGCCATGAGGGCCATGGGAGGAGAAGGGGGCTCTCCAGACTTGGCTTCTCACAATACGGCCTTTCTGCCTGCTTCCCATGCCAGCAGGAGCCGGGCTGCCTGCAGCACGCTCCCGGCTGGGCACATCCCCGTTTCAGGCTCCGGCTTGCTCCTCTCAACCCAAAAAACTGCTTCCTTGAGCATCCATATGGGAAATTTCCTTGTGCCTCCCTCTCCTAGCTCGGTGGTTTGGGAAGGAGCTTTGTCGCGGTCCCTGCAGCATCGCCCCTTGCCCGCCGGCGCACAGCGGGATGCAGATGCACCCAGGACCTGCCGAGCCTCCTGGTGCTTGAAGCCAGTGGAGCGGTCCTGGCTGCTGAAGGGCAGGGAGGGACAGAGAGCCCCGAGCAGCCGGAGCTGCCCTCGGCTCCATGTCTGGGCTGGCAGCAGCCCTGGGGAAAGTCCCCGGACCGGTCGGTCCCATTGGCCGAAGTTGCTCAGGGTTGGGGTTGCTCCAGCGTCGGCACCTTCACGAGGGTCCTCGCAAAACCTCGGTGGCAGAGATTGCCGATAGCCAGCAGGAAAGGTGGATAAAGAGGAAGGGAGCTGATGGAAAGACCCATCTGCCCTTCCCTCCCCATCCCCAGCTGTTTTGCCACCGCTGTATTTTCGTACCCGGCTTCTGGAGGTGAGCGGGTCCCAGCAGATGCTGTGGCTGGAGTCTCAAGCGACCTGGCCTCGGCGGGCAGCGACTGGGCAGACTGGAGTTTCCTCTTCCGAGAAGCACGCCAAGCTGGCGCGAGCCTGCCGGTTGAGTGATGGTGTTAAACAGGGCGTACCAGAGAGGTAGCCCTGCTCAAACAGCCAAAAAACCACCCCATCGCTGCTGGCTGTCCGCTCTCTTGAGGCAAAGACAAAGGTGATGAGCTGAAGGTCTGCATCACCGGCCAGCTCGGGGGGGTTGTTTGCTGGTAACATCTCGGTGAGGTCTGGAGCGGGTGGGGTGTGTGTGGCATCTCCCAAGTCCCTGGGGAGTCACAGGCATCACAGAATAGTTTGGGTTGGAAGGGACCTCTAAAGGCCATCTAGTCCTACCCCCTGCAGTGAGCAGGGACATCTTCAACTAGATCAGGTTGCTCAGAGCCCCGTCCAGCCTGACCTGGAACGGTTCCGGGGATGGGGCACCCACCACCTCTCTGGGCAACCTGGGC
>NW_008794711.1:37407-38739 GCF_000699145.1 Aptenodytes forsteri
CCTCTCTGGGCAACCTGGGCCAGTGCTTCACCACCCTCAGCGTAAAACATTTCTCCTTGTATCTAGTTTAAATCTACCCTCTTTTAGTTTAAAACCATTCCCCCTTGTCCTGTCGCAACAGGCCCTGCTAAAAAGCCTGTCCCCATCTTTTTTAGAAGCCCCCTTTAAGTATTGAAGCATCTCTGCACCCAGAGCCATCCCGCCTGCTGCATCCCACGTGCTCGGCCCCCCCCCAGTGCACATACTGGACCTGGCTGCCTGCCCCGGGATCAAGATGTCAATCTATTTAAATATTTGAGAATATTTTTAATTACAGGGATAGCCGGAATGGCGCCCCTGGGCATGGGAACTATTGCAGCCAAAGGGGCTGGGTGCTGGCGGAGCGTGTGTCAGCGCACCCGAGAGGCATGAGCAGAGCTCTCAGCAACCTGACCCGCGTTGGGGAGAAGGTGCAATCCCTCTCCTTGCCCTTGCAAGAGCGAGCCCTGGCTTCCTTCACCGTATCCTCCTGATTTGCAGCTTCTCCGGTGTCCCAGCTGGCATTTCTCGCCCAAAGCAAGCTCAGCACGTGGGGAAAAGCGGCACAGCAGCATGGAAAATGTTACACAAAAGAGATGCTGGGGCAGTCACGGGGCTGCAGCTGCCCAGAGACTGGAAAGCGGGAGGTTTTCAAGCAAGTCCCGGGGAGCCAAGAGCTGGGATTCCCTGTATGGCTCCAGCTGGACCCGGGCCGTGAGCGGTATCAGCGTCTCTGCTGTTGGGTTTTGGAGGGGGGGACTGGAAGGTGGCATGTCGGGGCCATGGGGGTGAGCCGAGGCCAGCCCGAGGAAGGGCTCGCTGCCAGCTCCCCTGGCACGTCACTTCGTGAAGAGGCGGTGTGACAACGGCTCGGGAAGAGCTCAACGTCCAGGGGTGCGTCCCTCCTTCTGCTTTCTTTTTTTTTTGAGCTTCTGGGCAAAGTCTGACTTTGGCTGGGCACGAAGTCCTGCTCCCACCCACTTCGGGTGTCAGCAGCTGCCTCCCACCCGAAAGATGGGGTGCCACGTTGGCTTTGGGGCTCCACACCTTCCTCCTCTAGAGCATCCCTGCCCTTCCTACCCCTCCTTGCTATAGCAGGAGTTGTCTCTGCTTTCGGATTACGCCCTGCCTAATGCGCAGCCGGCAGCTCCCCGGGATCCGGGTGGATGAGAGGCGCTTATAGAAATACAAGGTCACATCTGCGGGCTGAAGTCAAAACACAGACCCAGCTCCCGACCGCTCCACCCTCCTCTGCACTCTTGGTGGCTTCGCTCTTCCTGATGCAGTGTGATAAGGCGGGGGGGGGGGGGGGGG
>NW_008794711.1:38960-78940 GCF_000699145.1 Aptenodytes forsteri
GGGGGGGGAAGATTTCTGCTTCTGAAGCAGGATCTCTCCTAAAACCAACTTCTCTTGCTTTGCTCGGCTCCAGCACCCACCGAAACGCCCGCTGTGCCATGCTTGCGGCGAGGCAGTGGGCATCCTACCGCAGGCTGGTGGGGGAAAACAGACCCCGAATAAGCTTTTCTTTGGAGCCCCAGCGACTCTGAGCAAGGGCTCTCCTTGCTTAGTGCAAGCACCACCTTCCTCCCTGCTCCGTTCCTGGGTTTGCCAGGCTTTGCCGGTGTCACCGTGTTTCCTCCTTCACGCTAACGTTGACACAAGGATCTTCTGGTGCATCCTCCATTAAGCCCCAGCAGCTGATATCCCTGGCCTGGGGTTTTCAGGAGGGTGCTGCAGGACTTTGGTGGTCAAATCCCTGGAAATTCAAAGGGTGGTTCTTTGTAACACCCTTCCCTCGGCCGGTGGGCTCAGTTCCTGCCGATAACCAGCTGCTTCTGCAAGAAAACCAGCTTCCATGGCCCGTGGTCTTGAAAGGCTTTAACTAAGATGCCGTTTTCATGCCCAGAGCCCCTCGCCCGGCGATTTACCGCACTCCCCAGCCAGGAATTGCGTTGGGGAATCGCTCCTGGGTGACTCTCGCTGTGGTCAGTGTCAGTTGCTCTTTGCTGGACCCGATTCTGTCCAAAACAAGCCACCAGGTTAATCCCAGATCTTTTGTTGCTGCCAGCCCAGTATTTCACGCCCAATACCTCATAAGCCCCTTTGCTGCTCTCCACCGCTAATTCAGTGGAGATGCTGATGTGAGCACCGGCGCTTTTATATTCCCTTTTCTGCTTGAAGCCTCTCAACTTGTTGAAAGGAGGCAGGGTAGGGCTGGCAAGGGTGTCTGCAGACGGGGATGGAGCGGGAACCACCGGGGTCTGCGCCTCCACCTCATCCTGCATCTCCCTGGGGGCAGAGCCTGGACCTGCTCCAGCTTCTCTCTTCCTCTTGTTTTTTATTAAGCTGATTCGATCGAGGATTCCTACAAAATGGGGTTGCAGTCAGTTGGAAGCCTTGAGGTTTGAGGCGGAGGTCTGGGGTGACCGACCTCCGAGATGCTGGGGCGTGATCCTGCACACGATGCTCCGGTCCCCTGGCCCCAGCCTGGCCAAGGGGACGGCGGAGCTCCCTGCCCACTTTGCCCCGTGCTTTCTTCCAGGGAGCGCAGGCATTTTTTTAAAGGCACTAAACACTCACTCTTAGGTGGTTTGCTGAGAGCAAACAGACCCTTGAATCAGAGCTCTGTGTTTGCCCTCGCTGTTTGGTTTGTGAGTTCAGTATCGCAGCCTCTAACTTACCATGTAACGAGGGAGCTCTAATCTAAGGGAGGACCCAGACGTGGTATTGGAGCGGAGCCCATCACACAGCCGTATGGCTTCAGCTTGGGAATTTACCAACGGAGATTTTGCTGCTTTTTTCCTCCTGCAAAGCCGGTCCGCCCGGGAATGCACCCCTCAACTTCAGCAGTCACCACCCGAACCACTTGTACCTCTCCTGTGGCCGTTGAGCCGCTTGTAAGGGGGATTTTTGGTTGTTAGGTTGGGTCCTGCTGCTGCTTCGTGGTGAGGGTCGTGGTCGGTGGGCGGCCGGTCAGGGGAAAGCCTCGCAGGGGTGGTTCAGCCGAAATACCGGGCGTGCGGAGGGCTGGGCAGGACAGGAGGACAGCCCTGTCCCTGGCTCCTTGGCCTTTTTTTGGGGGGATATCTGTTCCTCCTGGGTTCCTCACGTTATTTCCAAGGAGCTGAGCAACCTGTGACCCTCTTGGCTCCAACATCCTTTGCCCTGACGTATTTATCAGCCCTCTGAGGCATTTTTCATGCTCTGCTAGCAAGCAGAACAGCACCTGTGCCGACGGCAAGGGAAGCAGGAGCACGGCATGACCTGCGGTTGGGGCAGAACACGATGCCAGCGGTGCCCAGCCAGGCATCGCATCCAGCTCTGCCCATCCGTGGCTGAGGCCAAATCCCCACGGTGGGCTTACCAGTGTCCTCAGGACAGCGAGGAGCTTCACTGAGGGTTTCCCTGGTGCATTTTCAGCATCCATGCAAAGGGACGTGGCCAAGGCATGCCCCTGTGGCTGGCAGACAGTCTGCAAAATGACCTGCCAAACTGGTTTAAACCTCATCGCTGCAAAGGGTCAACGCGGGCGGGAGGCGAGGAGGAGAAATGAATATCCAGGGTTTGACTGCCCCAACACATGAGCTCGGGCACCCCACTGCTTTGCTGGCCCCCATGCCGTTCTTCAGCCCCGTAAGCGCTGAACGGGACAGCCCTTGGCTACGCTGCCTCGCTCAGAGCTATGCTGAGGGTGTTATTTGAGGAGGAAGGAGTTGCAAAGCTTTGATCGGGTCCAGGTTTGGAGTGCTCTGTGGTTCTGGGTTAATAGCTCTTGCAGGGGGGTGTGTGTTGCTCCGGAGATGAAGTGAGGGTTGAGCCAGAGCCCGCGCAGGGACTCGGCTGAACTTCAGCTTTGGTTAAAAATAATGGTGTAACTGCCTCAGCATCTCCTCATCCCGCCGGCCGGTTGATCTCAGGGTGTAACCTTAACCGACGGGATTGCACCCAGAGCATCGCAGCCTGCGCAGGGGGGGCTGCAGGTGGTGCTGCCGACCTGCCCAGCATCACCTCTGGGGTGATGCGCTGACCCCCAGTGCTCCCCCTGTTCTCCATCCTGAGCGGCAAGGCTGTTGAACGCTGCCTAAGACCTCTGAGCCCCTCTTATTCCTCATCTTCTCATTTCCTCGGAGCACAAGGACTGCTTTTAATAGACCTTTTCAGCCGCAGAGGGACTTTATAAAGCTGCTCTCAAGCCCAGGCACCGTCTGCAGTTCCCTCGCCCCGCGTCCTCGGAGGGTCAGCCCCAGGAAAGACGCCAGGACAGATGGATGCCCCACAGGCTTGGATGGCGAGCTGCCTTTTCAGCTGGAGTCACTGGAGATGCTGGCTGGCCTGGTGTCATTTGAATACTAATAAACCACACTTTTTGTTTCAACTGTAGCCCCTTTGTAAAAGCATGGGCAGGCACAATGCGGCCCCCGGGCGCTGTAATCTGCCCTGGGGAGCCAGCACAGCACATTTAATGCATTCAGAAATCAAACAGTGCTGATAGAGGGCTTTCCCCCATCCCTCTCCCCACACTGCTAGGTATTTAAAACAGCCAGCTTGGCACTTTTCCCACATCCCGGGTCTCAGCTGGCCCGAAATTCAGCGAGCTGCCTTGGTGCCTGGTACAATAAAAACAAACAGGAGGTGAAACCTGGGGCTTGGAGGCAGCAGGACCCGGGACTCCTCTCGGCCGACACAAACGGAGAAACTCTGCTTCCCCCGTCTGCCCGGGGAAGGCAGCAATGAGTCCCCGAAGGTCTTTTGGATTTTTTTTTTTTCCCCTCCCTGGTTTCCTGCTTACACCTTTCAATCTTGCCTTCGGCGAGAAGCCACATGCCGGGAGTGCACGGGATTCCTGGGGCAGGGGAGGTTGTCCTGGACCGCGGCAGCCAAGCCTGAACATGAGTCTTTTTTCCACATATCAAACTCTAGTTTCGACTGCTGGCTAGCAGGGTTTTAACCGCTTGGGCTGGAGATTTAGGAGCTTTCGCCAGCATCCTGCGTCAACAGGGTCAGGAACGGGTGTGCCGCCTTATTCCTTATGGAGCCTGAGGCTGGAGCTCGTCTTCCCTGGGAGCGCCGTTGGGTTTGGGCACGGGCTTGTCTGGATGGGGCCGGTGGGATCTGTCCTGCTGGCAGACGCGCTCCTAGCTCAGCCACGGCCTCTGCACTTCTTACCCAGGGCATCAGGATGTATCTCAAAGATAATGCTTTGATCCCCATCAGCTATGGGGGTGCCGGGGGTGCAGAGGAGGGGCAGGAAATACAGCCACAGCTCTGATAAAATAAAAACCCGAATATAATAATAAATAAAATAATGAAAAAATAATAAAAAAAAAAAATCATACCTTACCCTCATATTTGCGAGGTGGCTGGTTACTTCCTCGCCTGCTCCAGGGCTGTCCGGTGCGGGCACCGATGCTGCTGAAAGGGACCCGTCGAGTTAAATGGTTGTTCTTGTCTGGGCTCCCGCAGAGGATGGTGACTTCTTGGCGCTGGACCTCGGCGGCACCAATTTCCGCGTGCTGAGAGTGAAGGTGTCCGACAACGGCCTGCAGAAGGTCGAAATGGAGAATCAGATCTACGCCATCCCCGAGGAACTCATGCGAGGCAGTGGGGTGCAGGTGGGTTCAAGCCCTCTCTCCCCCGTCCCCGCTCTCCTGGGCAGCCCCCTAACTGCAGGGCTTCCCCCATGGGGGGGGAATCACCCATCTTGGGGCAGTTCTCCTGCCTGAAGGGAGGGCTGGTGTCACCCCAAGACCCTGAGCTGTGTAATGGGGTTGGAGCAGCATCCTATTGCTGCCATGCCCAGCAGGATCCGGGTAGATCCTTGCCTTCCTTTGCCCGAAGCTATTAATTCCCGACACCAAGTAACCAGGACGGGTGAGGGCCACGGAGGTGTGGTGTGGGTGGCAGACCACCGGTCCCTCAAGCGGGCAGGGATGCAGGCGCTGCTCTGGCGCATCGTCTCGGTCGGGGCACCCGGGCGAGGGCTCACTCTTTGCCTTTTTTTCCAGCTCTTCGACCACATCGCTGAGTGCTTGGCCAACTTCATGGAGAAGCTGAAAATCAAAGACAAGAAACTCCCCCTTGGGTTCACCTTCTCCTTCCCGTGTCACCAGACCAAGCTGGATGAGGTGAGTGAAGGTCTCGCCTCCTCCCGAGGGCTGTGGCTGAGCCTGGGATGCAGTGGGATGAGGGTGAGCTCTCGCTGGGGGCAACAGCCATCCCACACCAGTTTAGCTTGTGCTTTTAATTAGGCTCGTGGGGCTTGGGTAGCGTGTAAGGGCTTGGTGCTGATGGAAGCAAAGGGTGTGTCCTGGGGCTTGCAGGGGTCTAGGAGGTGATGTTTAACATGCTGGTTGCTCCGTGGTTCCGCTCTGCACGGATGCCTCCACAGAAAGCAGCGTTTTTCCCTTCTGCAGACAGAGCTCAAGGAGAGCGGCTCTGGCGGGGAGAGCAGCTCCAGCCGCCTGCAGCCAAAGGCAGCCCAGACGTGCCGAGCATCACATCCCCCGTCATGCAGCCGGCGCAGGGAGAAGGGGGGGGGGGGGGGTCACCCGCCCCGGCTGCTCGCCATGCTCCGGGCAGCCGGGAATCAACGGCTGTCAGCTCCGCTCAGCTGCGCCAGCTCTCCGCCGGGAGCTGGTGACCTCGTTGGGAGACTAAACATCTCGGCAAGCAGAGCCCAGCCGGGGCACGTGGCCCCTCTCCTGCCACCCACAGCCTCTGCCGGGCTTCTGCTCTTGGCGGGGGGGGGCTAGTGCTTTCCTTGCCCTTATCTCACCCGGCTTCCCGGGCAGGATCGGGGAAAGGGGCGGTGCCATGGCGTGCTGGCGATCCAGCACGTCCTCCCCGGGAGGGAACGCAGTGGCATTTTGTACCAGGGATGGAGCAAGTTGTGCTCTCGTGCCTGAGCGATTCAGCAAAAGCAATGAGGAAGAAGATTAACGCTTTCCTCGTGGTAGTTGCGAGGGCTGTAAAAGAAAAAAAGAAAAAAAAAAAAAAAAAAAAAAAAAAAAAAAAAAAAAAGAAGCTGGGGGAGGAAGCATCTGTCCCTGGTGACCTCGTCTGGTTTGCTTCTCTCTGTGCCTCAGTTTCCCCATCTGTAAGGCAGGGCAGGTGTTTGCCTCGCGAAGGCGTCTGCGGTTCTAGGGTTGGAGATTTCGAATGCAGTCGGGTCCTTTCCCTTCCCCCAAGGCTCAGCGCAGCCCCCGGCCAGGTGACTGCGATGGCTCTGCTGGGTGGGGACACACCCGGTGCCTTCGGCTGCGGGGGACCGTGAGACCCCCATCCCGCAAGGTCTGGGTCAAGGAGCTCTCCCTACGCTCGGGAACAGGTTTTGCTCCAGGGCTCCATAAAACCCAGTCACGGGAATCACGTTTCCTCCTGCCAGCAGGAACAACGAGCGACTTGCGTGCTATTTCGTGGCCATAAACTTTATCTGCGCAGAGATGAAGAAATTCTTGCTGATACCGCAGCTCGCAAGCTGATAACAGGGAGGGACTCACCTGCGGTGCTGTGTGTCCCTTGCACCGGGGAGCCCTTGAGACACGTAGCTTGGTGGGTCTGTCCTCCGAGCATTCCTTCTTGCCGTTTCTCCATAGAGCATCCTCGTTACGTGGACGAAGGGATTCAAATGCAGCAGCGTGGAGGGGAAAGATGTGGTGTCGATGCTGCGCAAGTCCATCAAGAAAAGAGGGGTAAGAGGTTGGGCAGGTCTATCACCTCTTGGGGTGGTGGGACGGGGGCACACGGTTCCCTGGGACAGGATACTTAAGGCTCCGCACCTTGCCTCCCCTGTGACAGCAGAGATGTTTCGGTCCGTTTTGGCCACGCTGACTCAATCTCTCTCCTCTCCACCATCTCAGGACTTTGACATTGACATCGTGGCTGTGGTGAATGACACTGTTGGGACCATGATGACCTGCGGCTACGACGATCATAACTGTGAAGTTGGCCTCATTGTCGGTGAGCTGCTGCAAGGGGGGGAGAATTGGGGTCCGTCTCTCCATGAACTCCAGAAGGACATCATGTTTCTTGCAGGTTTCAGGGTCTTTTGGGGGAAAAAGAAAGGGGATAGCGATGTTAGAAAACCAGCATTGCCCAATGTTTGTTTTCTTCCATCTTTGCTTTCTGTGGTGCGTTTGGCTGTGGGTAATTATGGGGAATACGGGAAAGGCAGCAGCCTCTCACCGCATCCCTGTGCTCGGTTCAGGTACCGGTACCAACGCCTGTTACATGGAGGAGATGAGGCACATTGGCCTTGTGGAAGGGGATGAAGGTCGGATGTGCATCAACATGGAGTGGGGGGCCTTTGGTGACGACGGCGTGCTCAACGACATCCGGACGGAGTTCGACCGCGAGATAGACATGGGCTCGCTCAACCCTGGCAAACAATTGTAAGCAGATTCTTGGCTTCGGCTCAGGCTCGGGGTTTGCTCTGCATTGTTCATCCTCCCATTGCGCTGGTGTTAGTGGGACCGAAGAGGTCGTCCTAGTTAACTAGGTCACCGCGTCCTCCGCCGTGCCAGCTACACCAATGCAAATAGGGGCTGTATCACAAATTTGGGTTGGTACGCCCAACTGAACCACTCAACACCCGCTTCCCTCGTCAGCCTTTCACTTGAATGTGTTGATTTCTGTTTCGTTCCCCGGCCAATGAAGTTATCTGCCAGCCAAGGCAAACATCACCACCTAATGTCCACATCCAAGTCCTACAGATCTCCCATTCCCCAGATGGCTTCTGGCAGCACGGGTGGGATTTGCGGGGGTCTCCGCAAACTGACAGACCCCCCTTCAGGTAGCCATAAGTTCTCCTTGCAGAATGATGGTCATATCAACATGGCTTTATTTTCTCAGTGATGGGATAAACTACTCTGGAAAGAGACTACCTAGATTGCATTTGGGCGATTGCATTTGGGCCTGGAAGGCTGCCAAGTGTTTTTAAGGTCAACCTGTGGCCACCCCACGGCACACGCAGCCAAACAAACACATCTTGTGCTTCCCCCATCGGCAGGTTTGAGAAGATGATCAGCGGGATGTACATGGGAGAGCTGGTCAGACTCATCCTGGTGAAGATGGCCAAGGAAGGGCTCTTGTTTGGAGGAAAGCTCACACCAGATCTGCTCACTACCGGCCACTTTGAGACCAGATACGTCTCTGCTATTGAGAAGTAAGTAGGATCCGGATGGTTTCCTGGGGTCCCAGCCCATCTCCTGACATCTGTGCTGGGGGAAAACAGGACCCACCACAGGGCAACCCGCTGACCAAACCAGGACACTTCAGATGGCAAAAGTTGGATTTCCAGGCATGAATCCTTTTTTGTTCTTTGACGTGCAGAGAGAAAGAAGGGCTGCAGAAAGCCCACGAGATCCTCACCAAGCTGGGCCTGGAGCCATCTCATGAAGACTGTGTGGCCACCCACCGCATCTGCCAGATCGTCTCCACCCGCTCGGCCAACCTGTGCGGGGCCACCCTGGCAGCCGTGCTGCGACGCATCAAGGAGAACAAGGGGTTGGACCGGCTGCGGTCCACGGTGGGCGTGGATGGCTCTGTCTACAAGAAACATCCTCAGTGAGTCCATGAGGATGGGCAAGGCTGGTGGGGAGAGAGGGTGAGAGAGCACAAATCCGTTCCTGCCAGCAGTGGATAAAGCTTGGCACAAGCAGAGCATCTCCAAATATTCCCCCGGGCACCTCCGTTTGGATCCCAAAGGGGGCCCAGTCGTTTACAACCCCAGAGGGTCACATCACCTGTGGTGGCACACTCAGGTCCTCTTTCCTCCTCCGTAGCTTTGCCCGGCGTCTCCATAAGACAGTGCGGAAGCTGCTGCCGGACTGCGAGATCCGTTTCGTGAGGTCAGAAGATGGAAGCGGCAAAGGAGCAGCCATGGTGACGGCGGTGGCCTACAGACTGGCCGCCCAGCACAAGGCACGGCAGAAGATTTTGGAGGCGCTCAAGCTGAGCCACGAGCAGCTCCTGGAGGTGAAGCAAAGGATGAGGATGGAGATGGAGAAGGGGCTGGGCAAGGAGACGCACACGGAGGCAACTGTGAAAATGCTGCCCACCTACGTGTGCTCAACTCCAGATGGGACAGGTGATGTACCATGTGTATAAGCCCATGTATGTCCTGCGTAGGGCAAAGAGGCAGCATCGCTGCTCCCAACTTCTGCACCGCTTAGGGAAGGGCTGGGACCTTTGCCATGGCCAGTTGCCTCTTCGTGGTGGGAGTGGCACAAACCTTTTTAACCTCCAGTATGATACTGGGGAAAGTGGCCGAGCCTCCAGGACGTTCTGCACTTGACTTAACACAAAGCCTGGCTTTCACTGTGGTTTTTGCCGCCGCAGGTTTCTCACCACCATTGTCCTGGGTTGCACTCCCAGTTCTGTCGGTGGCTTGTGTGTGCGCCTGCCCCTTGGCTTGAAACCCCGTGATCTCCCCGAGTCTGGAGCAAACCTGTCCATCCATCGCCTTCCTACCTGCACCTGCTGTTCTCCATTCCCAGCCACCTCTTGGTTTCTGGTCCTCTCCCAGGAAGAGGGCAGATTCGGATCAGCTTTGTGCCACACGTCCACGATGACCCTCGTTGGGATCTCTCTCCTAATGATTCTCTCTCGGGTTTCAGAAAAAGGAGATTTCCTCGCCCTGGATCTGGGAGGTACCAATTTCCGTGTGCTGCTGGTGCGCGTGAGGAACGGGATGAGGCGCGGCGTCGAGATGCACAACAAGATCTACTCCATCCCGGTGGAGATCATGCAGGGGACGGGAGAGGAGGTGAGGATGGGCAGCTGGAGGTGGAAAACTGGGGCATCTTCCCTGGGGTGGCAGCAGAAGTGGCAGGCAGTAGCGCTAGCTGACCACAGGAGCTGTTTTTGCCTTGCTCTGCTTTCCAGGCTGCAAAACCAGGAGGGTGGAGAAGGCTGGTGCTCTCCTGCCTTTAGAGCAGTGAGTTCTGCCCAAGGCTCTGGAGTTCGAAATGTGCTTTAGGAAGCTTGAAACTGGTTTTTAGGTTAGAAATTGTGTTATTCCCAGACATCACTGAACCTCCCTGAATCCCACACGCTCCACAAGGGCAGATAAGCATCATCCCCGTTTCCGAGATAGAGAAACCACAACACAAGCAGTAAGAGACGTCTCCAGAGTCTTATTTGCAGATGGAAAGAGTTTTGCAAACCACTGCAGGCAGTGCTCGGGGACCGGGAGTATTTCTAGCAGGAGCCGGGGCAGACAGGCTCTAGGGATACCTTGCAGAGTGACGGGACTCCCGCGTCGCCCCTGGGAAGCTGGTCGCCTCCCTGCTAGCCCCTCCATCCCTTCTGGGTGTAGTACGGGGCCTGCAAGGTGGAGGTATCATCACAGTGATATGACCTCATTGTCGGTGGGGAAGAGGATGAGA
This sequence comes from Aptenodytes forsteri, assembly GCF_000699145.1. Taxonomy (NCBI): domain Eukaryota; kingdom Metazoa; phylum Chordata; class Aves; order Sphenisciformes; family Spheniscidae; genus Aptenodytes; species Aptenodytes forsteri. The sequence goes on from NW_008794711.1 coordinate 48,992, forward strand.
AAGGAGCTGTTTTGGGCTTGCTCACCTCACACAGCGCAGCTGAGCAGCATGCTGGCCTGTTCAAAGCCCTGTTGGCTTGGGAATGGATCAACATCTCCAGTAGGCCAGGCAGGCTGGCATCCAGCCGAGTTTCTTGCTGCGGTGGTAACTTCTCCTTTCGGCTTTGTGCACCCAGCTCTTTGACCACATCGTCCACTGCATCTCCGACTTTCTGGAATACATGGGAATGAAGGGTGTATCGCTCCCGCTCGGCTTCACATTCTCCTTCCCTTGCCAGCAGAACAACCTGGATGAGGTAACCCCAACCCACCTCGTAGCATGCATGTCTGGTACCCAGGGCTGGCTGAAAAGCCAAAGCACACTGGAAACTCTACGTACCAGCATCAATGACCATGTGGCAGGTCAGATGGAGACCCAAGAGAGGGGGAAGGTAGGAGCTTGGAGCTGCCGGTGCTTCTGACAAGCTCCTTTGCTGCATCAAAGCAAATGCAGATCCCTTGAGCTCTAGAGACAACCCAGTTGAGGCATCCTCCATGTGTGAGGATCTGACCTCCACGTGCCAGGCAGTGCCTGCCGAGAGCTGGTGGACCTGGGGTTGCTGTCCCTCCCGCCCAGCAGCCTGGGTGATTTACCGCAGGGTATTTCCACAACAGGGGATTCTCCTGAAGTGGACAAAAGGTTTCAAGGCGACCGGCTGCGAAGGAGAAGATGTGGTGAACCTGCTGAAGGAGGCAATTCACAGGAGAGAGGTGAGTGTCCACGTAGCTGTGAGAAGCCAGCTGCTTGCTCCCCACACCCTGGCTGTCTTTGGCATCTTTAATTGGCCTGTAAAGCAAATTAATGGGCTGAGCACAGGGCTAATGAGTGTCTGAATTTTAACAACCACCCTTAGTCATCACTAGAGGTTGGATTTTCAGACCCGGGAGCTAAGAGCTGGCTTCTGGCGAGGGCTGGAGCAGACTTGTCTCACCGTGAGTTAGGGAGACACCATGCTCGTTTCCTCCGCGCAGACCACCCAAAGCTCCTGCCCTGGAGGCTGTTCCTGGCAGGGCTGTCCCAGCGTGCCAGCTCCTCTGCAGTTATGTCTTGCTGGAGGTGTTTTGAGGTTTGAGCATCCACCTGCAGACACATGGGGCTGCAGGAGGTCTGTGGGTGCCTGAAGGACTCCCACGCTCAGCAGACAGGTCCTTTCCCAGTCGTGGGAGCAGACGTAGCAAGCTGTGTCCTCCAGGAATAACCCACGCAATCCCATCCCTCTGCAGGAATTTGACCTGGATGTGGTCGCGGTGGTAAATGACACAGTTGGCACCATGATGACCTGCGGGTACGAAGATCCATATTGCGAAGTTGGGCTGATAGTTGGTGAGGACTGAAACTTTCTTGCGGAGTTCCTCTGCCTGCGGTCCCAAACCTGCCCCCGTGGGGTGCTCCTGGCTGCAGGAGAGGTGTCTGAGGGCTTTTATCTTGCGTACGTGCCCCACTTCTCTGACGGCCCCGTTGAAAGACGCTTCTCTCTCTGCAGGCACAGGCAGCAACGCCTGTTACATGGAGGAGATGAGGAACGTGGAGCTGGTGGAAGGGGAGGAGGGCAGGATGTGCGTCAACATGGAGTGGGGGGCGTTTGGTGACAACGGGTGCTTGGATGACATACGGACAGAGTTTGACTTGGCGGTGGATGAGCTGTCTCTCAACCCTGGGAAGCAAAGGTGCGTGGTGGCTTTGGGGGGGGCTGGGAAGGGACCCCCGATGAGGCTGGGTGTCCAGGAACAGTTCAGTGGTGCCCCACCAGCCTCTCGGTGGAGCATCAGAGGATGACGAGCAGGGCAGAGTCTGGCTTTGCGACGCACCGATGCGTCCCTCGTCCCCTGCCCGCAGGGTGGGGACCACACCGCTGGACTTGCTCCAGGGTGTCAGGCCAGGGGGTTGTGTCAAAGGCAACTGGCAGAGCTGGGATCCCGATCCAGACGCAGTGTCCCTTCTTGTCCTGATGTGCAGCCTTGCCCTCTCCTTCCCAGGTTTGAGAAGATGATCAGCGGGATGTACCTGGGGGAGATCGTCCGAAACATCCTGATGGATTTCACCAAGCAAGGGCTGCTCTTCCGGGGACGGATCTCAGAGAGGCTGAAGACCAGAGGGATCTTTGAGACCAAGTTCCTGTCCCAGATAGAAAGGTAAGGTCCAACAGGCAGGGTGAGCACCAACTCTGGCCTTACAGCTGCAGATCAGAGATGTAGTTTGGGGAAAGCGTTCCCAGCGCTTGTGGGAGGAGTCCCAACCACTCAGTCTGGAGCCAGGACGACGTAGGGTGCTGCAATGCAGGTAAGTCAGCAAAACCCATGTGGTTCTGACAGCGCCGGTGTTGAGAGACAAGGAAACTGGGGTTGGCAATACAGACACCTCTTTATCCTCTGCCCTGGACAGAGAGGGGCCACAGGTTAAATAGCTGTCACGCTCCAAGTCAACGGCTTTGTCCTGAAATAGCCTCACTGATTAGGATGTGACATCAGAGCCACATCCAGATCTGAAAGCTGAGGTTAGAGGGGAGCTGTAGAGTCCCTCCAGTCAGTGTCACCCAAGCCGCGAGTCCCTGGGCTCTGCAGGATGTAGATAGGAAAGGGGAAGCCACACATCCAGGTTGCTCCATCTCCTAATGCTGCCTGGCCCTCGTGTCCTCCCCAGCGACTGCCTGGCCCTGCTCCAAGTCCGCTCCATCCTCCAGCATCTCGGCCTGGAGACCACGTGCGACGACAGCATCATCGTGAAGGAGGTGTGCACGGTGGTGGCCCGGCGGGCAGCTCAGCTCTGCGGGGCCGGCATGGCAGCTGTGGTGGACAAGATCCGGGAGAACCGCGGGCTGGACTTCCTCAAGATCACGGTCGGCGTGGACGGGACGCTCTACAAGCTGCACCCTCAGTGAGTTGCTCGGTGGTTTGCGGTTGTCCTCCAAGGAGGCTCACGCTGGTGCATCTGCCCATCTTGGGCAGATGGGGTGCTAAGTAAGAGTCAGCGTGGAAGGCTTCACGGGGTAGCTGGCGAGGAGAGGAGGTATTTTAGGGTCTCAAGGGCTGCCAGTAGCTCACTGATCTAAACTCTGTCAAGGCACAGCAAAAACCAGCTGCTCCCTAAAGGATGGGGCGCCAAGACAGATAACACAGCAGGGACCTTGCACCAGCCAGGACCCAGTCCCACAGTACCTGAGGCCAGGTTGACCCAGACACGGTGACCAGGTTCAACCAGGAGTCCAGATCATCGGACGAAGTCACGGGGATGAGGCAGGTCTAAACCAAGAAGTCAGTCCATGATCTGGATCAAGAAGGCCCACAGCCAAGCAAAAACTCAACTATGCCTGAGCTGAAGGCTGGTACTCCTAGGACAATGTTGCTTAGACTAAAGGCACTAAAGGCACAGGGCTGAGCTTAAGTAGGGCTCCAGGGCCCATGGGTAGAGGGAGGGCTCTGAAGATCCCCCCCAGGCAAGGCTGGTCAGGGCTATTAAGGTTTATTAGTGCTCTCAGGGCTTGGTGGGACTAGAGAAGGGGCCAGATTTAGTCCTGAGTGGAGGATTATGTTGTGCTAACTGTGGACTTGGGCTGAAGCAGAGAGACTTACGCTTTCCAATGCCTCATACCCGGCAGCTCTCTCTCCATCCACCTTTCTCCTCTGTGTCTGTAACACTGTTTGGGACTCTGTTGAAGGCAGCTATGATGATAGGTGCGAAGTGGTTTGTTCCTCGCAGGGCCGGCACCTTCAGCCCAAGGCAAGTTAAATCAGCGTCTCTTCCTTCCCCCCCTGTGCCCTACAGCTTCTCCACCGTCATGCACGAAACAGTGAAGCAGTTGTCTCCAAAGTGCGAAGTGACCTTCCTCCAGTCGGAAGACGGCAGCGGCAAGGGCGCAGCGCTCATCACGGCGGTGGCCTGCCGGATCCGGGAGGCCGGCCAGCGATAGAAGGAAGGAGGTTTGCCGAAGAGCTTGGTTTCAGCAAAACAGGATGTTTCCCCACCCGGTCCCTCCCTCCTTCCCTCCCTCCGTACACACACACACACACACACACGGCCTCCCCTTGCAAGCAGACTCTTAGCTTTACTTGTTCTCTTGAGATACCACCAGTGGGACTGGAGATGCTGTGTGCTTTGTATAAAGAGTTGTCTTAGGAGTTTTATTGCATGCCATAAAACCGCGTATCAAGTAAAGCTAAAAGTGTCTTTTGGCTGTCTACCTACATTTCCAGTTAGAGCTGGACCTGTTCCACTTGCAGCCTCCGTCAAACACCGGCTCTCCTTCCCCACATCTCCTAACCACTCTCACATCTTTCCTAACAGCAGAAAGGATAATGCTAGAATATTTAGGACACTGCATTGTCACTTTACAGTAACTGGTACCTATTTATGTATGTCGGAGTCGTAGCGTGTCTGTGCTGTAGAAAGCAAACCTCTTTAAGATTGGGCTAAAGACCTCCACTAGTCTTTTACCCTGATCAAGGCTGTATTATTTCCATGAAAGTCATGGTAACTCTTAAAGCACAGGGTGCAGAATTTCAACCGGCGTGTTCCGAGTCTGCACTGAGAGATACCAAGTATCTCTGTTGGTGAGCAATATTAAAGAACCTGCTGGATCCAAGTTAGAGGTGCCCCTTTAACTGCCCCAGCAGAGCACGTGCCTGGAAATAATTGGGGACTCAGGGTCTAATCCCATTTCCCGACCTCTCACCTGCACCCTCAACAGAGTGTAGTAATGTGGCATGTATGTATGGTTGTGCTACACTCCCTGGAAACCACTAGCATCCTTCCCTGGTGCATGTGTGGATACAAGGAACCACCACCAAGACGGGTCGGTCTCTTCCCTGCAAATACACACCCCCAAATGTTGTGGCCGTGTGTCTACACTTGGCATGGTGAGTTTGGTTTGCTTTTTGTCTGTGAAATAGTTCTGCATCTTCAGCCTTTTAGGTGACACCTGGATTTATACACTGTATATTTATGTTTCAAGAGATCTTACATCTTTTTATGTACATAGTCTCGGGGGGGGTTATGTTGCTTAGTTTTGACTTCACCTTTTAATGTCATTTAAGAATGGTACAGAGTACTTATTTTCTTTTTTTCTTGTGTTATTTTTTTAATTTAAAATTTTCTTGGGGTAGACTGGAGAAAGAGACCCAAGTTCCTGAGGACAGTTGTACAAGAGGTTTGGGCATTCTGAATGTATCGCCAGAACAAAAGGGGAACCAGAAAGCCAGGGATACGATGCACGGGAGCAGTGGGGCCCTGCAGCGAAGCTTTCAGGATTAGGCTGGTTTTCACCTAAGGAGAGGTTTTATTTTGTCCCCCTGCCCTCCCCAGCCTGCTTTGCTCTGGAAGGTCACATCGCTTCCTATTGCAGCGCGTGGTGAACTAACCCAGGGCTGTGCAGGGACCCGTGTCTGAGCCCGTATCCCTCACGCCACCGCCCCGCTCCAACAAACACTCGGCACGGGCACATGCGCTCGAGTGCTGACGGTGCGCGCGGGCTCGCAGCGAGGCACTGGCAAAGGCAATCTCAGCTTGTTCGATGAGGTTAGCAGCGATAACTGGCGTCGCCTCATTTCCATTTGGCATCCTCAGGGCTGCCTGCGAGCGTTCCCGGGGACGCGCGCGTGCCCGCAGCATCACTTTGTGTGCCGTGGTGAAAAGCAGCGATTAATTTTTGCCCACAGAAAAGCCTACGGATGAACGAAACGCTGCAGCTCTCTGCCTGCGTGAGCGGAGGCATACAGGTGGGGGTGGGTATGTTTCTGTAAATATTTAGCAGAAGATAATGAAATTCCAGTGGTGTACAAAAAAGAAAAAAAATTAATAATTCCCACGAACAGACCTTCAGTTTGGAGGACAGAGTTTTTGTCTATTTTTATGTATATTTTTATACTGCTTGGGGTAACCTCATTACCAAAAGTCTCTCTTCTATGTTGGGGGTCAAGTTCAATAGCACAATTTTAAAGCAAAATTACTCTTTGGGCATTTTAAATGCTTATTTTTTTTATAAGCCTCAAGACAATTATAACAAACAAAATCTGACTGTGTATAGAAATGATGTAAGAAACCAAGTTTAGTGGAAGTTTTAGAAGATGTTAAATAAATTTTTGAAAGGTGATACAGAAATCCTCTAATACGGTACCAAGCAGTTGTGTGTGATTCTTTCCTCAGAAGACCAGCATTTTGCCTACTGAAAAATGGAAACAGAAAGGTTTTTACCGGCTGCACCGTGCAGAAGGTTGCGTTAGTGGCTGTATTTTTAAACTCTTATCCAGCTGTACCCCTTTTGAAATACGTAGTGTTTTCATCAGTTAGTGAGCTAAATTTTATACAACTGTAGTTTTGGGGGGAGAGTGGGAAAGATTGGGACTATGGGGCAGCCCTGCTTTTGTAGCCGATTCAGACTCCAGTTCAGCAAATTGTTGGAGTGTGTGACTTAAAAGGGCGAGAAGAAAACGTGGGTAGTTAAGTACCTGGTTAGCAAGGATGGGTGGAGCCGGGTAACCTTGCTCCCCTCGCCTTTCTTTGCAGCGAAGGACGGGCTGTAACTTTACAGCGGCAGGAAGGATTAGCCCTGAGCTCACAGGGCGGTGGTGAATTGCTGGGCGCTTTCTCTTCTCCTGGAACAGAGAAAGTAAAGGCAGTACAAGTTACCTGGAGCTACAGCTGCTTTTGGTCTGTCCCGCAGTATCTGGTCTGGGGGGGGTAGCGGTAGCAGCAGCTCTGTGGGGCTGACAAAGCAAGGGAGCCACGTGCTGAAGCTTGAGGACACAGATCTAAACTTTCTGTGAGGTCAGGGAGGATTTTTGGCTGGGCTTGGTCAGATGGATGCCCACCTGGGTATCTACAAGGCTCCTGTAAAGCTTGAAAGCTTTTGCTTCCCCTTTGCTTTGACTCAGAATAAAGCAGGGTCTGAAATGTTCCCAGTTAAAAAGCAATACCTGAAGCGCTACAAGACACCCGTGTTAACCTGTGACCGCAGACATGCCCTTGGCCGCGGCTGTAAGAAAGGTTTTTATTAAACACTTTGAGAAGTTTGTGCTCCTTTTTGTCTCAAAGGGGATGAGCACCAGAGATGTTTGCTGTACAGTCTGATTGTAACTTCAGTGGGACTGTAACCTCACACCAAAATGTTGCCATGGGATGTTATGTGAATGTGTTTAAAAAGAAGAAGGGAAGATTAAATCGTAACTCTTGATATGAAGGGAAGATCAAATCTATTACATGTAGGGAGAGACAGGCAGACCGATCAACTTGGCTTGCTCAGTCTGTCTCTTTCCTCCAGTAAGAAGCGCTGCTTTGTGGATTTAGGATGGCTTTTGTTTTGCTTGGTTGTTCCCATTAGGATGCATTTTCTTTGCACTCCTGGTGTCGTGCTGGCACACCCTCTGGGCACGCAGGCATCAGGAGAACAGGGTCTTCCACTGCGTCAGCTGCTACGCTGGAGACGCTGACCTTTCCTTCCTGGCAATTCTCTCCTCGTCGGTACTTTGGACAGGATTTTATTGTTACTGCTTTTTTAAAAACATATATATATATATGTATATACAAGCAGCAAATTATTGAGCCTTCCAAGAGGAATTTGCCTCTTCCCTTCTTGGAGTCAAAGGCCGTGTAGGGAGAAGCATTGTATTTCAGTCACCCGAGATGTATGAGGAGTATCTGAGAGGACCTGAGATGCACCGATCTCTGGCCTAGAAGCAGCTCAGAGGTAGTTTGACCCGAGATAGCTTGGTGCCTCTGTGCTGCACCGTCTCTTATCAGGCAATCCAAAGGTGCCCAGGCTATCTGACAGAGATAAGAGGGTGAAAAAGTCCAGTGTGTGGGAGGGGAGTGGGGACAGGTGTAAAACAGTGACAAAACCCACAAGTCCCCATGCAACGGGTGGCGAGGTACAAGACAGCAACAAAATAAACTGGAACGGGGGGAGCCTTGGTCCCCCACCTCGCCACAATCTCCTCCCCTCCAGCAGATAGAGAGAGGAAAATACCTTCTTTCGACAGGTCATTTTGCTTGCTCTGGTAGAAAAGTGGTCACCGAAGGCAAAAGAGGTGATTCCTGGTCACAAGGTAATTTGGAGTAAGAAAGAGTCAAATTATTTAAATTATTTACCTTGTGACATCCCCGACAAGTCTGGAGTCTTTCTGGCCTGAAGCAAAGAAAATGCATCTTAATGTGGGTGTTGGCTCCGTGCGGGGCAGGGGGAGTTAAATAAAGCCAAAGACTGTTCAGCTGCTAGCAGAAATGAGTGACTGTAGATTCACCTAATGTTGTTATTTTGTGTTTACAATATTTATTTTTAGTAATTGACTGCAATTATATTATATATAGGCTTCCTTATTTTTGTACTTTTCATACCGTTTTCCTGAGTGTGGTGTTGTACTTCTCAGCTCCCCTTTGCCACGATTGCTGCTCCTAGTCAGTGACAAATAAAAGAGAGAAAAAAAACCAAACCAACCACCCATTTTCTGGGGTAAGTTGTGACGTGTTTGGGTTTCTGTGCTCCTCTCACTCCTGCCCCCTGCACTGAGCCACTCCTTAGCAATCCCTCAGGAAGGGCACCTGCACCACTGCCCCATCCCCAATCCCTGATCCTGTCCGCTGGGAAGAAGGACCAAAGCTGGGAAGGGAATTGCTTCTTTGCACCGACAGACCCTCCACAGCCAGGAGGGTGAGGGAGGGCACAGGTAGGACCAGGACACCCACAGATCAAGGGAAGGAGTCGTTAACGTCTGGAAAAAAATATCAAGATGAGTTTCATGTCAGCTCTTGCTCCATACCCCACATCCTCATCGCACTGCAGGGTGGCGGTTCCCCAGCAGCAAGGGCAGACGTGCACGGGGGCGTGCAGGCCAGGGCTGCGTTTGCACACAGCAATGGCTTGTTCAGGCTGAGCAGGGGCTGCGGGTGGCCCTGGGAGCCAGCAGGGTGCAAGGGCAGAGCAGGATCTGGACCTGAACGGGAGGTGCTAAGCCCTCAGCACAAAGCAGGAGCCCTGTGGCAGCTCAACCCACCACCGAAGCTTAGATTTCAACTCCGGCATTACATAAAAACCAGATATTTTAATGTACCTGTTCTCTTCTGCCATTAACAAGCAGCCCATATTTCTTTCCACTTAATCAATGACAGTTTTAAAGTCTTGGTACTTCTAGTTAAAAAAAGAAAAACTGCTTCCTTAAGTATCTAAATACCAAGTTCGATGCTGTAGCAGACTAACGTCTTAAAATGCTTCTGCTTTCTGCTTCCAAAGAAGTATGACACAATGCAAGTTTATACAGAGGTGCATCCACGGGCTGAATCCAATAGAAAAAGCTATTCGTGGCAGAAAAGGATAGACACTGGTGAGTATTCCACTTGAAATCATTTATTGACAAGTTACCATGTTTTTCCATCTTGCCTAACACATTTTTATCCTTGTTATAAAGTACAAATGGTTTTATACTTTTCTGACGACGTTAAAAAAATAGGCTACTAAAGAGGCAAAATTCCCACTTTGAATCCAAAAATCCTGCTGTAAGAATTCAAAATTGCAACAGACAAACATAAAACCCAACACATAAAGAACGAATACGGTGTGCCTCTTACACTTGACTCATTCGTCAAACCAACTGAAAAGGAACCCCTTGTTCCCAGCTCTTACTTTGGATCCTGTGACCTTGCTTAACTGATGTGAAGTTTGTGTTAACTCATACAACTCAAAAGGCACTCAAAGGTCACAAGTTCCTGAGCTAAAACGGGATATATTCCCAATGTAACAATTAAAAGAAGTCACAAAAAAACAATGTTTAAAAACTGGTATTTGGTTCATGTGAGTATCGTAAGCATTCTGTAGAATCCTAGCTGAAAGCTGCTGCTGTGTCATAGACTCAAGTGATGGTAAATACATTAAGAGTATTTTCAGTACATGGAAAAAAATAATTCACTTACGAGCATCCTTATTAGCAAATTCACGTGCTAAAAAAAGATAGATATTTTCTGCAACGTTAAAAAAAGCCCAAGAACAAGCCCAAGAACAAGAAAGAAATGTACGTGTATGAGATGCAATAAGGGCTTAAAAACAAGCAGGTTTGAAAATCTGTACAGTTAAATAACTAACAAAAGTTGACAGGCAACATTTACACAGATGTATTTGGCCCTAATGGAAAAGGACCACGAAAGTAAGCAGAATATGGATCTGGTATTTACAGATCAGTTATTAAAAAAAACAAACCACAACAAAAAACACACTAACAATCCTCACATCCTACAATGTGTGCTCAGAATCTGACAGGTAAGCTCTTAAGATGTCATTCACACAAATTCCCTATTTCCAATTTGGCTCAGTTTTCGCCCAGAAAAATAAAAGTGTAACATTTCTCAAACATGGAATGGCTACCGTCTGAAGATGCAGAACAGAAATAAAAAAAAAAGGGATAACCAGTTTTGGCCTATTTAATTTCTGATCTTCTCTTCAGATATGCATAGGAGTATACTAAGGCCGTATATATTTGCTACAGGGTAAGGCCTTTTTTGTTGTCAAAGCTCTGTGCGTCAGCAGGGCATTTAACTTAAAGCAGGCATAGAGAGTTATGGAAGTGCTACTATATCCCACTGAAGAGGTCTCAGGTTTCCGAATTATCTAGCAGTGCCTCGCTGTCGGCCTTCTTCTCTGGAGATGTGTACAAGAAGTTACAGCAGATATAGAGCGGGAAGATCAGGAGTCTACTGTCCAAATTCATTACTACCTGCTCCTGTAAAGCAAACACAGTGGACATCTGCATAGCAAGCAATGCCATCAGAGGGAAGTACATCAAAAAGCACACCAGACTGATACTAACAGTTATTCTATACATTTTAATTACTATGCATTAAAAAGCAGAAGATAAAAAAACCAAGATGGTAATTCACCTCCACCTTAAGCAGATGTTTTATAATATTAACACTGATAAGCTATTCTCAAAATGCTTATAACCCTTTGACCCAGTGCTGCCAACCCTTCTGCATCAAAGGTAACAGAACCGTAAGAAATGGCTGAGCGAACTTTACCTTCAAGCACGTTGGAGAGAAAGGGAGACTTTTCTGCCACTATCAGTTTCAGGATATTTAACCAACCAGGCAATCCATAACAGACTATACTTTAAAGGAAATTACAGTTTGTTGGTCGGAATTTTTCGGTTTTACTCTAGGAACTTGGTTTGGGGTAGCAAAAGCGAAACTTTATCCTACAGTAAGGATGGCATTTACAAGGAAAAGTTTTCTATGTACTCACCATCTACGTATCACTGCTGATTAGGATTTAAGAAACTTGAGGATCAAACCTTTCACATTCCTTACTAAATTCTGCTGTCACAGATGGGTGGAAATGGGCACATTCTCTTACGAAAACTCCACTCCTCTCTGAGGCTTTTATTTATTTTTTTTAATAGAGTAATAAATACCACCCTTGAACAACATGCAGACATTCTTTTAACTCTTCAGCTTACAATACAAGAGAGTCTTCAAACAAACTCCAAATTTGCCTCTAAATAAGCAGGAACCTGATGGACGTATTATTCAGACGGGTAATCTCACCAGTGTTGGGAGTCTGGGAAAGCAAGCAGTCATCCAGCAGAACACTACGCTAACAGCAGAGAGCTTCAGCAGCACCATGGGAACTGATTTCACTGTTATCAACACTAATGAAATCCACCCTATCCTACCGTAGTTACACTTCACAAATTAGTTTAATCTTCCACTATAAAAGGAACACTTGAAATTCCACAAAAGCGATAACAAGAAGAACAACTCCTCTTCAAAAGCATTGCTGACTTCTCCGCATTTTTTTCATGCCTTGGACTCCACAACTCAAGTTCAACAGCTCAAAAATCCACAAACATACCTGGTCCTTCTCAAGGGTTAGGATCTGATATCCTGTTGTTCTACTGCAAATAATTTTCCCGCTGCTATCAAAAGAGGCTAGACGTAACCTAGAGATACAACAACAGTTAAATTACTTAGTCTCCCACAACTTAGTTTTTCCAGCACAAAGAGTTTCTCCCAAGGAGACAGAATAACATTTTCAAACGTAACTAACTTGGTGGCAACAAAATTTAATGCAAGCACGGATGGAAAGACTTAGTTACGGTAAGACATTTTAGCATAGACCACAGGGTCTGCCTTGGTTATTGTTTACCTGAAGGCTATGTTTCTCCGAGGCTGCAGACTGACTGATCCACTGCATGGCTGATTCAGTGTATTCCGTTTGAAAATGATGTAACGATTTGTATAAGTAACAAGAAGGTCAAAGCCAAAGTTGAACCCAGTCCACCGCCAGCAGTACTGAAGAGCGTTAAGTTAAAAAACAAACAAACCAGTGTGAGTTACTGGCTACAACACCAACGATAAGTGCCACTTCTCCAACAAATCAAACTTGGGAGTGGGATTCTCAGCTACAAAGAGGTATGGTGGATTCAAGGATCCTTGCCAACACCTATTTGAAACATAAGACATCTTGGTAGGCAGCCACTCACTTTAGCTGCCATCCTTTGCAGACAGATGACTACACGAGACAAGCTTAGTATCAGCTGCCTTCCAAACATACAAAAATACATTTAACACAAGTGGATCTAAAATACTTTTGCATTCTGGTAACTGGTGCTGTATTTCTGAGTAGCACTTAACTACACGTCCCATTCATGCTTAAAGCACTCCTTGGAGTACAACATCCTTATGTTAAGTGACTTCACTGGGAAAAAAATTCACGTTTCCTGTTTTTTCACAAGACCTGTTACCTTAAGACACACATACATATATGGAACACAGCGGTTCTGCCTGCGGCTATTACACATTTTACCTAGAGAGCTTCCTTTTCCAGTTAAAAAGAAAAAGACATCAGTGACCAGAGCTGTATTTTAACTGCAGGTATTTTACAAGTCTCAAGTGATAAGTCATGGCTACATTCCCTCCTTTCACACACTAAAAGTTTTTCCAAACATGGGCTTGCTTGCAGAACAAGAGCACAATTAAAACACTAATTCCTTATTCATCGCAAAGACGGCAAGCGTTTTCATCCTTCTAGGGAGAACAAAATAATTTCTTTAACGTACCATCTCCATTACATCTTTTTGATGCAGTTTGACAATTAAGACCTACATGTTTTGAAAATACCTAACATGTCTAAGACATGTCAGCTATGCACAGACTTAGCCACACACCATACTTACATCACCATCCTTTGCAAGTTTTCGACCACACCTCATGCTGTTTCCTTCCAGTTCCTCTTTATTTATTTCTTGAGGCCTACAAAAAAAGTGCATCTTTAAGGACACTTAAACAGCTTTGTATGGTACTTTAACGTGGGAAAGATGAACGGACCTGAGTAAACTGGTCTGACCACACAACTGACCCTTCTTCGAGCAGAGGTTAGACTAGATGACCTCCCAGGATCCCCTCCAACCCGAATTATCCCACGAACATCCAACTACTCCACAAAACTGCAATATAAACCTCAGTTAGGTAGGACTTTTACAAAAGAACCTTTCCAGATAAGAAAATAATAGCTGTTGCAATGACATCCATTCTTCAATCCTCCTAAAAAAAAAAAACCTAAGTCCTTTTTAAACGCAGTAGTCCCGACTTACTAGGCACAAACAGAAATGACTGCTACTGCTGAGGAACAGCTGCAGGACTCTGCAGAACAGCAGCGCTATGAAGAAGCACCCACAGAGACATTGTGAAAGATTTCTCAAGTAGCTGGTTATGCAACTTGTCTAAAAAAAGTTTACCCACAGTACTCATGAAGTGCCACAAGCCTCTTGGTTCTGTCATCCTATACCAACGTGAACTTGTTTCACCCAACAGTTTCCACTGGCGCTTCAACACATAGAAAAATCCTGCAGAGCCAGCGTAAGTAAAAGCAGCCCCAGTTTTCCAGAGGTATGTTACTCACTTAACTTTAGACATGATTACATCATTAACCAAATAAGCATCCATTGCCAGAAAGTCTTCAGGTTACACTGAGGACAAACGCTTAAAGCGAGTATTATAAATCGCAATGAAAGGCAACCCCCACAAGCAAGTTAAATTATAAACCTGCAATATCAAACAATATACTTCAAGCTATATAAGCAAGAAGAAACGCAGCATCTGTTCTCTTCCTACTGTACACACACCACAGGAACTTGTGGCTATAGCTTTTACGAACAAACTCAGCCTGTAGTCTTTTCCCCCCATTTCTGTAAAAACCACCAATCCTGGAAGATTAAGTATTTTATGAATAAGTTAAGCAAATAAGCTAATCATGCTAACCAAATTCATCCAAGAACCTCCCGTGTGCTTTTTCTACACTTTCTAGCTGAACTGGTTACGTAGCTGACCTAAATTCAGTAATGGTGATAAAAGATTTATTTCTGTTTAATTAGGGACAAATTTCACAAACATTAGTATGTAATGTTCAGACAGACATTAGTATTCCCCCCTCTCAATTCCTCGAGCAGCCTCAGAAGATGCAAAACTTCCAGCTTTAACCACTTACACTGGCCTACCATATGCTTAGTGAACAGTCAAGTTATTCTATTTCATTCCTAAACACTTCCAAAGAGACCATTAGAGTAGAAGCGATTCCAGTCATGGACTTGAAAGATGTGTCTTGCATCTGCCACAGAACAAATGTTTAATTAAAAAAAAAAAATGATCCACTTTAGCACAAGTAAACCTTGAGCAGCTACAGTTCAAAGTCACAAACTCCAGTATTACACTAAAAAAATTCTCAAATTCTGAAGAGTGAATAAAATGTTTAGTCCTTTTAAATGCAAACTACATACAGTAGAAGAGAAACATTTTCTTCTCCCCTCTAAAGTTATCAAAAGTGATCCACTAGCACAAGTAAACCTTGAGCAGCTACAGTTCAAAGTCACAAACTCCAGTATTACACTAAAAAAATTCTCAAATTCTGAAGAGTGAATAAAATGTTTAGTCCTTTTAAATGCAAACTACATACAGTAGAAGAGAAACATTTTCTTCTCCCCTCTAAAGTTATCAAAAGAGCAAACCACATCACACATTTCAAAGCAATATAATTTCCATGTTCCTAGAATAAGCAGGTGCAATTATGCTATGCACCAGGTGGGATATGAAAATAGAGCCTTACTTCAGCTCGCTGGGAGTCAGACTTCACATTTCGTTCAGCTTACTAAGTTTGCATCCTTATCTCTAAGGGAAAAAACGTGTTAAGATACTGACACAGGCAGTAAGCGAGAGAGGAAGGGCAGCAGGTCTGGATAAAAGGATGGTCTCATAAAACCTTAATTCTTTTCTTTCAGCTACAGGTTGGTTGAATGTCCAAAGTATTTGCTTTAATACAAACGAACAGTTGCATGTCCTCCCTTCTAAGGCACAACTTGTGAACCACAGGCATCTCACTGCAGGGTGGCACTACAGCTTGCCAGTAGAAGACAGAGCAGTGATCTCAGGACTTCAAATAACATTTATCTTCTCAGATATTGCCTGCTATGGACTAGCGACATTACAACTGAGCTGCACATAACTACAGGGAAGCACTCCACGCATGCATGCATGCGCGCACCCCCCCAACCCCCCCCAACTGCAGAGAACACCCTGTTCAAAGACTATTAGTCCATTATTGACTATTAAACAAACAGTAACCTGGATGCCACCTTGAACCACTAAGTTTGTAAACTACTGAAGTCAGAAGCTAAGACATATTGAGAAGAAACACTACATCTCGCCCACTCCTTACCATTGCCGTTAATGAAAGACCTTGGCAACGAATGCCAGAATAAGAGATTTGGGCAAACAGATGTCTACTGTTAAGTAAAACCTTCTCTGCCTGAGATTTGCAGTTTTTAGCTGTCTTAAAAAAAAAAATCCCATACTGAAAAAAAAGAGAAAACTAGACAAGCAAGAAAAATGTGGAAAAATACTCTGCTCATTCCAAGAGTCACTGAAATCATCAGCACTGTAGTTGAACATGAAAGTTGCTCATTTTAAAAGCTGGTATGATCCTCATCATCTTCACTTCAGTTTTGTATGAGAGCTTGCTTTTTCAGAAGCGTGTGTATCTGATGGCTGACAATTAAAATGTTCTCACTGCATTACAGTGAGCTACCAAAAGACTTCAAAAAATAAGCAAATACACGGTCTTATCTTGTGTCAGAATTGTGATGACTATGTTAATACTCATTTTCATATTAACTGTGGTTCCCATACAAGCTAGAAGGTAACACACGCTGTACGTTCATCTACTGTTAGATACATCAATGACAGCATTACAAGAAAAATCTTCCCAAGAAAAAAAATAGTGTCAGAAACAAGCTATGACCACCCAACATTAATCTGTAGGAGCTGAAATGACAAGATTCACAATCATGCGCTTTACCTCTACCATTTTCTAAAGCACTGCTATTGACAAAGAGAACCACTTCTTAAAGATCTTCTTAAGACCAAAGTCAGAGTTTTGGGGACTTTTTACACTATTACGTGGTAACATCAAAAGGAAGTAATTAAGCAAATATTTCTGATATAATACACAATTAAGCCACGGAAGCCACTGCCACGGGGTGTTGGGGCTAAAGCATAAGCTGTTTCAAAACAGAACTGTACATATTTAAGAGCAGGTCTATTGGTGGTTGGTCATTCAGTAACGATCCAGCCAAAACCTCCAGGTGGAAAATCCGTAACTACTCACTGCCAGAGAAGTACCTCAAGAGAACACTCACTCTTCACTTTTAAGGAAGATGCGAGATTTGTAACTCTATCGCTGAACGCTGCCACAGACTGCATGACCTTTGGTTCAAATCAGGACAGTGGTTCTTGCGCTTTTCAGATTGCAATTAATAAGTTAAGCCTACCATTGCAATTGAACATGC
Organism: Aptenodytes forsteri; assembly: GCF_000699145.1. Classification (NCBI taxonomy): domain Eukaryota; kingdom Metazoa; phylum Chordata; class Aves; order Sphenisciformes; family Spheniscidae; genus Aptenodytes; species Aptenodytes forsteri. The sequence continues at coordinate 65,842 of NW_008794711.1, forward strand.
TCATCTTCAGAACGGCAAATGCTGGGCTAACAGAACTGATGGAAGAAAATAAAGAAGTTGGTTTATTGGTTTTTGAAAGGTAACAGACATTTTGCAGCTTCCTGACCTGACATTTATTCTCCACAAAGCACACCAAGAACTAGGAGAGAAGACAAAGGCAGGCACAACTCCCCCAGTTGCATTTTGCCATAGTTTTGGTATTTAGAAAGAGATCAAGGGACCTGGCTCAATGCAACGTGGCAAAAAGCAAGCAGAAGGAAGGGAAACAGTTTGTGATCACACGCATACATGTAACATACATTAAATCAACACCCCTTGCTGCCCAAGCCGCCACCACTGACAACCCTTGTTAAGCACAGGCTCAAGAAACCCAACTACGCATTGCACCCACAGACACCAGTCAGGGTGTTACACGAAGTACAGCTACATGCAAATCTTTGAAAGGGCACAGAAACATGGTAGTTGTCATGGAATTTCCTCAATGGCAATGCAATGCCAACACAGTGCAGCACATGGTCTAGGAAGGAGAAAAGGTAGGATATAAAATAGGAGGATTACAGAGAGAACAGGGTCTTAGCAGTGGAGGATGCACTGACTGGGAAAAGCTGGAGGTGCTGGCAGTGAAGAGAGCTATCAAACATAAACACTGGGTGGGGGAAAGGCTGTGAAATTAGAAGGGAATGAGGCAAACAGGTCACAGGATGCCAAGCCCTGCTGGGTGCTGGGCCCTCGCTCGCTGCCTGGGAGGCTAGGATGGGAGAGGCAGGAACAGAGGTTAGCGTGCAGTTATCCCTGCATAAACAAAAAATGGCAAATTGCCTTCTACACCAATACAGTTACTCACACCGCATCACAACCTCTTGCCCACCTAGCCTAGGGAGGAAGGAAGCAGGACAGAAAAGGCTTCTTCTCCATCTGCAGTACTTTTCCTAAAATTGTCCTTAAAATGGAAGGCTAGCAAGTTACTCTTTCGCAGCCTCAACACATATTTCAAGGCAAAGTACTGGTGAGAAGCGTTAACCAACATCAAAGAAAATACAGAACATCCCTCCCCAGCGTTTACCTCTGGTCACATTATACAAGTTTTCAAGAGTTCTACTGTTTAAAGGATAGGAGATCAGCCAGCCCAAGGGAACAGACGGCTCCACAGAGAACAACAGAGTTTAAAACCACTGAAGTATGCTTTCCCCCCCGCTCTTCTTAATGTAAACTCCAGAAGTTAATCATGTCAGAATTTATATGAGAGGAAAGTTTCTAATTTAAGAAAGAAATAAAGGAAAGCCTGTAATATACCTACCCAATATCATTGTCTTGTTCTGCTCTGAGCATGGCAAACCACTGCTGTTTGTAAACAGAGGACAGCCATTCTAAAATTAAAAAAAAATAAATAAGCTTGGTGTTGTCTTTGGAGCTGGGAATGGGGATGTTCATAAACATTTGAAATATAGAAATAAAATTACATTGAAATAATAAGGTTATACTTATTAACTGGATGGCCTATGCAAACCCACCACCTGATAACACACTTGTGTTATTCATCTCCAGGCCTCAACTACAGAGGAAGCGGTACAGATAAAAATCAACAACTAACGCTAAGTAACTCAGGATGATATTCATCTTATCAAGCATTCACGATTGCCAGAAGTGATGCAACTCAACACATTTTCTCGGCGTGCAAAGTTCTGTTAAGCCAAGGAGCTTGTTAACAAGCTCTTGGGAGAAGAGGCTGTTTTCTGAATCCCCAACAGAATTCTACACAAGTTAAACAAGAAGAAAACAGAATTGAAGGATAAAGGAAACAGTGACTTATCACGGATATGGTAAAAACAAACAGAAATTGTCCCCTACCAGGAATAAACATAAATCATGTCTTCCTCTGAGAACACCATAAAGATTTTATCGGCTGTATTAATTTAACAGTTGCAACAAAGAGATAAAACAGAACAAAAACTAATAGCTTATAAGTCAGTTACACAAAGGGGATCAGAGGCACCCAAAAGCACAGTATGTAAGTTCTTCTTAGTCAAGATAATGAACAGGAGCAAGTATGCAAGGTCACGTACAAGAACAAGCTCTCTGGAGAAATGGACTGGGATGATAGGAACAGTAAGAACCACTGTTACCAGGAAAACAAAACAGGTAGTTGATGAATATGATAGAAGGGAGAAGAAGTGATATCATAGTGCTGAGATCGCCTTAGAAGTCCCAGATGCAAAAATTAAAACCAGCCCTTGCCCTACTAACTCTAGAGTTAAGATTCAGACCACAACAGGACCAAAATGGGAATTAACCAAGTACAACAGAAAGTATAAAAATAATTTAAAGAAAACTACACAGGTAAGGAATGGATGTGCTAGAAGGAAAAAAAAAATAATCAGGAGATAGAGCATCTTCTCTGTTTTTGTATATGTATATATCTATTTCATAAGTCGTATTTCAACTGCAGTTCATCTATTAATTTGTAAACATTAAGAGGGAAAAATACTGTTTAGGAAATGTTTGGAAGTTACCAGGTAAAACAGAACAATGAACACTTCGCTTACAGAAAGACACATTATGTATTTCTGTCTCTTACATCTTTTCTATGCAAACAAGAACAGACTCTCTGTTGTGAACTCCTAATACAGTATTTCAGTTTTCTCCTGCAGGCCCTATGCACATACAGGGTATAAAAAAAAATTAAAAAAAAAGTACATAATTTCTTTCAACTATTCAACATGATTGCCGCCTTTACCTCCCTGAGAACAATTTCATCTAGAATAATCTAAAAGGCTTACACTACAATACAAACTACCCGGTAATTTCCACATTTGCAGACTCTCAGGTATGATGCAATCACCCCAAATACTGGATGCTGGCAGCCAGTAATCTGTTCGAAAGTGCACCACTGATATTTATCTAAGCCTCCTTTTAAATGATGAGGAAAAGTTCCTGATCTTAACACAGCTTTTGGCTACAAACTGATATCAACAGATTACAAGGGCTATCAAGTATTAAACTCTAACAGCACTTCATGACACATGCAGAGGTCTCCACATTATGCTCTTCTGCCCTCCCCGCTCTCCCAGTTCTCTTGGAATTCAAGCTTTTTTTTTTTTCAATTAATAACCAGTGGTAGAGCGTAAACATCAGACACTCTTCCTGCACTAACCACACACGCATTGTCATCACACTACCTTTCGCACTGTACGACTACAAAGCGACCAAGCCTATTTCAGCATTTATCACAGCTTATGGTTTAACTACGAAAGAGTAAACACTTTGCTAATATCTTGTGAACTATGCGAAAATTACACATTCTTTTTCAGTAAGCACAAGCAAATCAGCCTCAAAGTTGCAATTAATCTTGTAACAATTTAAGAAACATTCTTCCTCTGACGTGCATAGATAGAAGGCTTCTGGTTTTGAGTATAGACACAAAATTTATCCACTGAAGAACACTGAGAAAAGGCTGCCCATCACAGTTCTGGTAAGTGATAACAACAGCAACTTTAAGAGAAGGAAATCAAGTGTAGTACTGGCAAATTTCTGGTTTGTAACACCTTATTCACACACTGACAAAGGCACTTCACAAGGAAATAACCCACAGTTCTCCTGTGTCATCATTAAATTAAGGATCTAAAGGGTCATTCACCCAAAGTTATCTTATTTTTTATTACAGAATGAAGATGCCTTTGCATTTTGATTATAATCTGTACCAATATCAATCTTAAGTAAGATGGATTGCATTTACTTTATACATCACTTAAGCATATAAAGTACCGCATTTCAGAGATCAGATTTGTTCTTCCGGGATTTTTACGCATAATGCAAAATTTTATCACTTGCTTGAGGTCAAAAACTGCCCCATCTACTGGACATAACTGCCCAAACCATTCACCCGAACTGCAAGTCGGCTCGATGCAGCAGTCTATAATGCACTGCCTCCACCTGCTGTTGGAAAAAACACTTTTAAATACATGTTTTGAGCACAGGATAACTGAGTTCCTTCCTATTTTACTTTGTCAGAACTAGTGCAGAAGACAGTTTCTTCTCCATCTATTAAGGTAATAATTTAAACCAGAACTGGGAGTAGGGAAAGCCAGTACATTTAAGCAGTAGTAGTTGTCCACTTGCACTCAGGAGATTGAAAGATTTCTAGCGAGGAAAGGACCCTACCCCCTCCCCACAGGTACCCCCTATCATAGAGAGTCATAATTCAGCTTCTGACAGCTGCATTCTTCAAACGTTTCAAAGCGTGACAAAGAGGTGCTCAAAGTTATTCAGACATTCAGCTACAAAGAACAACTAAACCATTATTTCCGGCAGAGACAGGATACAGCAGTACAAGACAAACTGAGAAAAGCGATGCTCACTACATCACCTTAATGGCAAGGGAAGTGTTTTAAAAGCATCTAACAATTTGATCAGGCTTGCAGGCTTCAAAAGAAATATCCCGACAAGTCTGTTTTGGCACGATATCATCATTGTGTCGACATCTATGGCAGCATGAAGGAAAAAGCCAATATGAGATGAAAAAAATATTTTAATTTTAGAGGAAGACAGCAGCGTAACTCAAAGACAGGTTAAATATTTACGTATGGCAGGAGTCCAAAGCAACCCTCAAGGCTGCAAGCATGGACAGATGACAAGAACATGGTTGTCAAGAAGTTACAAATAAGAGTGCTAAACAGCTCAATAAAAGCAGTCTTAATTGACATTTGGCAATTACACCTATAAATAGACATCACAGAGACACAGATGAATGAATAGTTATACTGTGGACAGATATTTAAAAAAAAAAATCAAAACTGGGTACATGAGAGCTAGGGAAAAAAAACTGTCAGAGTTAAGATGCAAAATTCAATGCTAAGATTCAACTATGATAAGGGAACACTGAACAGAGTGAAATACGGAGCAAGGATACCAGAAGCCAAATTCAAAGGCAGAGCATGAGAAGTCCAAACACTGTTACAAGGAGCACAACTAACTCTGGGGAGGGGAAAAATAAAAATCAATTAAAAAAAAAAAAGAAAAAAGGAAAAAGGAGGTGCAGGTGTTTCACATGATAAAAGATATGAATGATAGTGGAAAAACATTTTCAAGTGAGAGCCCAACTTGATAACTCATTTCCAGTCTTATTCATCTATCAGCAGCCAGGTTTGCACAGCTTCCAAGCAAAGAACAAAGCCTATCTGTGAACTCAGACTTCAGCAGCAAGATGAGAATGGGGCTTTTTATTTTTCGGTGATAATGTAATGTTAATAGCAGTAATCTATAACAACATTAAATGGCATTTCACTCTATGGGCTTCAAAAAGCACCAGGACCTAGAATGAGGATGTAGTTTATACAAGTCAAAATGCAAATAAAAGGACAAGAGCAGAACACGTAAATATCCTATCTCCTCCAAAAACAACCTAAATATCTGTTAGTAAGTAACACTTGTCTTTGAAGATGGGAGAAAAGCTCACACTATCTTGTGCTTTTGGTTTTCATTTTCAAGTATTATTCCAAATCCTATCAAAAACTACCCAGCTCTTTTTAGAAAGATAATGGCTAGAAAACAGTTCAGTCACAGCAAGTTTTGCTCTCTTAAAAGGAAAAGGTTTTTTGCATGTCTCGGGCTCTGGGGTCACTTAAACACTGATAAGGTACTATGTATTGATTATAGAGTATTTTGATAAACTGACTGATCAACAAAATGCTTAACACACCTACATGAGTGCCTATTAAGACTTTTATGCATATAAATTTAATGTTGAACTTCTGCTGAATCTTCAGCCACAATTCAGACATAATTCAGGAGATAAACATGTGAGCGGTAAGACCAGTAAATGCAACTCGATCATCCCAACTACTTTAGTGTAGGACAGGCTAGGAAAGGCACACAAAACTTGATCAGCCACGTACTCACTCACCTGAGGGTATTAGGGAATCTCTCTCAATAATTCTGGCTGATGCCAAGTCACTGATGATATACTGCAATCTCAAGTGTGTGAACACCGACAGGAACGCATTCCCCTGTTCTGATTCCAGGAATGCAATGTCATCCTCAAAATCTGCAAGACAGAGCACCTATATTACAATCTGTGTTCCTAAATATTTTCCAGACCCTATTTATATTTGAGATTGAGTTTTAACTTATTGATCAGAGAAAGTTATTATGGACAGGCAAATCATCTTTTGCAGCTAAAATTAAGAAATTACTTACATTCAAATCCTTTCAGCAGAAACGTTAGACCAAACTTTTCCTCTTTTGAAACACACTAGTGCCTTCTAGTGAGAAGGCAACAAAAGCTTATCCTAACTGAACAATAGCAAAAGCAACAAAGCAAAAATAGTGACCACGTCTGCTCACTTGAAAACATGTGGACAAAACAGTGATAAAGCTATGTGCTCACTTGACAACACGTGGACAAAACAGTAAAAAAGCTATCAGTGCTGAGAATCTGATGCTGGGGACTGTTGGCAGAGGCAAGCCTTCCCAGAGAAAACAGGAGAAAGTTTGGAAGTGGAGGAAGACTATCGTATTTCACTTCTAACCAGCATCTTCCACAATCCAAGGCCATGCCAATTAATCCTACCTTTCCTACGCTTGGCAAACCAGGCATCAGCTTCGGTTAGGAGTTGTTTCAAAGACCCATTCCAAGAAGGCACTAGCTGAAGGAACATCCACTAGGTAAAATAAACAAAAACTCTAGTGAGTTAATTGAAGAAGTTTTCAAATAAGTAATACATACGTTATTAAAGGGACATTCTCATAATGCATTCATTCCTACAAAGATTCTGATACTCTATTAAATACTTTCAGTAAATCCCAAAAAGCCTAAAATTCTCATTGCATTACAAATCAACTACTACTCAGGAGTTCAACTTCATAAAGCCCCAGCCAGCCCCTTTGCTAAGTACCTTTTTGAGAGCAGTATACACATCCATTTCCACTTGCATTACAAATAGGTTAGAAGAGCTAATCAGCTGTTTCATGAGGTTTATGCTGAAAAAAAAAAGTCGTGAGAGTTCCATAAGACAATATAGACAAAAACAAGAAAGCAAGCTAGGTAACAAGCAACCATCAATAGCCTAGAAAGTCATTTGTAGTGAGCTATATAATTTGGAAGAAATTGTACTTCATCACTCAAAATTAACTGAAGCCTGAATACCTGAGTTCTTTGAAGAGTTCAACACTCTGGTGAGTCATCAGGTTATTCAAGAGCCATTCAAGGCACCTAGATTAAAAGCAAGGAATTAGCACCTTCATTTTTTTCCTTATGTATGTCAACATTCCTGCAACAGTTGCTCAGGCTCACAATGCCTGATTATGTCTTGCACGATTTTGAAATACTGCTTTAACCCGAGACATGAATGCATAAAAATATGAAAAAGTTATTTCAAAAACATGAAGTTTACCATAAAATTTTCAAGATTTTCTGTAACTCAAAGTTGCATTTAGTTTCTCTCAGGGTACAGTGAAAGTCAAATTCAAAGTACTATTAATGCCACAAAAAGCTCTGAGAACACACTAATTCACAGCAGAAGGAAACAGTTAGCACTAACCTCAGCATTCTGCTCCCAAATGTGTAATTATCCCTCCTAATTAAGATAAAGTTAAGCTTAAGTTCTGAATATTAAAGCAGTTTGCGATAAAATAGTCAATGATGACAAGTATAATTTCATTGTCACACCGAAGACCAAACATACTGACTTTACTAATACACTTTAGTAATTAATTCATTCACAGCACAGGCCAATCAATCTACCATAATCTACACCAATTTTAAGGTAACTGATTATAGTAGAAACTCAAAAACCAAATAGGACAAGCAGAGCCCAAGTCAGATAGCTTTAAAAAAAAATAAAATTAACTTGAGCATTATTTTACGGTTTGTGAATTCACACTTTTAATTAGCAATGTACAAAGCAGCTTGGAGAAAGTAATTCTTACTTTTTCTTGACAGAGTCTAACCCGTATGTCCCCGCTGAATTATAATAACCACACACAGTTTTTGCATTAATGGTTTCCTTCATTGTTTCGCCACATTGCTGGATTAAGCCATCCTGTGGGGAGGAAAAAACCCACAAATATTCAAAGTTTTAATTTCCCAAGGAAGTGTCAAAGACTCTGCAGTTCATACAAATTCAGTAGTTGTTCAGGCATGAAAAGTCACATGTGCTGCAGTGACCTATGCTGTGCTACCCAGCAAATTTAAACCAACGTTCCTCAGAAAAATAGATTTTTTCTTAAGAATATATCACGTGAAAGAAAAGCTTAATGAATACCTTCAGGGTATGTGCTGGTTTTGGCTGGGGTGGAGTTAATTTTCTTCATAGTAGCTGGTATGGGGCTACGTTTTGGATTTCTGCTGAAAACAGTGTTGATGATAATACAGGGATGTTTTTGTTACTGCTGAGCAGTGCTGACACACAGTCAAGGCCTTTTCTGCCTCTCACCCCACCCCACCAGCGAGCAGGCTGGGGGGGCACAAAAAGCTGGGAGGGGACACAGCCGGGACAGCTGATAAAGCTGGGGGAGAAAGGAGGAAGGGGGGGACGTTCAGAGTGATGGCGTTTGTCTTCCCAAGTCACTGTTAGGTGTGATGGAGCCCTGCTTTCCTGGAGATGGCTGAACACCTGCCTGCCCATGGGAAGTAGGGAATGAATTCCTTGTTTTGCTTTGCTTGCATGCACGGCTTTTGCTTTACCTATTAAACTGTCTTTATCTTAACCCACAAGTTTTCTCAGTTTTACTCTTCTGATTCTCTCCCCCATCCCACTGCAGGGGGAGTGAGTGAGCGTCTGTGTGGTGCTTAGTTGCCGGCTGGGGTTAAAGCACGACAGGGTAGAACAAATGAGCTGTTAAAACATATTTTAATCTACTTCTAGATATGATTCTCAAAGCGGCGCTTAATATTACAACTGAATCTTAGTCATAGCATTTTTAAGTAAAACCACTGCATTATGTTTGGGTTTTTTCCTCACTTAGTCTGAAAAGATGATTCATTTCTCTGAGTGAAACAGTACATGTGTGAGTATATTATGAACTGTTATCTTTATCTGAAAAGAAAGCATAAAAATATTGTATATTTATTACTTACAAGCTGCAGCATGCAGGCTGCTGCTAAAAGTGCAACTACTCGACTGGGTTTTATTAACACATCGTCTCTATACAGTGAGCCAAAAGCCACCTGTAGAGCTGAAAAGAGTACAAGTGTCAAAGGCAGGACGTTGAGCCCGGATAACTAAAAGAACTCTTAAATATAACCAAACCACTTGAGTACACACATTCTCTACAATCTTATTTGCTCTGGATAAAAAGCTAGTATTTACCAGTCCAAGCACACACACAAACACAAAACACGGCATTAACCAATAAAATACAGTCCTTTTCACTATTTAAACAAAATAATTCATCTTAAAACAGCCACCAAGTCATGCCACGGAGCAATGTGGAGAGCAGTAAAACTAGATAAAAAGAAGCTAAACCTCATGATCCTTCTCTGCAATTGATCACTAGGATAATGTTGAGATATTAATATGAGGTTACAAGTTCCTCTGTAATTCTTCTGAAAAACACTACTTCTTCACTCCGTGGTACTTGGAACCATAGCAAAACATTCTGCCAACTCACATCGGTCCCCTGCGAGCACCCCACTCGGTAGCTTTTCAAGACCAGACAGAGGAAGATGTGATTCACACGCTAACACTTGGGTCTCCACAAGAGTTGCATACATTGATCTCAAAAGCCCCGACGCCAAAACAACAGGACAAGCGGTTGCTTTTCAGCTGCTCTTCCCACCTCAGAGGTACAAAAATGAATTAAACTCTACTGGTGACCCGAGTTAAGCTCAAAACTAAATGAGCACAGAACTCATTCTCTCAAGTTTCTTATTAACTAGTTTGGAAATTATTCTTAAAAAAATATATTTTCAGTTATTTTTTGTCAGGTTCAACTTAACCTCTACCTTCAGAGTTTATGTTAAAATAAAAGCTTCCCACTTACCTTCTATATCAATATTTTGGTCAGGAATCTCCAACTCTATGATGTTCATGCTAGATTCTTTCCAAGATCCACTGAACATACTGGAAAAGTAGCCTGACTATATGAGGGAAGATGAGAGAAAAAGAACTCAAGTAAGAGATTTCATTCAAATTAAAACTGTCAAAAGCAGCACATGGAACAAAAAAACATTAATATTTACCTTTATGCAGAAAAAAATGTACTAAGGGAACTTTTCACAAGCTAAAACATTCCGACATACTTCAGAAAGGGCTAATTGTAGTTGCTCTATTTCTGAAAGTGAAAATGCATGTAGAAAATTTGGACTACATGTCTGTAATCAAAGTAAAGAGCTTTAAAGGGCCATAAAAGCCACATAAGCTCTTTTCCTACAAACCACATCACCAATGGGGATATAATTAGTCCAAGAATTAAGTCCTTAATGTAACCAGCAGACAACAAATCCTGCAGGCATTAGGGAATGCCAGTTCAGGTATTAGAGAAAAAATAAAATAAAAAAAAAAGCAAAAGCATAAGCATGCAAGACATACAAATTAATGTACAAGGTTGTAGTCTCATACCAAGGACACATACACATACACCATTTATGTAAATATACCTTTTATTATAAAGTGTAAGGAATATAAAACTAGAATTTGATAGGTTTCCATCCAAATGAAGTGAAATATACTGCTCTACTAGGATTCATGATTTTCCTTCTCAGCAGCAGATGTGCCCATTATGAGATGCTATCACTCACTGAAGTTTACCTGAGAGATCAAAAAAATAAAGTCTATTTGTACAGCACCACATTCCCTGGCCTCTTAACTCAGCATTTCAACTCAGGGCAGCAAATAACATAAAATCTAATTTTGATTTTATTTGATTATGTAAATATTTCTACACCTTCGGCATATCCCCTAACTATGATGACATACAACACACCACTCAAAACCAGGACCTTATTCATCTTACCAATCCTCATGAGGCTACCTTAGCTTTGCCATGTAGATCAACTCCTCAATTTCATGAGAATTTATCATTTTAGTAAACAGGACCAGAAAAAGGAAATCCTCCATTTCTCATATCTGCCATTCACAGGTAGAGCAGCACCTTACTGTCATTTATCAAACTAAATGCAGTACCTTGAGAGACTAGGGAAACAGAAACATTCGGACTGAGATAGTCTGCTCAGCAAGGCAGAGGAGGAGTCATAACTTCATTAAGAGAGAGTTATTTTTAACACCCAAAAATATTTTACCTATAGTAACATAATTCCAATGACAGAGCATGAATTGAAATAGAAACCTGACTTACGAGAACGGTTAACTTAACCTCAAAATTTCATCTCACAAGAACATCACTTGTACAACAAGGCCTCTACAGAACAAAATCGCAATTTTCAAAGTCTCTTAAAAAGCATCCACGGAAGCGATTTAATATTCAATTTTAGTCATCAACCCACACTAAGTTTCAAGGACTAGCTTCACGAACTTGAGACGTAGCAACAACAGAATCACGACGACGATTAAAAACCATCATCGCCAACAACGGTCTAAGGATGAACCAGCAATGTACCCACCCTGTTTATGCCGCACAACGTCAGTCTGACTGTCCAACCCACTTATATCCTCCCTTTGTTATATAGAGTCAAAAGTGAGCGGACAATGAAAGCTGTGTCTGCCAGCTGTCCTCCCTGGTCAAACACACCCACTGTTCTGTCCAGAGATGGCTGCCACCGGTCAATCTTGGGCTATATACAAATGACTGCCCTCATTTTATGCTCTTTAAAAGGTTCTAACGCACATAAAAGGCTTTTTCCTACAAGAAAGCAATGAAATGTCCCTCAGGGTGGCCAATGCAAGGAATTGCTGTACCTGCACTGGAATCATGGCTTTAACACAACAACAAAAAAATCAAGAATTCACACCAGTGAAACTGCATTCAACCTGCCGAGCATCTCGCAGCGACATCTGCACCTTGTAACACATAAAACTGCTTTGTGTTTGACTACAGCTAACAAAGAAGTGCACACGTTTTCAGGTATAGTACCTGACGTTACTTTCTCTTCTCGCTTCAAATACATTGCTTCCAAGGTTAGACTCCCACTTTAAAGTTAACAGCACAACTGAATTAGACATTTCAAGACAAAGCCATGGTTTCTCCCCACTTCTGTCACAGGAAAAGTAATAAAGAGAACAGACAGTAAAGATAACAGTACCTCTTCACTCCCAGAACACAAAAAGTAACACCTTAATACAAGCCCAAAATAAAATGCTTGTAGAAACAGCATCTTTTTTGTAGGTATGCACTAAGATTTATTCCTTTTTAGAGCTTCTGTGCATACCTTTCTCATGCAGCAGCAAGAAAGCCTTCATCCAAGGATGAAGGCTGCATAACAAATACAGAGACCCAGCTCCAGCAATTTCACTTCAGGTTCCTATACTTGAGTCCCAATGAAGAGCAAAATTGAACTGGGTTAGCATGCGCTTTACAAATCTATTCTGGAAGTGCTTTCTTTGCTCTACAATAATATTAACATCGCAGGAGACTCTCAGCCATTTGTTTAGCAAACAAGAACATGTTCTCAGGACATCAAAAGACAATTTTCAGGACTGTTTTCACAAAGGATGCACCAAAGTTAAGAAGAGTAGATTAAAAAAATTAAATAGCAAGAGACAGAAGCAAAGAAACTTTTCAAACACGAAGCTACAGCTACGCTTCCTAACATTACTATCAAAAGCACAACACAAGTTGTTTAACCGCATCCACAGAAAGAGTGACAAGTCAGAAATATAAGGAAGAAAAAAAAGAAAAAAGCTCAAGTCACACTTCACATTTACCAGATATTCTTTTATTAAAAATACAGTTTCTATTGCGAGTAAGAAAGAAGCCACTTACCTGACACAAATATATCTTATGCAAGTTCCACTCCTCTCCCAGAGCACAAATTTTGATATCGCTGTTCTCCCCATTCAGAAACAGAGTCTGATAAATATACTTAGAGGTGCTTTTCAATTTTTTCCTATACAAAAAGGCAAACAGAGATACACTCCTTCAAATTTTTCTGTTACAGAAGCAACACCAAGTATGAAGTACTCGGCAGGGTTTTTTCGTCCCCATA
>NW_008794711.1:79006-79209 GCF_000699145.1 Aptenodytes forsteri
GCCTGCTGCTGGACCTTTCCAAAGGAAACAAGAAACTAATCCCTGCCCCAGGCCCACCACCAACCTCACAACAAAAACCTTTTCCCTCCATCTCCCCGCCACCTCCTTCCCGCACGACAAGCCCCCCGAAGACCGGGCTCCGTCCTCGAGTGTCCCAACCCCTGCCCCCATAACCTGGCACCCACCCCCGGCCTTGCCAGGCC
>NW_008794711.1:79724-95360 GCF_000699145.1 Aptenodytes forsteri
TGTCGGCGGCGGGGTCGGGGGGGGGAGCCCCCGCAGGGGGATTTTGGGGTGCAGCAGTCGGGGGTCCCCGGGATTCCTCCGGTACTGCAGGAAAAAGCAATAGCGCAGCCCAATGCAGCGCCCCAGCGTCATCTCAGCTCTTGCTTGGCGGTGGATGACCGAGAGGAACCGTCTGGGTTATCGAGCTGCAAGCGGGAGCAGCAACAGCAGTGCAACTGCAGCAGCTGGGGGGGGTGCACGGCTGCACCCCCAAATCTGCACACACCCCCACCACCCCCGCCGGTGATTTCCCCCAGACACAGCATGGTTATGGGATTTTATAAACCATTTCTCAAAGCGCTGCTGGAGGGGGATTTACAGCATTGCTGTGCACCGGGCGCGCAGAGACGGGGGCAATGGATTTGCCTCTTTCTAATGAGCAGGAGACTTCTCCCCCCGTAGCAGTGTTACACCCGACCGGGCAGGGCCCTGGGCCCCCCGCTCTGAGGCTGAAGAGCCGAAAGACACCTCCCTGCAGCATCCCCCCACTTAGCTGGTGTATGGAGGTCCACGCACGGGAGAAAAAGCACTTGCGGAGCACAGAAGTTGAAAAAACAAGGACGCCGTTATTTCACGTGGCCTCTCCCAGAATACACAATCATGGCAGAAGGTACAGAAACAAATTGTTTATTCATCTTTAAAAAGTCAGCAACATAACACAAGGCATTTAAACACAAAACCAAGCCTGAGCTCATCTGTTAGCCCATCATACTGGGTAAGAAAATTTTTCCTTCACGGAGCAGAAGGCTTCAGTAGAACTGGAAAAAGCTCTGCCTCCTCTCCCACCAAAACTAAGGAATGTATCTCAAATTACAGCACAGGGAGCAAGAAAGAAAATTATTTTATTTGAGGCCACAGAAATATCTCCTATTCAAGCCCACAGTAGCCTAATTTAGAACAAAATGAGTGACAGAATTGGGTTTAGGCCATATCGGTATTTGTGCCTTCAAATTCTAACCTCAGTGTGATGCCTTCAAAACAGGATTATATACCAACAGCTAAAAAAATATAAATTGCTAAGCCAAACGAGAACCACATTTTTGTAGTGAAAACAACGGTCAGCTTAACAGGCAGTTGTGTAGGGTCTGGGGGAAAAGTCTCTTCCAGAGGTTGGTATGGAAGTCCAAGTCAGGCATAGGCACAAAAACTGGACCCTCTAACAGTAGTGTTACCCAGGGCTCCAACCAGCAAGCGCTGGTGAGATTTGGCGAGCTACCCCAGCACAAGGCATCCCAGTCTAAGGCATCAGGTAGTGCTGATGAGATGCATTTTTGGGGACAGGTCATTCCTTAAAAGGCACCGTTCTAATGACATCACTTTATCCAGAGGAAGGGTTTGTAATATAACCCTGATTATTTATACTCCCATGAGTCAAGGAATACAGATGAAGAATACAGGGCTGACCTGTAACCAGGGCAGCAAATTTTTTCTGATGTCACCAGTGACATCTTCCCTACCTACAGATCTATAGGCAACCTATACATAAAGTGCAGCAAGGCTGTTAATGCTCCACACGAACAGAGGGCAAGTTAAGATCTAAACGTGCTTGTATTTTAGATGTTTGATTTCTTTGTGTTTTAATTATCTTGCAAAAACTGAAGCAAGCCTGCGTTCTGCACTCTCCATTATCGATGAGGTTAATTTTTTCCCTGTGCAGCCTCTCACATTCTGCATCCAAGTTTGCTTCAGTTGATAAGTTTTGCTGGTGAATGCAACAGCAAAGGGACAGCTTGTCAGGAAACAATTTAGCTTTTACATATTTGGTTATAGCATTCTGTTTAAGATGGGCTTTACTAGCCCAATTAGTAGACAAATGGGTGTTGCAAGCATAAAAGGGTCAACCCGAATGGCCATCATCTAACCAGAGCATTAACTAACCTAAGTCAATACTCAGCAATTAATAAGATATTTGGGAAAAATTAAAAAGAAAGAAATCGTTATGATCAACTGCTTCCCATCACCCAGGCAGCACACCAGGCATCCTTTAATCCTCCCCACCACAGAGTCTGAGCAGAACTTTCCTATAGTCTCCTGAGCAGTCTCCCTAGAGAGAAAAGAAAAAAGGAATGCAATTAGATTTACAGCTCCATACAAGGCTGGATTCTTCCCAGCACATACGATTTGTTGTAGGGTTTGTACCCTCTTTGACAATTTAAGAACTAAGAATGTTCAGGAACATTTTCAGTACATAAATGTAAAGTCTCCTTAATTGCAGCTCCTCTAAAATACCCAATAGGTGTCAGGTGGGGACCTGTCTCCTTTAAGCTGCTTTGTTGGATTTGCTAATCCAACTCTTTGTTTCTAACACTGAAAAAGCAAATCCAACTCTTTGTTTCTAACACTGAAAAGCTTACCTTAATGAAGGAGTAGAGCGATTTCCCATACATGGTCAGGAATTCCCTTCTGATATCCAGCATATCTATTTCAGAGCGGGACACCATCACTCGGATCAGCGTGTTGTCATCTGTTCCCAAGCCCTAAAGAAATAAACCAACCACGTACAACTACAAAGCCTTTTGGATAAATGAGTGACAGACACAAAGGTTTTATCACTTAGTCTTCTGTGGGATCTGTTCCTAATCAGAGCATTTTTGCATTAGTGGAGTGATCCACTAGCAGCTCGCTGCCGGGTAAGAATATTGCTCTGAGCTTCCTGAGGGAAAAGACGTCCATATAAAAGGCTCAGACTTCCCTCCCTCCCCCCCCCCCCCCCCCCCAGTTAACGGCAGAGTTTCTCTTCATCTAATGATTACTGTAATGCTACTGACTTGAGCATAGGAAGGCAAGGGGAGAAAAAAAAAATAGCAATCTCACACCAAAAGGTCTTTACCTTCATGGATTTATACAGTCTTTCAGCAAAATATGCAGGTTTATTTCGCACGCACTTTACTGTAAGGGAGACAAGAACAACAGAATTAAGGTCAATCGAAATGGAAGGAGAAGGTCTTCCAAACCTTTATAGCACTTTCTCAGTGAAGGTGTTTATTCTGTAAAGATGCAATTCAGGGCCAACAAACAGCAAGTACAGTGCAGACATCCGTAGTCAGTGACCTGCTGTAAATCCGTGTCTCTGTGCCCAGTGCCCAGTAATATTTTCTTTAAGGCTTTACTGCTTCCTGACAGCAAATGTCAGCTACCAAAGCATCACTTGGGAAAGCAAACAGTATCATAAAGCACAGAGCTTTCTCACCCGATTGTATCTGCAAAGAGTAAAACACTGTGGCTTGCAAACAGTATTTGCCTCCTGAAGCTATGTAAACAGCCAGCCAGGGCAAGATACAGTATCTCTAATTATTTAATTACTTTGTAGACAAAGTTTAAAAGCAGGGCACTCACCCACAGCTAACAAAGCATCTTCGAGGTCTCCTGACATCTCAGATTTAATGCTGTCTGTTATGTCCTTATCAGCAATCCCTCTGTATGCATCAAAAACTAGGAGGAAGAGTCAGTGATAAAAAGAGAAAGTGAGATGCTTCAGGGCATACAGTGTGTAAACCACCAAGGATCACTTTGCAAGATCAAGCTCCTCGTACTCTGTACGAACATTGCACCGTTATTGTGACATTGTAAGCTAAAATCAGGGCTGTCCCACAGAAATAATTCATTTTAATTGTCAACTGTCTTGCTAATTGGCCTACCACTGCTGCTAGCATTTTTGAGAACTGCTAGTTAATGATGGCAGTTTAAATGCTTAGCTCTGCCCCAATGGGAGTCACACTTCATTATCTCCAATTTACAGGCTGGAGCAAGTTGTACTGTTGTTTTTCTCAAGTCCCTTTTTGTCTCAGGAGGGAATAAAACAGTCGTAAAGAATCAAATGCAACTGGGCTCTAGGATACCTGCTGTATCAGGAAGAGTTCACAGTCAGTTAACGGGCAAGTACAAAGCTCCTACAAAAGTATCATCCTCAAACAAGGAAGAAAATCCAGGACACCGCAGAGGGTCCTACCTCTCAGTAGGTGGCATCTGTTCCGTGTACAGAGGATGGTCATAAATTGTACCTCATCTGTTCCCCATTTCTTCTCCCCAGCTTCATACAGGCACTTGAAGACATTATGAATAGACAAAGTAAGGCTAATTGAGAAGACCAGGTGTACAGAACATGAGATTTTTTACTTCCTCGGTGCTTGAGCACTGCTGGCCTGTGGCTTGTCTAGATCACAGATATATTCCAATAAATACTAACCAAGCGCAGCAACTCTCAACTGAAATGTCATCTCCTCTCCCAAATACCCAGCCTGTCTAGACACCTCTCACCAGAGAGTTGCAAAGGAGGCTAGAACCATTATCCCCATTTTACCGGCTGAGTCAGAACAGTGAAGAGGCTTCTTTAAGGGTCAAAACTGAGACTAGAGCCCAGGTCTCCACCTAGGGCGCTGCTACCTAGCATAGCTTCAGGCTTATGGTTCTACCTTGAAAAAGAAATTTGGTCTAGAAAAAGCAAGGATTCACCACGCATCACATGTACAAGAACAGACAATTCTTGCAAGGAAGCAAATTGCTACACACCTGAGCATCTTGCTGAGCAAGGGCATCATCCACATACATTCCCTCATCTCTGTTTCCCTGCAGAGATACAAGGATGAAAGACTCATTTCACCAGAGCAACTAATGGAAGCAAGTCCTGCAAATTCCCCATTCAAAACGAGTTACTGGAGATGCATAATGAGATCCTTAAAATTGAATAGTAGCTTACGAATACAGCAAAATATGGCTCACATGCGATTTGTACTTCCTTTTGAAATGAGCAGCAATCCACTTTAACCAGGCCATTTTAAAAAGAGCACGTGGCATTAATGCATACCCAGAGTCAGACTCCTCTCCCTGCAGAAGCTGGGTGTGAAATGCAGGCGAGGTGAAATGCAAGATAGGTGAAACAAAAGCCAGCCTGAAACACCTCATCACTGAGGTGAGAGGCATGTCCGTCAACAACAGGAAGATTCATCCCCATTTCCCTTAGCCTGGACTTACCGTCGCAAGGGACACGAGGATTCTTCGAAACATGGAAGATGTATCAGAGACAATGTCCTCCTCGAGGGTATGGCCATATTCTAGCAAGAGCACACACACATATGACATCTGTTAGTAACAGGCCCACCACCTGGACACTGTCCACAACATTTGCCAGCCGCAAGCTAGGTAAGTGTATAACTCTGCTCAGAGCTCTAAAATTCACCGTAGCAGTCCAGCCATCATATTTAGTGCTACAGGGCAAAATTAAGAAGCACAGCCAGTATAAAACTGGCAATAGATCCACACGTGGACAGACATCCAACTGATAGACGTAACCACCCCATCCCATTTTATTTACACTGATTCAATTTCTGGGTGAAATTCTAATCCTGGAGGCTGTTAGCAGTCCTGCTGTTGACACCTGTTTAACTCAGAGGTTCTCTCTGGACAAACGGCAATAGTTGTATTGGCTGATTTGTCACATTTAAAGGCTAACAGACCCCTCTCCTTCCTCTTCACATGTCCATGCATACACACAAGTGACTTTCCAGTCAGTATGATAATGGCTTGCAGTTTGCGCTACATACGAAGTTTGTAGTTCTCATTAATGCGCCGAATCTCTTCGTTTGTGCGAGAAGCCAGAATTTCAATCAGGCAACCTTCATCTGTTCCTGCCCCCTAGGGAATTGCAAGGACAAGATCCAAGATTATGACAACTGTTTCGATGTGCAACTAGGATTTTTTTTTAAATTATATAAGTTAATAATAATAAATTAATAGTAAATGTATAATTATGCCATATCATACTAAATTGACCAGGACTTAAGCAACATAAAAGGAAGATTTCCAAACCTTCAGAGCCCTCCTCAGTTCATGCACATCGTACATGGTGGTAGGAGTCATCATACCAATGATCACCCTTTCAAAATTCCCATTCAGCTCAGACTTCAAGTCATCAATCAAATCCTAGAAGACGGAGAGAAGAGAAACGAGTTGGGAGAAGATACAGCCTTTGAGAACAGAAAGAACTTGGTCACCACTTTTCTTCATGCTCCAACTCTCCTTGGATGAACAGTTGCTCTGAAGTGAACACGACCAAAATAAACTTGGCCAGGGAAAGCTTGTGCTAACCTTACCATTGTGGAGACTAGGATGTTGTTCACATTTCACCCAAGTGACATAACCCCAAAAATGTCTGCATCTCCCAGTTAAAGCCACAGTCGCTAATCTCTGAAGACCACCTACCCTGCCAATACTGCTTTTATAGGTGATCAGAACTTGCTGACGTTGGGAAACATTTAGTTTGGTCAAGATCTCGATGATGGCATCTTCATCTGTGCCTGGAAGAAACCAATGGAAACCAGTCAGGCTGCTTGCACAAGAACCAGAAACATGCTCTGGTCTTGTCCAGAGTGTGCCATTAGCCATCTTCTGTTCCTTACACAACCTGGTTCTCAACAGCACTGGGGACTAGATCAACATACAGAATTGCCTCAACCCAGCCAGCGGCGTGGCAGTACCACACCGTAGGAGAGACAAGAACCTGACTAAGGACGTTTTTGTGGCCAAGACTTGGATTTCAAGGTGTGTTCAAGTCTCAGCCTGATCAACTCACTCGATTCCTTTCAGTGCCCTCACAGGGCAGTGGGGCAATGCAAATGGCTAGACTTCCCCTCTAACAAACCGCCAGACAAAACATTCCCAATGCTGGGGGCAGGGGGGGAAGGGTTTAACTGTGGGAGACCAACTTACCAAATCCCTTCATAGCCTTCCTTAGTGCCTGTGCTTCTTGCTCAGCACTGAAACTCGAGACCCCCTTGATTGTTGCCTAAACCCACAGGAGAACAGTTATCAAAGGCAGACTCAAAGTGATACATACATACAGTAGAGTTGAATTAAAAAAAAAAAAATCAAAAGATGCAAACACAGTGATAGCAAGTAAAGCCCACCCACCAAACATGAGTGATTTTATATCAGGCTTCCATCCTATCCTAAAGAGAAACAGTTTGTTCTAGAGGGACTTCCCAGCCACATAAGAAATAAGCCACAGGGACACAACTAAAAGGAGAAAATATCTTCATATAGCTGCCCATGGAGTATCAGGTTTCCAATTAAATAATGGCAAGCAGCCTGACATCTCTGTTCAGTCTAGCTAGGGCTTCTTCCCAGAAGTTTTCCATGTAAATCATAGAAGAAGCTGTTCCCATCAAAGCCCTATTCCTGACTTCTCTAAGAGCAGCGAAGGACCATCATTCTGTAAAATAATGCACCAGGAAGCACAGTGTTTTGCTCAAAACAGTGATTCACAAACAGGTTTCTCCTGCCTCCTGTCCAATGCCATTTCTGTGGGACTACACTCTCTCTTACAAAGCTCTCCCTGTTCCCATGAAAATCATCAGCAAAACACTGCTTAACAGTTGTGTAGGTTAGGCTTTCTGAAACAGGCACGGGGATAACTACCATATAGATGGCTACCTTGCAGGTTGAACCTGGAAAGAATAATATGCCCAGGAAGTTTATCTGGAGAAATTAATGCTCTTTGGACTAATATCTGATCAGATTTTCCATTAACTCCCAAACTGGGAAAGCAAGTATATGTCATTCTCCTCTAGTATGAGGAAGCAGAGAGAAGCAATAAATCCCCCCCCCCCAAAGGGACGGTGACAGTGTTCTTCCTGCTGCGTCCTTATCCGAGCTACACTCCCCACATTTATCTGATCAGAGCAAACGCTTGGCACAGCGTGGTACAGGAAACACGCACACTCACCATCGCTCTCGTATTTGGTCAACCTGTTACTGTTTGAGTCCCCAGGCAGTTAGACAACTGTAATAAAAAAACAGAGGGAGTGTTAGTTTTCTAGCAAATAATTAATAGAATATACCTACCCTTACCAGTTAATGGGGCTGGTTAAGTAACCACCTAATTTCTCTGAGGACTAAAAGCAACACTTGAACAGCCCTACCTAACGCCCATAGCAGCATCCCTGAGTTTCCAGTCCTGCTTTGTACCGAACAAACAAAGGCTGGCTTGCAACAGCATAGGGCCAGGGCGTTCACCCTGTCTGAAGGAGGGATGTGGTGCACAAGCAGATGATTAGCAGTAGTAATTTAAGAAATTTCGCTTCTATTGCTAGCGTGACAGCCTGGCTGAGGCTACAAGGAGAAGCAGACAATGTTGCCCTGGGAGCGAAGAAAATAGACTTGATTCCCATGCCCTTCAAAACACGTCTTTGACCTTGCCAGGTGAGAGCCTGAGGATGAATTAGGGTGAGGGTGCCTGCACAGTCCTAACAGCCTTCACAGATACTCCGTGGGAGGCAGAGACAACATCAAGGTGTAGATGAGCATGCGAAGGATAACCTCACTCGAGGACTGGGACAGGAGAATTATTTTTCCCTCTTACTTAAAATCTGCTGTATTCAACATCCCCTCAGTTTGGTGCAACGTGTAATTCCTTGTAGGACTGCAATTTTAACTGACTGTTAAAGCCCTCAAAAAAAAGCTTACTTGCCATCCCCCCCAGGGTTATTTTTTCTGCTCATAATTTTGTTTTCACGCATAGGGCCCATACATGAACACACCCAAAGTATTTTCCCATATCCCTGGTCAGTTGACAGGATGTCAAATACTAAGACAAGGTTCACTTCCCTGCAACTCAAGTTCAACACAGCATGAGCTGAGGTTCTTGCATTAAAGCCCTTAAGTAGAAGCAGTCATCAGCTGCTGGCATCACATCTCTCCTTAATCCTGCTCACGGTGCTTAATAGCTGCTATCAATGAGCCCAGATTGTGCAAGAACAGGAGTGTCTTTGCTCATGCTTCACATGACTCTTACAAATCCTGAATACCATCGGAGGGTGCTGTTCCGGCAAGTTAACTCTCAGTATGACATTTGCCATGGATGCGTTACACACAGGCACTCCCGAGTGCTCTCCAAGTCATCTGCACGTTATCACATCCTGTGCAGCCAGGAAATGTATGGAAAATTATTAGTGTCGAGTTTGCTTTCTTTCATATGATTACAGATTTCAGTGGTCAAACTACGACCTAGACCTCAGAAAGTCATCTTTGCTCTTCTCTAATCTTTTACAGAAATAAAAAGCCAACTTTATTTGCTTTAGCCGGATGCTAAATAATGGCTTTGAATTTCACAGATGTTTTTCTGATACAGTTTCACCATTCAGTTAGTTTACACAGAAGCAGGAATATTAGACAGGCTGGTTTAACAAGTCAATTACAGGGCAAAAGAAAGGTCAATGACCAAGGAAAAGGGGGTGGGAGGCAGAAAAATTCTGAGTGCAAATGAGCTGGCAGAAAGAAACCAAAACATGAGGAAAGGATGCATGTACTGGATTCAGGGCAAATGCTCCTGCAATATCAAATTACAACAGAAATGTCACATTGACTATTGACTGTAAGACTGCGATTTCTTCATCCAGCTTAAACGTCACTGGGAATATAAAGAGTAGAGTACTGCAAAAGGCAGCGGTGCTAACTCCACTGCGTAATCTGCAAATGCTGTTTTGTTCCCAGTATATTTCTGTGTGGTGCCACAAGAAATGAGCCACTGAAGTTACAGGTGGAAGCGCTCAGCAGTTCAGCCAGGTTCTCCAGCAATGGTCCCTGCCCCTGTAGCCCTCTTGCTCCCTTTCACAGGTGAAGGTGTCTCCATGAACGGCTCAGACTGGGGCATTAGATGAATAAAACTCTCCTACCCACCCCCTTTGCTCGTAGAGAGAGAGAAAGGAATTGCTCAGTCAGATTTGCCAGCGCTCTGCAGCTTAACACAATTCCTGGCCTGCAGCTCAAATGGGGAAAAACAGCTTCAGGATAGGAGCAACAATTAACTTTGTGTTTTGAAGAATTAAACTATGCATGCAAAGAGTCAGCTAGCTAAGGTGCCCTGGCTAACCCCTGTCCTGATGTTATTTTCTTCATCCCAGAATAAAGGCCTGAGCTAGCTGATACAGTAAACCTGGCTTAGAACAGGCTCAAAACACTGTGGCCAGATGACAGAGTGCAGGTGTATGAGGCATCCCTCCCATTATTCAATTTTTTTCCATGGATGACCTTTTCCTAGAAGGCTTTATCAGCTAATCAGGCAGTTATAAGTACACATCAATGTCCTCTAAAAGCTGAATTCAGAATAAACTTCATTTATCAGAAAACAGCTGAAACTATCGTGTGTGCTGGCCAATTCAAATCTAGGCTTGCTCTGAATCAAGTTTTCCTGACTGTGCACAGAGCGCACACAGCTCCCAGCAAGCAAAGCTCCCAACAGCTTAACCAGATATAAACACAGGTTTGTTTGGTTTTTTTTTCCCCCTCAAGTTTGAGCTCAGACATGTTGCCAGCCCTACACCTAGCATGTGGAGTGGAAAACCACTGTTTTGCGACCCATCTCCTTGCAAGGCAAACACTGGACTTGTTTGACTAGTTCTTTCATTTGGTGCACGTTTACTCCAACACAAACCCACACCCTGCGCCAGATCAGCTTTTCCATGGCTCTGCCACTGCCAGCTGTTTCCAGTGTGCTGGATACAGCCTGCTGCCTCCACAGCTGGCTGGGCTTCAGGGAGGCAGAGTGCCCTGGGGTAGGTCTG
This sequence comes from Aptenodytes forsteri, assembly GCF_000699145.1. NCBI lineage: Eukaryota > Metazoa > Chordata > Aves > Sphenisciformes > Spheniscidae > Aptenodytes > Aptenodytes forsteri. Next base: position 90,320 of record NW_008794711.1, read on the forward strand.
GGGCTCGTAGCAGGGTGACAGACCCTGATCGCAGCCCAAATTTGCAGCTCAGGAAAGGATCTCCCTTCTGCTGGTGAGCCCTGAGCCAGCTGAAATATCCCAGCACCTCCCACACGATGACCTTTGCCTGGCCACCGCCTTCAAAAGGAATAAAAATATAATACTGAGTTAGCAGAGACTTGTACTCCTCACTTCAGCCTGTGCACCCACCCAAAGCCGCTCCACAAGCCCCCTGACATGCCCTCCACACTCCAGGGCACTCCACCATCCAGCAGGGAAGACGTGCCAGCTTGGCCACGGGGCACGGCAGAAATAGGAAGCAAAACCTGCACTCCCTGTGCCTGGGAAGAGTCAGCCATCTTCCTCCTTCCCACAACCCACCTCCCCGTCCTTCCTCACCTGAGGTCTGCGCCCTCCAGGGCTACCCCAATGCCCTAATGTCTTGGCATCATGGCTCCAGTGGGGCATCCGCCCAGCCAAGGGCTGTCCCGCTACCGCACAGCCGCACTACCAGCCGCTGCGGTCTGGCAAGCAGGGACGGTGCTTGGCATCTTCCCAGGCGCCTTTAGCCACGCGACCCCTTCTCCATGCCAAAGGGGACCCCACAGTTAGTTTGGCACTCACCTGCTGTCCCAAGCGGGTGCCTTGGCGGGGATGGGGAGAGCTTTGCTCGGCTTGCCCTGGATGGCAAAGTCCCCGCCCTGGAGCGGGGTGGGACCCGCCGGCGCAAAGCAGCTTTTCTCGCATGCCTGACGGGAAGGCAATCCAACCCTGCTCCTCTCCTCTGCCCTTCCGTAAACAGTTGGTTGTAATCCAGAGAAGGGAGAGATTCCCCAGGGAGCCTCACACACATTTAGGAAATGCACATTTGGGGTTACACAGAAGCCTGTGCAAGTAAAGGTGGCCTGGCAGGCTCAGATGGCTTCTGTGCTCCCCAGCATTGCCTGTAAAAATCTCTGGGAACAGAGGGTCTCTCTGACTGCAGCCCGAGCGCACAGCCAGCGTCTGATGTCTCGCTTTATGCTGTCATGTAAAAGGGCATACCCAAGGGGGTAGCGAGAGGGACGATGGCGTGGAGCACACAGGCTACAACAGCTTTGAGCAAGAAGTCCTGTTGCTCCCCCCCACGTTGTTTGTGGGGATTTCTTACCTGTATTGTGTCTCCTTTGCTCCCACAGCACCTCTCCAGGTCTTCAGCATCGTTCCCCCTTATCTAAGAACTTTGCATCACAAACAGCAATGATTTCTGTAAGAATGGTTATTTTCATAAAGATGATTATTTTTGCCCCAATAAATGGCACCGCCCTCAAGTCAAAACACTTCAGGCAAAGGGACTTCAGTTTTACCCCGATGTGACACTGCCAGGGTCAGCCTTGGACAAGATCATGACGCTGACAGAGGGAAATCAACCTTGCAATAATACGTATCTTGTCTTCACTGTGTTTATCCTCAGGGATTTTGGTCTCCTCTGATGCCAAAAGTACAGTAATTACAACGGGTAAAGCAACCCTCTCAGGTTCTTTTTTTCCAGCTCGTACGACAGACCGTGCCTCTTTGCACATGCTCTTTTGCTGGAACAGACCTAAATTTAGCAGCTCGGCTGAAAGCAGGCTGTGCTCCAGTGAGCATGTCTGTGCAGCTGGCTTATTATAGATCCCACTGCAACTCAGTCTCCCAAAAACAACCCCACAGAGGCCAGCCGGCCAGGATCTACTCACTCCCTGCTGATGCGGGGGGACATTGAACAGAGGGTAACAGAAAAACAGGGTTCAAGCCACAGCCACTCTCTTTTTCCATTGCAGAGTCTCTTTCCTTGCAAAATCTGGCACTTTACTGCAACCAGGATTCAGTGTGGACTAGTACATATTATCAACAGTCACTAAGGAGAAACTCTTCGCTTTCCTACATCTGTTACAAGTTTCCATTCTCATCCCTTCCCCTCACGTCAGCTGTCTCCTACTCTGGGCCCATACCCACTTATTTTAATCCACCAGCAGGAGAACTGCTGTGTTTCTCCATCTTGTGTTGCCTCTGATTATTTTAGCCTGTGTATTTTCAAAAGCTGCTTTCTTCTGTTTGCTTTCCAGCCTCTTCAACCCAAGGGCTGGATGGCTCTGACACTGAAGTCAATGGTATATGCAACAGTAATTATTTAAGACCATAAGTTATTAATCCTCTTTGGAAGCTATTTATCCTTTAAATATTGCACCAATCCTGCCGTTCATGATTTGCATAATTTAACCTTTTCTTTCCCCCTGGGAAAGGCTCCAAGTAGGGAGGAATACTTGAAGATGCAAAGTGTTTGTGTGGATGTTCTTGGCCATCCAGAATTAGTCATGTAAGTGTAGTCCATTTGGAAACCAGATCCTGACTCAACTCAGCAGAGTTCCCTATAATCTTGGCTGGTTATGGATGCTGGCTCCGTAGCCATCCGATTCAGACAATCACGATTCTTTGGACCAGAAAGGAAAAAAAATACAAAGTACAAAAGCTTCTGACCATGCTGGGAGTTAGCCGCGCTTCTCTGGAAGGTGGATGGAAGGACAGGGAATTTAGGGCAATGGTTGTCTGCACCCTGTTGTACCTTGCTACAGGAGCTGCTCCCTTCAGGAAGGCGAGGGGTTGTTGCTGTAGGAGAAATTTGCTATATAAGGTTCAGAAGACAAAGCTTGGTGCCTCCAGGAGCCCTTCATCTAGGGTCTGCTCAGCTTTCAGCATGTTGTCTTCATCTCGTAAAGGATGGAAAGGCTATGGCTATCCTTAAATATCTCCAGCCTGAAGCACTGTCTAGCATAGTTTTGCTGTCCTCACATCAAAAAAGGGACAGTAATGGACAAGCCCACAGTTCCTATCACTGTAGTAAGTGACAAAGTACATTGCTTTTCTTTTCACTGATCTTTCCTGTTTGTCTCATCCATTAGTTTAAACCCTCCTGTTATAAAGCTCTCCAAATACCCAGACTTAGTTGCATACCTGCTCTGTATTCTCACTCCGTCCTGCTGTTCTCCCATCCCTACAAAAGACATAACAAAAATTAGAGGTCACAGAAAGACAGGGCAGTGTGCATTCAGTAAATAAATTGAGCTCAAGCAGCCAGCCTGTTAAGCAGGAGGTATTTATTCTAGGTCCCACAATGAGAACAGGGCTGAACCTCTCAGAAAATGGCAGCAGTTGTGTTTTTGCCCTAAGGACCTGGCCTTTTAAATTTGCACCTCAAAGAGTAGAGGAGCCTGGTGCTGGAAGGAGACATTTTCAGTGTGTCATTTGATTAGCAGGTCCCTGCCTTTACCTTTAGAGAAACGGCCTCACCTCATTCACTGAAGTCCAAATCCTGGCACTAACAAAGTCCTTAGCCAATCTCCCACAGATTTAAGTGGGGGCCAGAATTTGGGCCTTTGGGGATTATGCAGGTGTTTTCAGGAAGTTCATAAGGGAACGCTCATTTTTACACCTGAGCACCAGCAGTTTGCAACCTGCAGCCCCTGAAAATGGGGTTATTCAACTGTTGCACAAGTGCTGTCAGAGCTGCGTTGCAATGCTGTAGCTCAGTTAGACTACTGTCTCCATAGCAGCTGGTAGCTGAGGTTAGGGTGGAGGCTGAAAACCAGCACTTGCTTTTCTAAAGCACTGATTTTCACGTGCTTGTAAGAGGGTAAGAAATTCTCACATTCTGCATGTTAGTACCAGCTTAATCACAAAGTTAACTGCAGATATTAGGACTCTGCAGAGATGTAGGGGCACTTTTGACACTTAGAGCAAAGATGTCTCCTTACCTCCAGCTCAGCACTGTGTAAGAAGAAATGTCCATTTCCACAAAGCAGAGGTAGCCTCGGTGTAGAAGCAGTGGTGTTTTGGGGAAGACCCAGCCTGAAGCTTTTATTCTATTATTTGAGCAAAGCCCTTTTAACACAGAGAGGAAGGAAGGTGACAAACACACTCCCAGAAATAGGTAAGCACTGTTTATTTGAGGTGTGAAGACTGAAATATTCCAATTCACGTAAGAAATTAAAGTGTTCTTAGCTCTTCATTACTTACCATAACCATTAGAAACACAGTTTTTACACAGTCGGTATTACCAGGGGAATGTACAGCGCTCCGCCTCTTAGCAATCCAGACAGGACTTTACAAAGCCCTGAGCATAGCATACCAGTACTGCAATGCAAGTCAAGGGCTCTCTGGATAGACCCAGGTTGATTACATGAACATACATGTCACATAAGGCCAAGAAGGAACAGGGGAACAGAACTGACTTGAGAAAATCCCTCTAACCTAAAGTGCATTTAAAACAAGAGACCACTTAGACATGGTGGTCTACATGCCTTAGAAAAGAAGCTGTAAGGGGAGACAGCGATGAGCAGCTGTATGAAAAAAAGCCAGGAGTCAAATTCCCCATTTCAAGCATGCTTCAATTACAAGATTTTTAAGACAGAGATGCTTGCATGTGCTGCAGGCAGGCACACAAGAGGAGATCCTGGATGCTATTACAATTTGCAAGTGACAACTATAACTGTCTCGGGTGCTGCTGCATTCGGTGCTTTCCACGTTGCTGTCCCACAGCATATGCTGTGTTGACACTGTCTCAGAAATACCCACACACTCTGCCTTTCTCTTACAGAGAAACTTAAGGCTGCACTTGGCCGTGAGCTCAGTCTACTGTTTTCTTTTATTAACTAAAGCTATAAACAGCAGGGAAGGCAAAGAGTCCTGGTTGTTTGACAGCTTCGTCGGCTGCCTGTGTTCATGATTGAGTGCACCCTCAGTAAGTTTGCAGATGACACAAAGTTGGGCGGGAGCGTTGATCTGCTCAAGGGTAGGAAGGCTCTGCAGAGGGACCTGGACAGGCTGGATCGATGGGCCCAGGCCAATTGTATGAGATTCAACAAGGCCAAGTGCCGGGTCCTGCACTGTCAGAAAAGGACCTGGGGGTGCTGGTCGCCAGCCGGCTGAACATGAGCCGGCAGTGTGCCCAGGCGGCCAAGAAGGCCAATGGCATCCTGGCCTGTATCAGAAATAGTGTGGCCAGCAGGAGTAGGGAAGTGAT